>NC_057712.1:62244538-62268150 GCF_004010195.1 Chiloscyllium plagiosum | reverse complement strand
GGAGGTCCAGTCTCTGGATTCATTTAAGAAAGAGTTGGATAGAGCTCTCAAGGATAATGGAATTAAGAGTTATGGAGATAAGGCAGGAACAGGATACTGATTGAGGATGATCAGCCATGATCATATTGAATGGTGGTGCAGGCTCGAAGGGCAGAATGGCCTACTCCTGCACCTATTGTCTATTGTCTATTCCTTGTTGTCAAATTTAATTTGAAGGATATCCAAATCAGAATCCTCTGAACTTAGTTCTTCACAATATTGGAGCAAATAACACAAGCTCCTCTTGCTTTCCTTCCCTATCAAAATATCTTTTGAGTATATCCACATTATACACTCTGTGAGATTTTTTTTCTGTCTGGAGTCCTTATCAAATAGTTCACCTCATTAAATCTCCTTTTGATTTGATGAAGTCCACTAAATCTTGCTTTTAAAGGTTCACCTGTCACTGGAGGTAACACTAAGACTTTGTCTCCTTCAGCAAAATTGCGAGTTTTTGATTTCTTGCTTCCTGTTTCACCAGACACTGCATTTTCCTTTTATAAATGTCTGATTTAATTCATTAGTACACAAGCCATGTACATGATATGATTATTGGTTTCTGTGAACAGCCAGAGTTATTCAGTCATGACGATGATTCTCATGCTATTTGTTAATTATTGTGTTTCACTTGTTCACGGGTTTTTAAACCAAAACTTTCTCCATTTTGTTTTATCTGTACCCCTCTAACAACTCCAAAATGATTAGTGAGAAAATTAGTGAGGTCCCTACTAAAACTAGACCCAAGAAGTAGCTTCACTCCCTGTCCTTCCAGATGTCACAGTTCATCTTGGCCTTTGAGATTGTTTATGTGTGTGAGGCCCTGTGATATTTTGAAATGCTGTCTCATCAATTCCCCTTCATATTCAACCATTCCCTAAAATTTGACATAAAGTCCAAATATGTGGCTTCTGAATTCTGACTCACCAATTGTCCTTAATTAATTTCAGTGGTCCTCTCACTTCATGCCCAAAACCAATTCAAACTGACTGAATTTGGTCAATTCATTTGGGGTATCTCTAATGGTAAAAAGTACAAACAGAATTTCTTTATCCCAATCATCTCGATAATCTTGACTATACGCTCTTAACATGGACTTTAATGTGTCATGCCACCATGGATTCTGGATGGTATGCAGTAGATTTGAAGTGTTTTATTCATAAGTTGTCCATAACGTCCTTGAATTATTTTGATGTAAAATTTGTCCCTTTATCTAATTGTATCTCTGTGGGTAGTCTGAACCTAGTGAAAAAGTTGAATAACTCTTCTAAAATCCTTTTAGTTGTGATATTGTGTAATGGAATGGCCTCTGAAAATCTAGTGGACACATCCATTATTTTAAATAAATCCTGATTCCCACTTTTTGTTTTAAGTAAGGGTCCTACACAATCAACTAGGACACTTGTGAAACATTCCTCAAATGCAGGAATGGGTATTAAAAGTGTGTATTTGATTACTGCATGAGGTTTTCCAATTACCTGACATGTATGACATGTCTAGTAAAATTCAACCATATCCTTATGCAGTCCTGGCCAGTAAAAATGTTTTTGTATTTTTGCTTGAGTTTTTCTTACTCCTAAATGACCTCCTACGGTTATTCATGCAGCATCTCCTTTTTATAACCCACTGGCAATACAACTTGATGAATTTCTGCCCATCTCTTATCTGCCTGAATATGTGGCGGTCTCCAAGACTTTATTTTTGAGATATTAGCACTCAGGGATACACTTAGATTCTTCTTCTGTGTTGGCGTTTTGATGCAATTGCTTCAGTTTGTCATCTTTCTGTTCTAACTCAATTAATTTCTCTGAGATGAAATATCCACTTTGTTCTCCAACTGTTCCTGCTTTGTTTCAACCATTCAATCAAACACAGTTTCTGATAATTCTACTTCAACTTCGTTATCCTCCTGTTTCAATTGGTGATTTTGTGACCTCATTACCACACAATCAGGAAAAGTCCCACAATATACTTTCTGTAGTATCTCATTTGCCTGATTTTCCATTGGCATTTCAACCACAGTAAGCAGCACTCCTACCTGTGACCCAGCTCTATTGTGAGCAAGGATAAATTGTATTCGTGGAGCTGAGAGTTTTACCAGAATTTCTACCATGACTTCTCCACTTTTACTGGATACTCTAACCTCACGCTACATAACAGAGCACTCATGAATTCCACGTACTAGCACTTTTTCTGACAATAGTCCTTCCGAGTTACATTTCTCCTCATCTCTCAATTTCAAAGATTGACATGATCCTGATCTCTTAATACAGTGAGTTCTTTACCTGCTGCTCCTGGCCTATGAGAATAAACTTTACCTTCGCATATAAATGGTTTAACAGGATCGGGAACTTCCTCCTTAACCAAACTCTGATCAGGTTATAAATTCTGATGTAGCTTTTTAGCTGCCATTGTGCCTCCCTTTACCATATCAACAAACTTCACTGGCTTATCCTGTTTTCCTACATCCATCTTCCCAGTGCTGTTTCTAACCTACCAACACTGTGATTTCATGTGGCCTACTTTATTGCAGTGAAAACACCAGAGCTTTTTAACTTCTCTTTCCTCCTCCTGGATTTCTTTTTTATTGTGTGGTAAGCTCTCTTTATGATCTGCACTGAAATCTACTTTCCCCTTAACATGTGAGAATTAAAATTGGTGTTGGAAGCCAAACTTTGATTTATAACAAACTCATAATCGTCAGCCATTTCAGCTTCTAATCTTGCTGTTTTAACTCTCTGTTCTTCCACATGAGTCCTCACTACCTCAGAATTTTTGAACTCCTCCAAAATAATCTTCTAAGGGCGTCATATGTTTGAACTATTACTAATGCCCTTATCCACCTACAAAATTTCTTTGCTTGATCCTTTCAAACTCAATGTATGCTTGACCAGGGTCCCTCCTGAGATTCCTGAAACATTGTCTGTGGGCTTCTGGCACAAGCTCATGTGCACTTAAGATGGCTGTCTTCACCTCCTCACACTCCAGATTCCTCCTCTGATAGTGATGCAAATACCTTACGAGCTCGACCTATCAGCTTTGTTTGATCAACAAAACCCACATGATTACTGGCCACTTCATTTGTTTAGCCACTTTCTCAGATCCTTCTCATCAAATTTAGGCTCTGCTTATATATATTTAAACAGGTCCCACCAAGCCTTTGGTTACTATGGGTTTGCTCATCCTCACTAATCCTGCCTTCTACCGTCAATTCCATGGTTTTAAGCTGGCTTTCCTGTCTAAGTTCCAATTTATGAAGTTCAAACTCTCTCTCTTTCTCCCTTTCGTATTTCTCTTTTTCTTTTTGTTCTGCTAAAGTGATTCTGTCCTTTTCTTTTTGTTCTGCTTTTAATCGTAATTCAAACTGATTCAATTATTTTTCAAAGCTGCTTCATCTGCAATTGATTTCTAGCCATTTCTCAATATTCTGATAGCATTCTCAGCAAATCTAAATGCCAAGCTACTGCTGTATTTATCTCTCTTTTCCTCACAAATGAAGGAAACTCCAACTCCAGCTTGTCTGCCAATTCCAGCAGCTTTGCCTTGCTCACTTTTTGTATAAGACCCTGAAGTCACTTCTCCAGCCTCAGAAAACTCCCAGTGTTTGAAAGAGCCATTACTATACCAAGCACTGTTTAAACCAACCGAATTCAATGCTTGGAAGAAAACACACTAACACTCAGCACTCGCTGCCTTTGAGTCCAACAATGCTAAGCCCAAATTGAAACAATCGAATCAATCCCAACAACAGCCCCCACTCAATTATGGACCAGGCCAGACCCCCTCAGAATATTTGAAGAAGGTAGCCTAGACCCTAACTTTTACTTATTTTAAAGGCACTTGTGAAGTAGATATTCCAGGTGTGATGCAGCTGGTCAAACCATTCAGCTTTAAGCAAAACAAAGTTTAGTTAAACACTACAGTTGAAACCCAAACAAAAGAAAACAGAATTTAGAATAACTTAATTACTGGAAAATTTAACTGACCTGACACAGCAACTTAACTAAGGAGCTGTTCCAATTCCTGTAACATCCCTTGGCAAAAGGTAAATTCAAACACAGATTCTTACAGGCAGGAGAGATTTCTGAAAGAAAAGTTAGTCAGGAACCATCTGCTGAAGCTTGGAACCTTTCTCTGCACTGCAATAGCTTCCCTGCTACAGCTAAACCAACAGCTTCTCATTATTAATACTCAACAAAACTAGACAAAAACTGACCTAGGAGAACTAGCTACTTCCCTGCCACTGTTAAAAGTAGACATTTCGGCACAAGTGGCTTTACGATCTCTCTTGAAAAAAACGAAGGACAAAATAACCTTGTGAAAGTACCAGCATTGTCACACTATTAATCACTCTTCTAAATTATCTGTTTGGAGCTTTTGAATGTTTTTTGACAAAGTTCATGGTTACTGTGGTGACAACTCTTAACTATCTGAAATTTGTCCATTAACACAACGCTGGGGAAAAGTTGAAATGTGCCACTCCTTATGTGAAAGGTTGGACAAATCTGCTCCATTGTATGACTACATTCATATACACAGATTTCCAGGATGATGCTTAGGGTTAGTGAAATCTATGGCCAGAATTTTATACTCCACCCCCTGACACTCCAGGCACAGGCTGGGAGGTGGAGGCATGATCTGAATGGGATGCTGGGGTGCCATGACCATATCTTCTTACATAGATAACCCAAGTTGAAGATCTAGAAAGAAAGAAATCTACTGAAGAAGAGTGACTGGTACGAAATGTTAACTCTGACTTCTCTCCAGAGGCGCTGCCAGACCTGCTGAGATTTTCCAACTTGTTTTGTTTTCGTTTCTGATTTCTAATGTCTGCAGCTCTTTTGGTTTTTTATTAAGAAATCTACTTTGGCACTTCACCAAAATGGGCTGAAATGCATGATCTTGCAAACTAAGACCCAGTTGTGTGCGAAAATCGGAAATCTATAATACACTTTACTGTAACTTAGGAGATACATATATGACATGCTATCCAAGTTCAGATCGAATTAACTGTGTGAATGAGTGTTTTCAAGTTTTCATTTCATAAAAAGGAAATTGAGATGCAATTGAATAATGGAAATTTATCATCCTGTTGGAAAATGAAAATTGAATACTGTTCAGATATTAAATTCCTCTCAGGAAATCCAGCAGCCGCAATCATATTAAAGTAAGAATTTTCTTTTTTCATTAAAGGAAGATGTTGATTAAGATATTGATCTTTGTTTCAAATTTTTATTACCATACTTGCGGAAAACTGCCATTGAACTGTTTCATATCTCGTCATCCAGGGTTCCGTCACCCCACTGTCCCTTCCTAGCCCCCATGGGACAAACCTTCCAGCACTGTCAACTTCCTAAACCACCTCCACATTTCTGTTGTGTACAGAGCAACCTCGATTATCTGAATATCAATGATCCAAATTTCGGATTATCCAAAGATCTCAAGATCCCGATAGAAACATTACATCAAAGAGGTGTTTCCAACACCGATCACGTCTTTTGTTTACAATGATTAAAAATGAATTCTGCTTACTGAAATGCTGCTGAGAACAGTCCTGATCATCAATGGGAGCCCAGGCACTGTCTCCAAATGATGAAGGGCTTTTGCCCGAAATGTTGATTTTCCTGCTCCTCGGATGCTGCCTGACTGGCTGTGCTTTTCCAGCTCCACACTAATGTAGGCTCTTATTTCCAGCATCTGCAGTCCTCACTTTTGCCACTGTCTCCAAATGACTGACCTCCCGCCCCGTCTCTATCCACACTATCCCTGGAATTCTACACAGGTGTACCATAAATCCCACTTCCCCAGATAATCTCTTCAACATTGTCCTGTACAGGGCAAAGGTGTAACTTTCAAAAAGTTGCAGCAAAAAGGTGTGTGTGTGCTATTTTGAGACTCATCCCCCCAAAGGCAGCAGCAGTCTTGGAGTCCAGACTGGCTGTCACAGAGAGAGGAGGTGGGGCGTACTGGGGCAGGAAGTTGGGAGGGGGCAGACGGGGTGGGGGGTGGGTTTGGACGGAGTTGGGGGCGGGGGGCGGACGGGTGTCAGATTTGGGGTGGGGTTTAGACGGTTCGTAAACACATATTTATGCATAAAACTGTACATTATGAAGGTTACGCACCTTCAAATACACAGCGATAAGTTTTAATTTCCCTGTTGTTTGGGCATTGAAGTTACTGTTCAGCATCTGCCCCCTGTCTTTTCTGATGCAGGCAGGGCATTCACGATTTTGTTGCTGTCTCCTCGATTACATAATAGTAGCATTGACCTGGTTGACTTTTCTGGTAGTGTAGAAAAAGACGAGTAGTGTTGCACTGATGCCACAAACCTCTTCTTTAAAGCTAGCCTGATCCTTTTAAAAGGAAATAAGTTTAATTACCAGAGGCAGCTGTTCAATACTATTTCTTCAATTGTAAACATGGAAAATGGAAAACAAGGGCAGTGAGCGAGAACTCCAGGATCAAAAATGTAGTGGAGGAGGATTAGATGAGAGATACAAGGGTTCATTCTAGGTGGGTGGCAGGAAGTCCTTACTGCCACAGTGCTCAAGAAGTCTATTGCAGACGTTTATAAAATCATGAGGGGTATAGGTAAGGTGACTAGCAAGGATTTTTTCTCCAGGGTAGGTTTAAGAGAGGGCACAGGTTTAAGGTGAGACGAGAAAGATTTAAAAGGGACCTGGGGGGCAACCAGTTTACACAGAGAATGGTGTGTATATAAACAAACTTTCACAGGAAGTAGTAGAGACAGGTACAATTACATTTAAAAGACATTTGGACAGGTACATGGATTAGAGAGGTTTTCTAGAGATATGGGCTAAACACAGCAAATGGAACTAGTTCAGTTGAGGAAATGTGGTCCGCATGGACAAGTTGGACCGAAGATCCTGTTTCTGTCCGTATGCTGTGTGACTCTAACATTGCTTCCACAAGGACGGTCCAATGGTCACTTTTGCGCATACTGTCCTGGACAGATTAGTGAGGATGAGACCAAGTGTGCTTTTCACTCCTATTGGTTCCCACACCATTCTCTACAGAACCAGTGCAACAGTCTGTCTTCCAGACTCCACTGTTTCAATTACGAGCAGAATTGTTAAGCTATTCTTGATGATGGACACTGTGCTCTTCAGCCTAAAGTGCATTCTGTGCCTTGTTACCCTCAGTGTTTCCTCAAAGTGGGTATTCAGCATGAAGCAGAACTCATTCCCCAGCCAAGTACATGATAATCCACAACCACCTGATGAAGGAGCGGTCTCCGAAAGCTAGTGTGCTTCCAATTAAACCTATTGGACTACAACCTGGTGTTGTGTGATTTTTAGCTTTGTACCTCCCAGTCCAACACCGGCATCTCCAAACCACAATTAATGTCCTTGACCATATTTCATCTAATGCAATGAGACGTCATGGGGTCCAGATTCAATATAGGAGACACCCGCGGCATTTCCCTTCCAACTGTATACCACTGTGTAGCAGCCTTTGCTGGCCCGTCCTTCTGGTGGGACAGGAAATAACCAGTGATGGTAATGCTGTTCTCTGGAACTGTCTGCTTTCAGATATGATTCCATGACTATGACTGTCAGGCTTGATTAGTCTGCCAAACTGGTTTCCTAATTATTGTGCTAGCCCCTAGATTTTGGTACGGAGGACTTTGCAGGTTTGAGAGGGCTGAATTTGCCGTTGTCATTTCCAATGCTGAAACCGATGTCAGGTGGTCTGTCCAATTTCATTCCATTATTGAGACTTCTCAGTAGTTAATTGCTACCAAGAGACTTTCGAGGCCAAGTGCACTCTCAATCCTTGTAGCTCAAAAAGTTCTGATGAATATCCTTTTTGGTTGTTGCGTGCAATTTGTGCTTTACATCAGCATGCTGTGAAAATGCTGACTTTTAGGGAACATGGGAGTTGTATGGTTTTACTATGCTTAACTGTTCCAAGATGTGACAAATTAACTTTGCCTAGTAAAATGGGTGGAAATTATTGCAAAGATTTCAATTGGTCATTCAAAACATGTTAGAGGTCATTGAAGTAGAGTTCGGATAACACGCAGTGAGACTGGCAGATGTCACGTTAGCACAGGTACTGTTAGCCGAGTTGCTAAATGGAACTGAACTACATGGGTTTTGTGTAATTGAAGCTCAGAGGCAGTCTCAGCCCACTGACATAACACTGCATACTCTGAGCTCAAGCAAATTCTGGCAGCTATTAAGAAGTTGTACAATCAATCATTCGGGACCAGGTGTGGACAGCCTGATGAAGGGTATATGTCAAAAATGTTGATTCTCCTACTGCTCGGACACTGCCTGACCTGCTGTGCTTTTCCATCACCACGCATTTAGACTCGAATCAATCATTCGGGACAATTAATAGTGGTGTTCAAAATACCGCACAAACAGTATTTGCTTGATATAATTGCGTGAGATTGTAGCACTGAGTGATAACCCCAGGAGCAGAATTGGCTTGATGATATTGGCTGTTGGTAAAGACCTGAGGTTATGTTGTCAGTGAGTGCTTGAGTGCAGGTTCTGCACTTCATTGATAGTATTGCAGATTATATGGATGGTAAAGATTATTTTTCTTTTCAAAACCAAGAAAATGTGGCTTGTCTTAGTGCGTTTTCTGGATCGTATACTTTACGGAATTTTTATTAAGAAAGTTATTCACATGCATGGTGGCTCAGTGGTTAGCACTGCTGCCTCACAGCACCAGGTTTGATTCCTGCCTCCGGCGACTGTCTGTGTGGAGTTTGCACATTCTCCCCGTGTCTGTGTGGGTTTCCCCCGGGTGCTCCGGTTTCCTCCCACAGTCCAAAGATGTGCAGGTCAGGTGAATTGGCCATGCTAAATTGCCCATAGTGTTAGGTGCATTAGAGGGAAAATGGGTTTACTCTTCGGAGGGTCGGTGTGGACTGGTTGGGCCGAATGGCTTGTTTCCACACTGTAGGTAATCTAATCTAATCTAACCCAATGACTGTAGGACATTTTTTTTTTGTCTCCTGAAGTTCCAATTTTGCTTTGAAATCAATGATCACCTCTGCTTTTGTAGCCTCGAAGCCAGTGTGTGCCAGGCATTACAACTCAGCACGTCAGAATTCTTTCCACATGTCTGCTCTGCATGCTCCATTCCTGATGAAGGGCTTTTGCCCAAAACGTCGATTTTCCTGCTCCTCCGATGCTGCCTGACCTGCTGTGCTTTTCCAGCACCACTCTAATCCAGATCTCTAAATTAATGCCTACCAATTTTTGTAGCATCAGCAAATGTGTATAGCTTTGTCTTTGTCAAACTTCTCTAAATCAGTCCTATTTTGCACACTTCTATCAAATTTCCCCTCAACCTCCTTTGGTCAAACCAGCTTCTCCAACCTTATAGCTAAATGTTCTTCATCTTGGAATCATTTTTGTAACGTTCCTCTGAGCCCTTGCATTCTATCTAAAGTGCAATAACCATATATAGGGACAATCCCACAGTTGTGGACAAAGCAAAATTTCCTTATTTTTGGCCACAGTTCTTCTATTTACATTGCACAGGATCCCCAGTGTTACACTACCTGCTTGGCCCATGTATGTGTTGCTATCTTCAAAGAGCCATGCCCATGAACCAACTATTTTATCTTGTGTTGGTAAACACATATTTATGCATAAAACTGTATATTATGAAGGTTACGCACCTTCAAATACACAGCGAGAAGTTTTATTTTCCCTGTTGTTTGGGCATTGAAGTCATGGTTCAGCACCTGCCCTGTCTTTTCTGATGCAGGCAGGGCACACACGATTTTGTTGCTGTCTCCTCAATTACATAGTAGTAACATTGAGTTGGTTGACTTCTCCAATAGTGTAGAAAAAGATATGTAGTGTTGCACCGATGTCACAAACCTCTTCTTTAAAGCTAGCCTGACTCCATTGGTCTCTTCTCTACGGATCCCTGTGATGACTGTTCTGGTTTGTCAGTGGGCTCGATGGGATCACTGCTGGCACCTTGAAAGAATTCCCGGAATCTCATTCGTCTGATGAAGGAGTCAACTTGGACCCCACCGGAGGGTCGCTGCCCTGGGCTTGACATGTATGCTCAAACTGTCAGGAAATATATAAATGCAAGGTTCATCAGCCGTATCCACAAGGTAGAGCAAAACGTTACCCGTTCACAAAGCAACGCCATCCATGCTCTCAAAACTAATCGCAACGTTGTCATCAAACCAGCAGATAAAGGAGGAGCCATCACCATTCAGAATATAACAGCTTCCTGCAAGGAAGTGTACAAACAACTGAACAACCAGGAACACTACAGGCAACTACCGGCCAATCCAACCAAAGAGCACACCCGTGAACTAAACACATTGATCAGGACTTTGGATCCAGTCCTTTAGAGTTCCCTACCCGCCCTCGTCCCACGTACTTCTCGCCTAGGTGACTTCTACTGTCTTCCAAAGATACACAAAATCAATACACCAGGACGTCCCATCGTATCAGGCAATGGGACCCTGTGTAAGAACCTCTCTGGCTATGTTGAAGGCATCATGAAACCCATTGCATAGGGGATCCCCAGCTTCTGTCGTGACAGTACGGATTTCTTACAGAAACTCAGCACCTATGGATCAATCAAACCAGGAACATTCCTCGTCACAATGGACATTTCAGCATTCTACACCAGCATCCCCCACAATGCTGGCATCGTGGCAACAGCCTCAGTACTCAACACCAACAACTGCCAATCTCCAAACACCATCCTACAATTCATCCGCTTTATCCTCGATCACAACGTCTTTACCTTTGACAACCAGTTCTTCATGTAGACACATAGAACAACCATGGGAATCATATTTGCACCCCCAATATGCCAACATCTTCAGGTACAGGTCCGAACAAGACTTCTTCTCTACGTAGGACCTCCAACCAACACTATACACCAGGTACATTGACACGATGCCAGCATTTTCTTCCTCTGGACCCCCGGCGAGGCGTCACTGATGAAACTACACATGATATCAACAAGTTTCATCCCACCATCAAACTCACCATGGACTACTCTCTGCTATCTGTCTCATTCTTGGACACATGCATCTCCATCAAGGATGGACACCTCAGCACCACACTCTACCGCAAACCCACAGATAACCTCACAATGCGACACTTATCCAGCTTCCATCCAGAACATATTAAAACAGCCAGCTCCTATGGACAAGCCCTACATGTACACTGGGTCTGTTCAGATGAGGAGGAACGTGACGGGCACTTGGAAGTATTCAAGGGTGTCCTTGTAAGAATGGGATACAATGCTCAACTCATCAACAGCCAGTTCCGACGTGCCACAGCAAGGAACTGTAATGATCTCCTCAGGAGACAGACAGGTGCTGCAACCGACAGAGTACCCTTCGTTGTCCAGTATTTCCCAGGAGCCAAAACACTACGCCAAGTTCTTTGTGGCCTGCAACACATTATCAATGAGGATGAGCACCTCGCCAAGACCTTCTCCACACCTCCACTGCTCGTCTTTAAACAACCACCAAACCTCAAACAGATCATTGTTCGTAGCAAACTGCCGGACTTTCAGGACAACTCCATACAACCCTGTCACGGTAGGCTCTGTAAGACCTGTCAGAGTGTGGACATGGATGAGGATCTAAAATTTGAATTTAGGCTGGTGTCAGAAGCAACAAGTATCTGTAGATTTTTATTAACCACAAAATAGCTTTTCAATTTAAAATAACACAATAAAATGGCTGCAAGTAATGATTTAACTGTGTGAACTGGAACTGATGCTTTGCTAAGTTAGTTGTATTTAGAGATAAGAGAGAAGAATGGATTTTTCATAATATGAATCATAAGACAGTGATTTGGTATTCGAACTAACCTTGAACTGCTTGCATGCGATAGTGCTCCATGTAAATTACGACCCTTTCCTGGGGAATATCATTGGATTAACCTGCTGTAAATCATGTCACCTTATTATATGTGATTGGTCTTTTTTTGTAATTTAGGCTGTACTATCTCTTAAAAAACATACAAATAATGTGTAATTTTTAAATGTAATTGCGCCATTTCTCCACGAAACACAGAAGCTTTTAACCTCCGTGTTGCTGGACAAATCTGTGCCAGGCTGCCTTATTTATTGCTTTAAACAGACCGTACTCCTAGTGATTCTTTTGACCGATCTCAAACCAAGAGGCCGCTTTGGTGGGATCTAGATCTTCATTTTTGGTGCCGTGACTCTTGGTTCGGCACAGACAGATTGTGGACAGCGGTGTAAGAGATTTGTGTCTTTCACTGTTGAGAGTTTATTAGATTACTTACAGTGTGGAAACAGGCCCTTCGGCCCAACAAGTCCACACCGACCCAAGCGGCCGGCCAGATGTGAGTATTTTATATATGTTTGGTTTTCCTCCTCATTCGATTTGTGTCTGACCTGACCCCTCACTGTCTATTTGCTAATCCAACCCAAAAGGATCGGTCTTGGCAAGGGAAGGATTAAGAGAACTCTATATAAAAAGGTGGGAGAGTGACATCTAAGGACAGACTTGAGAAACGGATCTGAAAACAAAGAGAGAGAGAGTCGTGAATCTCTCAGAGCTGAGAAACTCCGATTCAGTTGGATTGGCAATATTTAAATTGGCATTTAAATTGTTCTGTGAGGTAAGGAAGTTTTTTAAAGATGGGTAATCATGTAGATAAGACGGTACATCCATCTTCACCGTTAGTAAAAATATGTGAGAAGTTTCTGGAAAAATCCAAAGACTTTCGAAAACTTTCTGCCACCCTAAATGAAGCATTGGGTGATGAGCAGTGTGGCCACTCGGTGGCCCTAAAAGTATTCAATTGATCAAGTCAGCCCAGCAAATAATTTGGTAAAGGAAGAAGAATTCCAAGACAAAGGAACTAATTAGACTGTGGAGACAATATTATGATGAAACTCATAAAGAATCAGTTTTAAGTCCATGGCAGCATATTGCCACTAAATTGGGAATTGAACTAACAGCTGATGGTGTCATGAAATCTATTGAAGTCCTCAAAAATGAATGTGCTCGAGCAAAACGCCAACAGAAACAAAAGGAGAAGTCACTAGTGGCTGGTAAGCAAATTCCTGTTCCCCCACCCCCTCCCCAGTTCACTGACCCTGTTGCCAGTCAGCGAAGATTGAAACAGCACAGATCCTCTAATAAAAACTCATGCAGCAATTAGAAACCCCTTTAAATTCCTCTTTTGAAAATGCGGAAGCCGAAGCACCCACGTTAGGAATGTTCCCTGTAAAGGAACCACCGAACTCACAAGCTGCTATCCCTAATGCCACTATCAGTGTTTATTGCCCTTGGAAGCCCCATGAAATTATGTCCATCCTCAATAATGCACCCGACCGCTACAAGACTCTGCAGCAGTTCATTGATTTTTAAACACCACAATTAAAGTTCATAATGGTAATGCAAACGACCTTTGGGCACTTCTGCGGCAAGTGGTTCCCCGCTCTGAATATACCCATTTTACTGAATGTATTGGTCACAATAATTTGACTGCTTTCGCTAACAACAGCGACATGTTAATATTCTCGCAGCTGTATCTGCTGTATTGGCAAAGCTATTGACTTTACTTGTATCATTGAACTTCACCCCAAAATAAGGAGTCTGCTGAGGATTTTTTGGAATGTTTTAGAGAATGTTATGAGTCCTATTCCGGTGATCGGGCTTGGAATTTAAATGCTATTAATGCTCAGTATAATTCAATGCTATTAAACTGCCTGCTGCCTTCTGTAGTCACAGCAGTCAAAACAAACAATCTAGACTGGGTTGAAGCCACGCCTAATCAACTTCATCGTTCTATTAGGGCCTTGTGGAATCAGCAGAGTGAAGACAGACCACCAATCTGTGTAAACTTAGAATTTGTAGTCCAAGAGGAGGCACCTCAACAACTACCTGTGCGTCATAGTAGTGGCCCTGCACCCATTCGAGGCTGCAGTCGTGGGTATGGCAGAGGGAGTCCCCCTAGGCGTCCATCCCCGGCCTGGTTTAATTGTAACAGCCTATGGACAGGTTGGACCGAAGGGTCTGTTTCCGTGCTGTACATCTCTATGACTCTCTGACTCTATATCACTGGGCTCATGACAGCCTGAATCGAAATGATGGCAGTCCCTTCCATTGGACCTCTAATTGTCCTAGAAGGGCCATACAGGGGAACCCAGGAAGTTTTCATGAGAATTACCCTCAGAACCCTTATGACACTTGGGGTAAACCTCCTGATTACAGTCATCCTCCACCACAAGCAAGAGGCAGAGGACAAATCACCAGCTTTTCACAAAATTACCCCTTTTCCCTAGTCAAAGGTTCGATGGTTGGCTACTCATTAGTTTTGTTGTTTGTTGTACCTGTTGTATCTGTTCAGCTTGGCTTGTCTTGCTTTGTTGCTTTTTGCTTTTCTGTTCGTTTTGGTGATTGTTCTTTGTTTATGAAATATGGAGGGTGGCCATTGTTCTTGATGTGTTAAAAGATAAGGCTGACCAATGATACAATTCTTGCACACTTGGTTAAGCAACGTTGTGTCACAGCCAGGATTTATGAGACTAAACTCCCAAACTAAAAACTGAGATGTGTGTGTGTGAGAGAGAGAGAGAAAGACAGAGATAGAGCTGTACAGCTAGTAGAAAGTTTAACCCTTTGTGATTTGGTTTGAATGCACATTTGTTTGTTGGTGATTGAATGTTTGTGCTTTGTTCCCTGGACCATGAGATCTGGGACTGCTTTGAATCTGATTTGCATTTTGGAAATTTAACATGATTTCTTTTAAGGTTAAGGATTCTTCAGTGATTATGATTTAAAATATTAACTCCTGTTCTTTTTACAGGTCATTACTGCCTTACTGTCAGTTTCTAACTAATCTCTTTTATCCTTACATGAAAGCCAACCTTATTGATTTCAAATCAGTATAATATGGAGGAAAACAACATTATAACCTTTTTTTGTGTTTCAGACTGGTTTGATTCCACTTAATTTTAAGACTGATGTATTTCATTGGTGATTATGATGTTCCAGTCGTAGCTTTATTGACGGAGTCCCCTCCCTCAATGACGATTGAAGTTTTAATTCAACACCAGGTTGTGATAAATCATGTAATAAAATTAATATCCTATGGTTAATATCTGTGTCTTTGGATTCGGCCATTATTCGTGTATTAGAAGTTTTTTTTTCATTTGAATAGACAAGACCTTTTAAGGCAGCTCCAGTTATTTCATGATCTATTGCATTGTAAATGAGCAATGACTGGTCAGGACCACTTAAGGAACCTAATCTTGGGTTTAAATTAAGGGACTAAAGCCAAGCAATTATAGTGAATTTCAAAGTTGGGAACTGTATACATTTTACATTTTAAATATTAAATACTGAATAAATGAATTTCCAATTTATATTGGTGACTTTTAAAATGTCTTAGTCACTTGTTCAGTTTCACCCTGAATTACAGATAATCATTATTTTATTTATTAATTTTAATAATCAATTATATTAGCCCGAATCACAGAATCAGAATTAATTGGCAGGATCGCTTGGTTTTATTCCTTTACACATTGTCAATGACCTGTCTCATTGTCTCATGGTTAATTTGAAGCATGGCTGCATTAATTTGTTGTTAACTAAAGAATGGAAAGCTACTTTCTTGTCCAGTAGAAGAAATTCTGCATGTGATTAGGGATATATATATGTGGAACTTCCAAAAGCTGGGGAGGTGATTGTGAATGGGTTTATAAAAAATAAAAGGGACATGAGCAAATGTGTAAGGCCACTAAGGTTGAGGAAAATATAAACAAGGTTAAAGCAACAATACTGTAAAATAAACAACTTAGATTCTACTTGGAATCCCAAGCCTATGTCTGGCATACCGACCCTTTTTGAGGATTGGGATTTTGTTCCTGTATACCCACTGAGCCCCTAATATCTCCTGATTGTCCCCAGCCTTAATTTAAATCACTCACTTGTTACAAAGCTTTCCTTTTTTGAAAATGAAGCATCCAGCTTTCATAGCCGATATCATGGGGATGAGTGACCTGCGCCATCCTAAACCAGGTCCCATCCCGGGAACTAGAGTTATGTTAATAAAACATGCCCCTAACTACAAGACCAAACCGGCCAAATTTGCTCAATATGTCCAAGGGTGATACGAACGTAAATGCAGTAAAATTCTGGAAGTAGACTGAATATGAATGGCTTGTGTTACAAGACTGAAAGATGAGCCTATCTGTCTGATGGAAATGACAAACAATTGAACAATAATCAAGAAGCTCAATGACCTTTATTTAACCCTATGCTTTTGCAATGTTTTCCACCTGGAGTCACTGACAGGATCCAGACCAACAGTATGAACCAGTCCAGGTTAGTCGCAAATGAGGTGAGCAGTGGTTTTCTATTGGGATGGCCAGAACCGGACTGAACCATGATGCAAGTTATAGATAAAACAAATTATATTCAGCGTCCTCGTGATCCCAAATGCTGTATGTCAGCCCTGATAGGGTTGATTGGAACCAGGATACCCACTGGGGGCGGAACCTACCTCATGTGCCCACCCAACAACCACTGCTGGACAATCTTTTCCCGAGGGGATCCTGAAAATGGGGACAGGCAGGCCCCAGCATTTCATCTTTGAGACTGGCAACATGACATCAAAAACCCCAGGGGCAAATGCCTAGCCCTTGCTTTAACTGTTGAAATGTGGCCAACGGGGAGTAATGTGTCTTTAATGTTACCTTGGAGCTGACGTTGGGAGTTGTCATGCTTTCATCCTATCAAAAGGAACATCTACTAATATACACTGACTCTTCATTGTGCTTTTAATATGATCACAATTTTGGAGCCTTGTGGGAACATTGAATATTTTTAACCCCCAAGGGGGCAGCCTTATAGTAATGCTATTTTGTCCAATCAATCTGACAGTTATCAAGATGTTCGGCTCATGCTGGTGAAACTGATACAGTTTCTAAAGTAGTGGGCAAGTATATGCAGCTGCCAAGCAGGCAGCCTTACACCCCAAACTTCTGATCCCATTGGGTGCCCAGCAAAACCCGGTTAGACACAGCATAAGGACAGGTATGCCAGATCTGGGTAAGGTGCAGAAATCACAGGGGAATGAGACTGTTCAGTGCCAATTCACAATGTAAAGGTTGATTTCTCTATTGCTTACTGACTGTAATTATACAGGCTTAGTGTTTGGATTGTTTTCCATATTGTTTAGAAATTTGGAAATAATTTGCAAATTTCCATTTCTGAAATAATTACAGACACTTTATATTACAATATACTACTAGCTGAATTATCAGGTGATTTGATTCCATACATAGACGTTAAGCCTAAATATCTTTGCTTTGTGTATGAAGCTTATAAGAATGCACACTGGTTGATTTGATTTATCTTTGGATTGGGCTGTTAGATCTAAGAAGGAGTGTCTGGCTGAGCTATTATCTTCACTTAGTTATTTGATACTGAACAGTGATGGTTTATAATTTTAAGACTGTACCAATATCTAAATTCTAGGGTTAGCTCAATATTAGACATTTTGAAAGCTTTGTGTCATGTTACCATAATTGGGCACAGCATTGCCCTCCAGCCAATATTCATTGCCAACTTTTCTGCTCAAAATCACCATCTGGTTTCTACACTTAATTCTAAATACTGTTAACTACAACTGTAGATCAGGCCATTTGATTAGGCACAAGGTTAATGTATGTTTTTAAAAAGAATACAATATATTCCAGAACTAATCTAAATTTTAGGTAATATTGATGTTTTTAGTGGCAAAACTTCAAAGAGTATCGCATCTTAGCAAAGCTGGATTCATAGAAATAGGCTTGCTTAATTCGCCTGTGCCTGGGCTCCTCACATAAAGTAATAAAATAATGAGTAAGAAGGGAATCTCTAATACAGAGTTTAAAATGAACGAGCCTTTTTGCCAGTGTGGGCAATATATTCACTTCACTGGGCTATTTGAGTTTGATTAATTTGAGAATTATTTATTTCAAAATTGCTCTTAGGGCTTCTAGCCTGCTGAACAGCACAAATTATGGCCTCATATAGGGTACTACCGCGATACTCAAAACAGAATACGGGTGAGGAGAAAGTGAGGACTGCAGATGCTGGAGATCAGAGCTGAAAATGTGTTGCTGGAAAAGCGCAGCAGGTCAGGCAGCATCCAGGGAACAGGAGAATCGACGTTTCGGGCATAAGCCCTTCTTCAGGAACACATTTTCAGCCCAGAATACGGGTGACCCCTACTTGATTAGTTTGTGTTACCTCTTTGCTGCTGCCTATTTTAATTGATTATGTGTATTTTGTATATACTTATATACAAGGAGGAAATAGTTTATACTTTATTACAATGGACACTCCATGGCCTGCAACCTTACAAGGGGGGAGATGATAAAGATCGAACTTGACCTGCCGTGTGGACTTGCCATTGTCAGCACTGGTACACAAGAAGGGACAGTTTACCTGTGCGATCCTCAGCAAACAGATACTGTGTACCAACTATGCTAGGAAGATGTCTTTGTGTGCCGAAAGACTGAATGTTGCCAAGAATATCTATTGCAGTGGTCAACTGCATCAAAAAGATTGAACAGTTCATTTTCAGAACAAGTCTAAATGGTCTTTACCCTGTAAAGGTGTTGTGTGTCAGTTTGATTACATTTCTACTATGAGCATCCCAGGTAAGCCTTGTCCCCTTTCAGATAGATCACGTAGTAAAAGAGACAAAGGGAGGATGTTATCCTTCACTAACAATTTGTTTCTAGAAACCCATAATAAAATATTTGGAGTGGATGAAGTAGTTGTTACGCCCTTCAGCAAGAGACTCCCTGACCCCTTCTATCCTTCCAAGTCCTAACATGGAGGTATAGAATAGTTCTAAAGTATTTACAAGATTATGGACTTCCTCCAATAAACCCGTGCTATCCTATCCAAATTGCTACAATGGTAAAGGATGGGGGTGCACGGATGGGTGTGCACTTATGTAAAAGTGCCTAAAATTATCCCTTGTGCTATGATAAAATGTATCAGTCATCATTGCTTCCCTGAAGGACCTCGCATCTCATGCGTATGCCTTAAGGAGGAATGTGACTTTATTACCACTGATATTCGAACCCTTTGTGAGGTGGTAACAACACCCACCTTCATTATGATACCCTTAATGGCACTAATATTTTCCAAATTATTGGATGGGTAGAACCATTCTGGGATGTCGACCACGTCTCTTTTCAAGAGACCCAAATGTCGACTAAATGATTTTCAGTCTTTATGTTTGGGACCAAACTATGTAATCATGGATTACCCAGGTCCACCAGGAAGTCACAAAGATAGGCCCACTTCTTATAGGGAAGGTCCCTCCATTATCTATATTAAACTTGGATATTGTTTTTTAGATATAATAAGGCATCTAAATACCTTGTCCTGAATAGAGCAAGTACTCCTCATGCTGTAGCTGTAGGAACATCTTTCCAACTACTGTTCCTGGTCCAATTACCTGGCAACAAGATCATAATTCCCCTGTTAAACATTCAGTTTCTCTTGAGTTTTGTGCAGAATGGATGAATCCAAAGGCCATATCAAGAAGTAAAACTCACTCATTGGCATATGCAGTTCTTAGTGTTCTTTCTGTGGGAGAGTCTTCAGGAGTTATTAGTCAGTAAAACCATAATTCTCTCATTTGTGGACTCACAATTTGTGAAATGAGACAACTGCTGCCCTAATAGAGATTAGGGACATGCTTTCAGAATTGTGCCTGTTTACCCAACAAAACTGCTATGCTCTCGATTACATACTTGCAAAGGAAGGTGGAGTTTGCGCCATAGTCAAAGGAAAGTGCCTCATGGGGGTCACTAATTTTAATCGAAAACATTACTAGACACATAGATAACATCCACACTTTTGTCAACCAAATAAATGAAGGTGCGGGATGGGGAGATTGGGGTTTTGGTGTCTGGTACAACTGGCTAACCAATATGGCTATGTATGCTGCTATTGTTTTAGTTGGTCTTTTTGTTGGTCTTGCTATTGTTAAGTGTATTATTGCTAAAATATTAGTTTCTATTGACAATGTTGGTTCCACCCAGGAAATACTTCTTTTTCACTTAGATGATGATAAGGAAACACCATTTCCTGACGCTGGTTCCCCTTCGGGGGGAGAGGAAGTATGGCATATTTCGCTGCCATCAAATTTGATTAATTTGATCCATGCCTTTATGATGTGGTCATGGAATGACCAAAGGGGGGAATGAGGATCTAAAATTTGAATTTAGGCTGTTGTCAGAAGCAACAAGTATCTGTAGATTTTTATTAACCACAAAATAGCTTTTCAATTTAAAATAACACAACAAAATGGCTGCAAGTAATGATTTGACTGTGTGAACTTGAACTGATGCTTTGCTAAGTTGGTTGTATTTAGAGATAAGAGAGAAGAATGGATTTTTCATAATATGAATCATAAGACAGTGATTTGGTATTCAAACTAACCTTGAACTGCTTGCATGGGATGGTGCTCCATGTAAATTAAGAACCCTTTCCCGGGGAATATCATTGAATTAACCTGCTGTAAATCATGTCACCTCATTATATGTGATTGGTCTTTTCTTGTAATTAAAGCTGTACTATCTCTTAAAAAATATATAAATAATGTGTAATTTTTGAATGTAATTGCGCCATTTCTCCACGGAACACAGAAGCTTTTAACCTCTGTGTTGCTGGACAAATCTGTGCCAGGCTGCCTTATTTATTGCTTTAAACAGACCGTACTCCTAGTGATTCTTTTGACCGATCTTGAACCAAGAGGCCCCTTTGGTGGGATCTAGATCTTCGTGGATTCCACCATTATGTGTGGGGACACCTCCCACCATGTACGTTGCAGGTACTCATGTGACTTAGCCAATGTTGTCGACCTCATACGCTGCAGGCAAGGATGCCCTGAGGCATGATACATTGGTGAAACCGAGCAGAGACTACGGCAGCGGATGAATGGGCACCACATAACAATTTGGAAAACACATCAGCAGTCCAGGACATTCAACCTCGGACCTTCGGGTGACCATCCACTTAAGCGGACTTCAGGTCAGGCAGCAGCAAAAAGTGGCCAGGCAGAGGTTGATAGCTCAGTTCGGTACCCATAGGGAGGGCCTCAACCGGGACCTTGGGTTCATGTCACACTACAGGTGACCACCATTACACTATACACACACACACAGACTTATGCACAGAAATGCACACAGACTCTCACACACTCACACATGCACCCTCTCACAGACTTAGACCCATTTACACTCACACACACATACATATATATGTATACCCCCTCTCACAGACACTCCCAACCCAGACACACACACACGTATACATAAACATTTGTGGGGTGAATTTGTACTTGCAGAGTTACATTGTACTTTGCTCAAAAACTGCATTAATCCATGTAAGACTCTGTTAACTCATTTTTTAGATTAGAATCAGTCTCAACTTTATGGCACAGAGAAACAGCACATAGGGGGTGAACACCATCAACATATTATCTGGGCTGACACCATTTGTTAAAGTTAACCTACACCTACGAATGTAATTTTTAAAAAACGTTTTGTGATTTACAAATGAAAGAAGTGAAACTAACATGGTCATTCTAACAGATGATAAACTTAAACAATCCAGGTATTTTTCAATGTATAATTTCAGTTACATCACACGGTAAACTTTTGCTATAAATTCTGTGTCTTACAATTGTGTCCTCCATAACCACCTGATGAAGGAGCGTCGCTCCGAAAGCTAGTGTGCTTCCAATTAAACCTGTTGGACTATAATCTGGTGTTGTGTGATTTCTAACTTTGTACACCCCAGTCCAATACTGGCACCTCCAAAATACTGGCACCTCCAAATCACAACTTGTGAGCGAGCACATTTGGGGCATGAATACAACATGACTATTAACAGATTCTAAAAATAATTAGATAAACTGTTAATTTAACAGAGAATGGTGTAAATAGGGAATTGACTCCACATGGAATAGTTAAAGCAATGATTATGTAAATTGAAACATAATAGATTCACGAGAGAATAAAGAATAAATAGATGTATGCGGAGGACAGGAAGCAATAAACGGAATGCGCTGGAGTTCCTATACAGCTAAAGAAATGACGTTGTGTTTGAGATTGAAGAAGGAAGATGTAATTGTTGGAGGATATTAATGACTAATCAAAGGGTGGAACAGCAGCAAGAGGCATTCAACTTGGAGAACTCTGAAATAATGTATTAGGAGTAGACAATAAATAATAGGATCCTGAAACTGTACAGGAACAGAGGGAAACCCTATAATTGTAATGAACGAATCTGTGAAGGTGACTAAACACATAGAAAAAAGTCAAGAAGGCATTTGGAAATTTACATTAATGAGTTAAAACGCATAATAAATGAGCAGGGAGGTTATGCTGGAGCTAAATAGCACGAGTTTGCTTACTGCTAGAATACTGGGTACACTTCTGGTCATGTAACTATGGGTTAGATGTGTCTGCAGGAGAGAGGTTACAAGCAAGAGTTATAAAGGTGCTACTCGGACTGTGGAAGTTCACGTTTGAGGAATCACAAGATAGGCAGGAGTTATTTTCTTTGGAACAAAGGAAATGGTGGAGGTGGAACATGTAATTGAAGTGTAAAAAATGAAAGTCTGGTTAAAATGTATAAGAAATCAAATTTGCCCTTGGGTGAGAGGGCATAGATTTATTGGAAGAGGTAGGCTTAGACCAATGTCAGGTGGTCGGTACAATTTCATTCCTTTGTTGAGACTTCCCAGTGGTTAGTTGCAACCAAGAGACTTTTTAGGCCATGCTACACTCAATGCTTGTAGATCCATAAGCTTTGATTAATCAATTTTTTGTTGCTTGCAATTTATGTTTTATATCAGCATTCTGTCAAAATGGTGACTTTTAAGGAACACAGGAGTTGTATGATTTTGCTATATTTAACTGTTCCAAGACATTTGTCACACTAACTCTGCCTAGAAACATGGGTGGAAATTGTTGCAAAGATTTCAATAGGTCGTTCAAAACATGTCAGAGGTGATTGAAGTGAAGTTCAAAGTGACACACAGTGAGACTGGCAGACGTCACGTTAGCATGGATGCTGTTATCTGTGCGGCTAAATGTAAATGAACTTCCTGGGTTTTGTGTAATCGAAGGTCGGTTGAGGATTAGCCTTTGGATCAGTGGTGCTGGAAGAGCACAGCAATTCAGGCAGCATCCGAGGACAGGCAAAATTGACGTTTCGGGCAAAAGCCCTTCATCAGGAATAAAGGCAGAGAGCCTGAAGCGTGGAGAGATAAGCTAGAGGAGGGTGGAGGTGGGGAGAGAGTGGCATAGAGTACAATAGGTCAGTGGGGAAGGAGATGAAGGTGATAGGTCAGGGAGGAGAGGGTGGAGTGGATAGGTGGAAAAGGAGCTGGGCAGGTCGGACAAGTCCGGACAGGTCAGGGGATCGAGTTGCTGGAGGTTAGAAGCTAGGATGAGGTGGGGGAAGGGGAAATGAGGAAACTGTTAAAATCCACATTGATGCCCTGGGGTTGAAGTGTTCCGAGGCAGAAGATGAGGCGTTCTTC
>NC_057712.1:62131480-62242736 GCF_004010195.1 Chiloscyllium plagiosum | reverse complement strand
AGGTAGAACCGGCAGTGCGGGGTTCCTGGACTATGAGGTTGGAAGCTGTGGGTGGGAGATCTCCTGAGGTGATGAGGTTGTGTATGGTCTGGGAGATGATGGTTTGGTGATGGGGGGTGGGGTCATGGTCAAGGGGGCGGTAGGAAGAGGTGTCCTCGAGTTGGTGTTTGGCTTCAGCGATGTAGAGGTCAGTGTGCCAGACTACCACTGCGCCCCCTTTGTCTGCTGGCTTGATGGTGAGGTCAGGATTGGAGCAGGGGGATTGGAGGGCTGCGCGTTGTGAGGGTGAGAGGTTGGAGTGGGGGAGGGGGGTCGACAGGTTGAGGCGGTTAATGTCCCGGCGGCAGTTGTGAATGAAGAGGTCGAGGGCAGGTAATAGGCCAGCGCGGGGTGTCCAGGTGGATGCAGTGTGTTGGAGGTGGGCGAAGGGGTCCTCGGAAGGTGGGCGGGAGTCCTGATTGTGAAAGTAAGCTCGGAGGCGGAGGCGACGGAAGAATTGTTCGATGTCACGGCGTGTATTAAATTCATTGATGCGTGGACGGACGGGGACGAAGGTGAGTCCTTTGCTGAGGACTTGGCAACACTGCATGCTGTGAGCCCAGGGAAACTGTAATAACTATGAAGACTATAAACAAAGTCTGTATCCAATCAATTATTCAGGACAATTAGGAGTGGGGTTAAAAAAACCCACAAACAGTATTTGTTTGATACAATTGTGTGCTCTATGAGACAACCGAGGAGCAAAACTGGTTTGATGAAGTTAGCTATTGGGTAAAGACCTGAAATTATGCTGTTACTGAGTGCTTGAACGCAGCTTCTGCACTTCATAGATACGTAGATCTAGAAAGAAAGTCAATCAACCAAAAGAGTTGAGTTATCCATAGCAGACTAGCTCGAGAGAGGGAGTTGAAGTGCCAGATTATCAAAGTGAAGAATTACATATCTTGTGAACTTTAATGAGATGTAATGACCTACTGAATCAATAATATCTTAGCATTGGTAGGATTCTGTTGGATCTGTCATGTCTGTATTAGCTATTTAATGTGCACTTGAGGATATTCAGTCTCAGTTTATGACCCATATTTACCTCAAGCTAAAGGTGTGTTGTAGCCTGTATGGGTGGAAAGGTTTACTTAGTTCAAAACCTAGAAAATGTGGCCTCTCTTAGTAGGTTTCCGGCATCTTATACTTCACAGACTTTATAAAACAATTATTCACGTCCAACCTAATTGTGACCAGGACTGTAAGAGTTTTTTTTTTCGTCTCCTCAAGTTCCAACTTCGCTTTGAAATCAATGATCAACTTTGCTTTTGTCGCCTAATAGACAGTGCATTACCACTCAGCACGTCAGAACATTTTTCCCCCATAGCGGCTCTGCACCTCTAAATCAACGCCTAGCGGGTTTTGTACCATCAACAAACATCCATAGCTTAGTCTTTGTCGAACTTCTCTGAATCAATCCCTTTCGTGCACAGTTCCATCAAATCTCCACTCGACCTCCTTTGCTCAAACCTGCTTCTCCAGACTAATGTTATAGCTAAAAGCTCTTAACTTTGGAGTCATTTTTATAAAGCTTCTCTGAGCCACGTTCTTTCCTGAAGTGTAATAACATAAATAGGGACTATCCTGTAATTGTAAACGAACCAGAAATTCCCTGTTTTTCATCACACTTCTATTTACATTGCACAGGATCCCCAATGCTTGGCCCATGCATGTGTTGCCATCTTCAAAGGAGCGTTGGACTTTACCCCCCTCACCCGCAATGCATGGTGCTCGTCAACATATTAGAATTGTATGTGTGATGAATGCAAAATAGTCAACGCATACACTTGCAGTAATCTTTGGTTCAACAATTCAGGTAGAAGTAAAAGGAAATTCCCGTGATATTATTTTGAGACGAAGGAGAATGCTCCCACTGACTAAGTCAATATATAACAACATATTAATGGCAATTAGTTGAATTTTCCGCTGGGAGAGGAGGTTGTGTCATTCTGCGTCATGTATTCCTGTATTCATGTATAAAGTAATTTCAAACGAAAACTGGACAGCCTGTATCCATTACTGCAGAAGGTGTACCCCGATAGCTTTGAAAGTCACATCCAAAATCTGACTTGGTGTGGGATCTTGCTGTGTGCAGAAGACATGCATCATTGACCCAGGAAACAACTGTCACCGCTGCTTAAACCTACTTCATTAGTTATGTGGTATGTTTAGTTTTGGGCTGTCAGGAAATTCTTGGTGAAAAATGCTGTTTTTAATGTGGGGCCAATAGTTGTGTTTGCCTTAGGACGCTTGATAACGTTGATTTCCATGTGACTTCGTTGAAGATTGAACATTGATGGGTTTGCTTCAAAAACACAGGCTGGAGGATTTGAACTGCGAGTATCCGCAATGTCAGGGTGACTGGATCAGACAGTGTGATTGTATAGTAAGTGGAGATCGGAGTTCGAATCGGTGAGTCTTGCTGTACACAGTGGCGCGGTCGGGTTCAAGAACCGGCACTTTGCCAATTTCTAGACGTTTTTATTTTAACTTCTTTACGATGCCAGACATGGATTAGATTTCAAATATAATTGCCAAAGTTGTGAAATCTACGATGGAGCTGAGTCTTTTTTATGTGTGCAGTGTTCCCAAGCCTTCGGGTTTTAGGCGTTTAATCTTTGTGTGTGTTTCCCGCTATAGCCCCGTTCTTTAATTAATTCTTGTCATTTCATATATGTCTTCACATCTATTACACGTAAGTTTAAAATGTATTATACCTCTTCCGGTTTAAATTGTTTATTAATTGATTTTGAAAACACAGATCTTGGTAAATACATACCTTTTGAGACACGAACGATGATGAAGATTATTATTCGTAACTTTTATTGACCTGAGTGAAGCTCTGAGAAATCTTAATGGACATTGCCTTGGTAGAAATTAATGAGATACTAGTAAATACTTAACGTGTGTAATAAATGCTCGGTAGAGCGGCATAGGCTCCATTAGGCACTAGACCCCGTGCCTCGGTTTTACTTTAAAGTAAGTAAGTTGCTGTTAATTCTTAATCATTCCCCATCAGGGGGTCAACCCGAATCATTAGTACATTATAGTTCGGGATAAGAGGAAACCAATTGGAGTTTGATTTAACTATAAAGGGGCGGACATGTAGAGAGTGTTCCGACTTGTGAGCGAGCACATTTGGGGCATGAATACAACATGACTATTAACAGATTATAAAAATAATTAGACAAACTGTTAATTTAACAGAGAATTGTGTAAATAGGGAATTGACTCCACATGGAATAGTTAAAGCAGATGGCAATGATTATGTAAATTGAAACATAATAGATTTACAAGAGAATAAGGAATAAATAGATATATGCGGAGGGCCGGAAGGAATAAACGGAATGCGCTGGAGTTCCTATACAGCTAAAGAAATGATGTTGTGTTTGAGATTGAAGAAGAAAGAAAGATGTAATTGTTGGAGGATATTAATGACTAATCAAAGGGTGGAACAGCAGCAAGAGGCGTTCAACCTGGAGAACTCTGAAGTAATGCATTAGATTAGATTCCCTACAGTGTGGAAACGGGCCTTCGGCCTAACAAGTCCACACCAACTCTCCGAAGAGTAACCCACCCAGACCCATTCCCCTACATTCTTCACCTAACACTACGGGCAATTTAGCATGGCCAATTCACCTAACCTGCACATCTTTGGACTGTGGGAGGAAAGCGGAACACCCGGAGGAAACCCACGCAGACACAGGGTGACCGTGCAAACTCCACACAGTCGCCCGAGGCTGGAATTGAAACCGGCTCTCTAGCGCTGTGAGGCAGTAGTGCTAACCACTGTGCCCCCATTAGGAGTAGACAATAAATAATAGGATCCTGAAACTGTACAGGAACAGAGGGAAGCCCTATAATTGTAATGCACGAATCTGTGAAGGTGACTAAGCACATAGAAAAAAGTCAAGAAGGCATTTTGGAAATTTACGTTAATGAGTTAAAACACATAATAAAGGAGCAGGGAGGTTATGCTGGAGCTAAATAGCACGAGTTTGCTTACTGCTGGAATACTGGGTACACTTCTGGTCATGTTACTATGGGTTAGATGTGTCTACAGGAGAGAGGTTACAAGCAAGATTTATAAAGATGCTGCTTGGACTGTGGAAGTTCACGTTTGAGGAATCACAAGATAGGCAGGAGTTATTTTCTTTGGAACAAAGGAAATGGTGGAGGTGGAACATGTAATTGAAGTGTAAAAAATGAAAGTCTGGTTAAAATGTATAAGAAATCAAATTTGCCCTTGGGTGAGAGGGCATAGATTTATTAGAACAGGTCGGCTCAGGCTGATGTCAGGTGGTCTGTACAATTCCATTCTTTCGTTGAGACTTCCCAGTGGTTAGTTACAACCAAGAGACTTTTTAGGCCATGCTACACTCAATGCTTGTAGATCCATAAGCTTTGATGAATCATTTTTTTTGTTGCTTGCAATTTGTGTTTTATATTAGCATTCTGTCAAAATGATGACTTTTAAGGAATATAGGAGTTGTATGATTTTGCTATATTTAACTGTTCCAATACATTTGTCACATTAACTCTGCCTAGAAACATGGGTGGAAATTGTTGCAAAGATTTCAGTAGGTCAATCAAAACATGTCAGAGGTGATTGAAGTGATGTTCAAAGTGACACACAGTGACATGGCAGACGTCACGTTAGCATGGATGCTGTTATCTGTGCGGCTAAATGCAAATGAACTTCCTGGGTTTTGTGTAATTGAAGGTCAGATGAAGTCTTAGCCCGCTGGCATAACACTGCATACTGTGAGCCCAGGGAAATTCTAATAACTATGAAGATTATAAAAAAAGTCTGTGTACAATCAATTTTTCAGGACAATTAAGAGTGGGGTTCAAAAAACCCATAAACAGTATTTGTTTGATACACTTGTGTGAGATTGTACCTGTGGGAGAAAACCCACGAGCAGAACTGCCTCGATGAAGTTAGCTATTGGTAAAAGACCTGAAATTATTCTGTCACTGAGTGCTTGAGTGCAGTTTCTGCACTTCATAAATACATAGGCCTAGGAAAGAAAGTCAGTCAACCAAAACAGTCAGAATATCCATAGCAGACTAGTTCGAGAGAGGGAGTTTAAATACTAGATTAACAAAGTGAAGAATTACATATCTTGTGAAGTTTAATGAGATTTAATGAGCTTCTGAGTCATTAATATCTCAGAGTTGTTGGGATTTTGCTGGATCTGTCATGTCCGCTTTAGGTATTTAATGCACACTTTAGGATATTCAGTTACAGTCTCTGACCCATATTTATCTCATGTTAACTCAGAATGTTAGAATATAAATTGTGTTGCAGATTATGTGGATGGAAAAGTTTACTTGTTCAAAACCTAAAAAATGTGGCTTCTCTTAGTAGAAATCCTGCATCCTATACTTTACAGACTTCATAAAAAAATTATTCACATCTAACCCAATTGTGACAATGATTGCAACAATTGTTTTGGGTCTCCTCAAGTTGCAGTTTTGCTTTGAAATCAATGATCATCTTTGCTTTTGTAGCCTCATAGACAGAGTGTTCCAGGCATGACCACTCACCACATCAGAACATTTTCCCACATATCTGTCTGCATCTCTAAATCAATGTCTTGTCGTTTTTGTACCATCAACAAACATCAATGGCTTTGTCTTTGTTGAACCTCTCCAAACCAATTCTTTTCATGAATAGTTCCATCAAATCTCCACTCAACCTCCTTTGCTCAGACCAGCTCCTGCAACCTAATGTTATAGCTAAATGTTCTTAAACTTGGAGTCATTTTTATAAAGCTTCTCTGAGCCACATTCTTCCCAAAGTGTAATAACCATAAATAGAAACAATCTGATAATTGTAGACCAACCAGAAATTCCCTGTTTTTCATCACAGTTCTTCCATTTACATTGCACAGGATCCCCAATGCCATCCTAGCTGCTTGGCCAATGCATGTGCTGCCATCTTGAAAAGAGCGATACACATGAATCCACACCCCCACTCCTTGCCCCCAGGCCTGCTGTTCCTAAACACTTTTTTACAATTGTGCGTGTGCGCTGAATGCAAAGTATTCAATGCACACTCTTGCACTCATCATTGGTTAAACCCTTCAGGTAAAAGTAAAAGGAAAATCCTATGGTATCATTTTAAGGTCAAAGAGAATTCTCCAACTGACTTGGGAGAAACACAAAAATATATTAATGGCAATTAGTTGAATTTTCCCCTGGGAGAAATGACTGTGTCATTCTGTGTCTATTTATTCCTCTCTATTGAAGTAATTTCAAACAAAAACTCGACAGCCTGTATCCATTACTGCAGAAGTTGTACCCCAATAGCTTTGAAAGTCACATCCAAAATCTGGATTGGTGTGGGATCTTGCTGTGTGCAGAAGACATGCATTAGTGACCCAGAAAACACCCGCTGCTTAAAAGCACTTCATTAGTTATGTGGTATGTTTTGGGCTGTCAGAAAGTTTTGATGAAAAATGCTGTGTAAATTCATTTTATTTTTATATGTCATTGGTTGTGTTTGTGTTAGGACTCTTGATAGCATTGATTTCCGTGTGACTTTCTTTAAGATTGAAGAAGACTTTATTGGGTATGCTGCAAAAATACAGTTTTAGAACACACACACATGGTGTATTTGAACTGCGAGTATCTGCAGTATCAGGGTGACTTAACCAATCAATAGGATTGAGCAGTGAGTAGAGATCAGAGTTCGAATCTGTGAGTCTTGCTGAATGCATCAAACACAGTGGCATGGTTTGGTCCAAGGACCGCCACGTTGGCAATTTCCAAATGGTTTTATTAATTAATTTCAAAAGCACAAATCTTGGTACATATCTTTTGAGACATGAACGATGACGAATTTATTTGTTTTATGGTGATTATAAATTCTGAGAAATGTTGATTGGCATTGCCTTGGTAGAAATTAGTGAGATTCCAGTAAATACATAATGTGTAATAAATACTTGGTACACTGGCCTAAGCACATTGGCAATTTCCAGATGATTTTATTTTAACTGGTACTTCAACAGTGCTTGAGAACAGTGCTTTCTGGAGCGAGAACCTATAATAGGTCAAAGCAACAAAGCTATGAGTGCAAATAGAGGAGAATTGTTTAGGTTTTGTGATGGAGTTGTTACAACCGTATGTGTTCTGTGGCCATACCTCCAGCTTCCATTTTGCTTTCTCTCTGATACTCAGGGAAAGTAGATTTAGGAAACATTGTTGCTTGGACAAAAGGAGGAATTGGATCGTTACAGAGAAACCTATTCTCCACATCACTTGATAAACCGAAAGCATATCAAAATTAATCTCCGATTACCTAGAAAGTGAAGAACAAATTCAAAGAGAAGCAGAGCAACTGGGATGGAATAATGGATAAGCAGAAAAAAAGAAAGCACCAGAAATGCAAAGAAGGTTAATGAAAGAAATAAAATTATCACAGAGAGGCAATAATGTTTCATTCTAAAGTCTCTGTTGCTAAAACTTGTGAAATTAGGTATTTCAGCCAAAAGGAGACAAACAGTAAAGAATATATTCATAGATTAAAATATGTCAGTGGAGACATCTAAGTTCTGTAGAGTAGAAAATTCATTACTTTTACCATTGCTATATTTTAGTCTCCAACTGTTTAATTCATCAAACTTCTCAGTGGTCACATTGCAACAATGTTAAACAATCTACATTTCAGAAGACTGGGAAATCCACATGGGGCATGTGCAACATTATGGTTCATTTAATTTTCAATCATATTTTTGTGACGTTAAATCACAGTATCGTATAATTAGACATCAACATGGTCCCAGACCTGAAATTTGTTTTAATTCTGGGTAAGACCCAGAATTTGCTATGATCCAGTCAGTGACCAGCAGCACTTTTTAAAAGTAGATAAAATTTGAAATCTCATTACTCACAAAGGGATTTTAATTAAATTTCAAAACGTTTCTTGTGACCTATTTCTGAGATAAGTATAATAGCAGCTCAATCCAAAAATATAGTCATGTGACATCTGGAAGCCATTTCTATGCTTTTGTGTCCATTTTAAAGATGATTAGCCTTCTTTACTTCATATACTATGATTACACAATTATTAACTCATTATTAACTCATCACCTTGTGTCTTTAATATTTCCAGTTGGTGACCCTTTCAACTTTCAGTTTTTTATTTCAAACTTCAGGAATCCATTGTACTTTGCTTTGAAATACTGAATAAGCCCCTGTTTCTGTAATTCTGTTTTGTGTGGACATTGGCCAAGGGATAACATTCATTTTTCTGTGAAGAAGCTTTCCTATTACCTGATCCCATTCCATGTGTCATGCAAGATGCATGCCATATGGTAGCTTGGAAAGATGCAGAACAGTAAAGGTTTTTGGTTGTTGTCTTCCCATTGTCAATGAAAGAGTTGTTCTGACAGTGGAGTAGTCTGTAAATCTTTGTGACAGTGTTGGAAGTGGTGTCCAATGACATCCTTGGAGAAATTTATCCAGTTCTGCCTGGCCGGCACAATGTCAGGCGGTCATGGGGAAAGCCATATTTGGAATGCAAAAATCCTAAAAGACATACTTTCTTGATCTTATCCCTAATAATAATACCAGTATAAGAGATGATGATGAATGGGACAATTCATTTCTTAATATTTGATATTTACACAGCCTTGCCTCTAAAAGTTAGGTGCTGTGTCATCCTTATCTGAGCCTGAAGTAAGGTGAATTACGTAATTAGACAGTGCCTGATTATTTTCAGTGAAATCCATAAATTCAGAACTCAAAATTATGAAACATTAAAAGGTGAATCTTTAATGCAGTGCAAATGCTTGGATCTGAAGTATTCCTAGGAATATACACTCATAAATCTTGAAAATCCTAGAAATTCTGCAGAAATCAAAAGCCTGTGCTGCAGCTGGAAGTGTAATTTGATCCCAAACCCATCATGTTGAGTCCATTACTGATAATGTTCGAGGGACCTGTGTTTGCATTACACCATGACAGGTTTGAATTCATAGTGCATTGATGACCACGAAGATATAATTAATTTTTATTTAAAAATCTAATTACTGTAAGCAAGGAAATTTGCCACCCTTACCTCTAGGTGCCATGGCAATGTGACAGGCACTTGACTACCTTCTGAAATGGTTTAGTAGGCCAGTTAGTCTGTCAAACCACTCAAAAGTTTCAAAAGAATGAATCAACATCCTGCCATTGACCCATGCACTGGAAGTAACCACAGGAAACTCAGCCCTGCCGACTCTACAACACTCTCTCTCCTAAATTTTAGATTCTAGTTCCTAAATTGGGAGAGTTTTTTCTCAGACTAGTCAAAGAACCCCACTGGTCCTCACCTACCACCCCACCAATCTCCATGTACAGCGCATCATCCGCCGTCACTTCCGCCACCTCCAAACGGACCCCACCACCAAGGATATATTTCCCTCCCCTCCTCTATCAGCTTTCCGTAGAGACCACTCCCTCCGCGACTCCCTTGTTAGATCCATACCCCCCACCAACCCAACCTCCACTCCCGGCACCTTCCCCTGCAACCGCAGGAGGTGCAACACTTGCGCCCACACCTCCCCCCTCACTTCTCTCCAAGGCCCCAAAGGAAACTTCCATATCCGCCACAGATTCACCTGCACCTCCACACAATCATCTATTGCATCCTCTGCACCCGATGTGGCCTCCTCTATATTGGGGACACAGGCCGCCTACTTGCGGAGCGATTCAGAGAGCACCTCTGGGCCACCCGGAAGAACCAACCCAACCAACCTGTAGCACAGCATTTCAACTCCCCCTCCCACTCCACCGAGGATATGCGAAGATATCATTAATTTTTATTTAAAAATCTAATTACTGTAAGCAAGGAAATTTGCCACCCTTACCTTTAGGTGCCATGGCAATGTGACAGGCACTTGACTACCTTCTGAAATGGTTTAGTAGGCCAGTTAGTCTGTCAAACCACTCTAAAGTTTCAAAAGAATGAATCAACATCTTGCCATTGACTCATGCACTGGAAGTAACCACAGGAAACTCAGCCCTGCCGACCCTGCAACACTGTCTCTCCTAAATTTTAGATTCTAGTTCCTAAATTGGGAGAGTTGTTTCTCAGACTAGTCAAAGAACAGCCTGACACAATCATACTCACAGAATCATATGTCACAGACAATGTCCTGGATAACACCATTGTTCCAATGGTAGGACAGACCAGAAGTGGCATCACAGTGCTACACGGTCAGGAGTTGAACTGAGAGTTTACAATATCAATTCCATTCTCCATAATGTTTCATGATATCATGCCAAACAAAAAAGGAACTTCCTATTACCATGTATTACCAATGGTTTGAAATCCTCATCACCAAGAATAACTCGACAGCATCACTAGATCAAACTGATTGAGTACAAAAGGACATTACTGACAGACTGGTGTATGGCAGATGGTGAGGGAACTAACAAGGCTGAAAAACACATCTGAACTCTGCCTTGCCGGATTTCCCCATGTGGGACAATCCTTGTACAAGAGGTCATAGATATAGAGTGAGAGGAGGTAGGTTCAAGACTGAGATGAGGCAAAACTATTTCTCTCAGAGGGTTGTAAATCTGTGGAACTCACGGCCCAAGAGTGCAGCAGAGGATGAATCAATCAACAGATTCAAGAAAGAAATAGATATGTTTCCGACAAAAAACCAGATAAAGGGCTATGGGGACCAGGCAGGAGAATGGAGATGAGATGAGGATCAGATCCATCATATCATGTTAAATGGTGGAGTGGGCTTGAAAAGCTGAATTGCCTACTCCCACTGCTAATTCCGATATTCCTACCTTAAAATGCATTTTGCAGTTAAGGATAGACACTTCTTCTGTCCTCCTGCATTTCCACCACAGTTTACAGAATAACATGAAAGAGATAAGACTTCGACTTTTCTGGGCCCTTTGGTCTATTTTGTAATGTGATTTCTAGATGTGTCAAAACCTGTTAATTTTCTTTTGTTACTTTTGGAATTATCTTTTCCATTTCCTTGCTTATAGTTAATGGGTGTAATGCAATTTTAAAAATTATTCACCTATTCAATATATGAACTGTCAAACACTCTCCACCATTAGTGTTTATTTATGCTCTGTAATTTATTGGTGGACTAGGGATGTGTCTGATGGGCTGTACATTCAACAGACGTTGGAGAATCTAATTGCCACTCAAAGAATAAAGTGCAGACCCCTATAGTCAAGTGCCTGTCTGCAATCAGAGAGAGTTGTGTTTTAAGATTTACCCTGGATGAGCACTAAATTGGTACAAAAAGGGCTTTGGCTTATATAGATCTTATAGATAGATAGATTCCTGAATTAAAAATGAGTGTTAAGTGGAATCAGGAGCAGGCAGGAAAGTGGAAGTGATGCCTCAATCAAATCAGCCACCACCTTATCAAACGGTGGAGTGGGTATGAGGGCCAAATGACTGCCTCATGCTCTTAATTTACAATTCAAGTGTTCAGCGATCACTTCCATTCAAAAGTATGAATGGATCTTCTCCAACAATAGAACCCTATTTAGTTTGAAAAATATGCAATTTTTCTAGAGTGACAAGTTTTTGACCAGCAGAGCTGTCACAGATGAACATGTCAAAAGTGTTCAACTTTCGATAATTATTTAGTCATGCCTCCAGAGGCAAGCTTCCTCCACTCAGGAGTTTCTTTTGTTCTCCCCAAGAACATATGCCCCTTGCATGGTTCTGGATTAGTGGTGCTGGAAGAGCACAGCAGTTCAGGCAGCATCCGAGGAGCAGCGAAATCGACGTTTCGGGCAAAAAGCCCTTCATCAGGAATAAAGGCAGAGAGCCTGAATCGTGGAGAGATAAGCTAGAGGAGGGTGGGGGGTGGGGAGAGAGGAGGGTGGGGATGGGGAGAAAGTAGCTGACACTGCATGACCTACAAGATATAAAATAGTGACATTTGTACAAAGCTACTGGCAGTAAGTTTTATTGTTTGTAGTTTCATGCATGAAGATAGATTAAACTGAAAAAGCAGATATCCTGTGTTTCTTCATATGGTGAGTCAAAGAATGAACAATATTATGCTGACAAGTGTATTATAATTCAGTGTAAACAGAAAGCCAGTGAAGTTGTAATGGTGGAATGGGAGCTCAGGAATTTCCTACTCAGTCTTTAATGGCGTCCTTCACTGACTGCTATCTGATGAATATTGCTTATACATAAGACCAATTAATGGGTTATGTCTTTGTTAAAGTAAAAAATTGACACAAAACCAGATTATATTCCAACAGGTTTATTTGGAAGCACCAGCTCTCAGAATGCCGCTCCTTCATGGCAGCACTCCAAAAGCTAGTGCTTCTAAATAAACCTGTTGGGCTACAACCTGGTGTTGTGTGATCTTTAACTTTGTCCACCGCAGTCCAATACCGTCTCCTCCATGTCTTTGTTCAAGTATGTAGTAACGCTGACATATTGAATATTAATATCACGTATTAGGCCAGGAACACAAAAAAATCTAGTATAATATTCACTTTCATCACTCAAGAACTAGTTTATAAAAGGAAGAAAGTTTTACTATTAGTTTAGAAATTCCTGGTTAGGTTACAACTAGACTGTCATGTACAACCTGAGATGTTGCACTATAGCAACGGTATATTGCAAAGAATGCAAAGCAGATCCATCAGATTACTAGGACTCCAAAGGTTAGATAATGATGAGACATTACATAAAATTGGCTAATATTGTCTGGACTATATAATGTTAAGTAGTGATTTGACTGAGAGTTATTTTTGGGATTTTTAAGGGGGTAAATAGGATAGATATAAGCTTTTCCACTGGCAGACGTATTAAAACAAATTTGACCCAGGACATTCAGGAGAGAAATTATGAAAAAACGTTTTCATGCTGTGGGGTGGCATGGTGGCTCAGTGGTTAGTACTGCTGCCTCACAGCACCACGGTCCCAGGTTTGATTGCAGCCTTGGGTGACTATCTGTGTGGAGTTTGCACATTCTCCCCGTATCTGTGTGGGTTTTGTCTGGGTGCTCCAGTTTCCTCCCACAGTCCAAAGATGTGCAGGGTAGGTGATTTGGTCATGGCAAATTGCCCATAGTGTTAGGTACATTAGTCAGAGGGAAATAGGTCTGGGTGGGTTACTCTTCGGAGGGTCAGTGTAGACTGGTTGGGCTGAAGGGCCTGTTTCCACACTGTAGGTAATCTAATCTAATCTAATCAATGACTGGTAGAAATTTGGAACTTTCTTCTACAGAAAACAGTAGTTGTTGACTCAATTAGTAAGTTTATATTTGAAATTGAAATTGTTCCATTAGACAAGGGGATAAAACTATATGAAATCAAAGTAAGTGGATGGATTTAAGATGCATGTCAACCATAATCTTCATGAATGATGGAAAAGCTTGAGGATTTGGATTATCTTTTCCTGTTCCTTTGTCCCTGTTACACAGCAGAATACCAACCCTTAGAGGGAAGAGATTGCCAACTGTTATCATGCACCAGCTTTTGATCCACAGTGGAAATCCACAAGACATTCACAATTAAAGCCAAATTTCTTAATTTGAAACGGGTAAAGCTAATAGATTAGAACTTTTAATGAAGAGTGCAACCATCATAAATTTTACCATTGCTAAGATTTCATTTCAGGTTACACAGAAAGGATTTCAACACAGCATTAACTTGCCACTAACGTCTTTAAACATCCTAAAGTGCTTCAAAAGAGCCACCGAGCTATAAAAGGAGATATTAGGAGTGACAACTGAAAGCTTGGTAAAAGAGGTAGGTTTTAAGGGGTAGTTTTAAAGAAAAAGATAAACATAGAGAGGTGTAGAAATGAGTATAATGATTCCAGAACATAAAATCCCTACCACTGAAGGCAGCAGTTCAAAGTGGGAATTAAACTAGTGTTATCCTTTCCAAGTTCAATTTCAGAGTTATTGAATTAGATAGCATTTAAGTAAGTTAGATAGCCTATTTAAAGGAGGTATCTGCCTGAGCATGGCAGTTGCATGTATGCATCTGAATTCCTTTGTTTAAATGAGGTGCTGGACACTTTGGTGAAGGTGTCTCTGACTAGTTCCGCATTAGAAAAGGAATTCTTACACCGCATGTTCAGAAAGGCATGGACAGTGTGTGGCAAGCTTCAGTGGAGTGAGACAAAGACAGAGTGAGTCTAACTGTTGGAAATTTGGTTCAAAGGAGTGCAATGAGGGGCACAGGACAAGTGATGTGCAGCTGTTGCAAAATGTGGAAGCAGCTGGATAGCTACTTGATCCAGAACAAGCACATGCACAGTAAGTGTTTGCAGTTTGGAGAACTTTCAATCTGATTTGAGGAGTTAGAATCAGAGTTGCAGACATTGCAACACATCAGGGAAGGCAACATTACCTGGATACTTTAGTCCAGAGGTCAGGCACACCCTTCAGCCGAGGTGATTCAAAATGGTGTATGATCAGGGATAGCAGGGTGTTACTGCAGGTGAGGCAGCTACATGGACCTAGTGGGTTACAAATTAAGAAAAACATTATTTACTCATCAGATATAGATGTCATTGGCTGGGCCAGCATTTATTGCCCATCCCTAGTTGCCTTTGAGAATGCGGTGGTGAGCTGCCTTCTTGACCCACTGCAGTGCATGTGTTGTAAGTTGACTCACAATACCATCATCCAGGATTTTGACCCAATGAAAGTAAAGTTTGGATGGCAAGTGACTTGGAGAGGAACTTGCAGATGTTCCCTTGTATCTGCTACCCATACCGTTCTAGGTGGTAGCGGTTGTGGGTTTGAAAGGTGCCTTCCAAGAATCTTTGGTGAATTTCTGCAGTGTATCTTGTTGATGGTACATACTGTTGCTTCTGAGCGTCAATAGTAGATGCTTGTAGATGTAGTGCCAATCAAGTGGGCTGCTGTCAAGTTTTTGCATGTTGTTGGAGTTGCACCCATCCAAACAAGTCGGGAGTATTCAATCACACTTCAGATTTGTGCCTTTTAGATGGTGGGCAGGCTTTATGGAGTTACTCAAAGCACTATTCCCAATTTCTGACCTGCTCTTGTAGCTGCTGTGTATATATTGGTTACAGTTATATAGGTTCAATTTCTGGCCAATAATAGCCCTAGGGATGTTGATTGTAGGGGATTCAGTGATAGTAATGCCATTGAATGTCAAGGATAGTGGTTAGAGGATTGAGGATTTTTGGTCCCTGCAAATGTCCAAAAGTTACAAAGTTCATGATGAGAGTGGGGAATGATACATCTGACCACGACAACTTGGTACAGGAAGCTATTCACATTGGGGGAGGAAATATGAATGTGGTAAGGGTAGAGGACAATATAATTTGGAGGATAGATACTGCTCTCTGCAGCCATGAGCAGGAGTCTAACTGTTGTGTTGTTTGATCAGTGGCAAGGTTAATGATATCACCTCAGTGCTGGAGAAGAGCTTGAAGTGGGAGGGGAGGACTCCATTCAGGGAGCCATACAGCACAGAGGCAGATCCTCCAGTCCACGATGATCAGGTTTCCCAAGCTGAATTAGACCCATTTGTCTACATTTGGCCCATATCCCTCTGAACCTTCCCTATTCGTGTCTAAGTGTTTTAATATCGTCTACCACTTCCTCTGGCAGCTCATTCCTCCGTACTATCCTCTTTCAAACATTGCCTCGCTGGTGCCTTTAAATCTTTCTATCTCCCCTTCAATCTGTCCCCTCTAGTTTTGAACTCCCCAATCCTAGGGAAAAGATGTCACCCGTTATAAGGTCACCCATTAATCTCCAATGCTCCAGAGAGAATCTCCCACTGTATCCAGCCTCTCTATCTTGTTATCCATGTTTGTACCAACAACATTAATATGACTAGACAGGAGGTTCTGCTGAAAATGTTGAATAGACCTGAACTAAATTAGACAGCAGAATCTCCAGGTAATAATCTCTGGCTTACTGTCGGGAGCCAGGGGCAATCTGGTAAAGAGTAAGAGGTTTGGGTGAGGGAAAAGATAGATTATTTCGAACCAGCCTGTTCAGAGGTGTTACTACACACCTCCTAGAGAAGGTGTAACTGAACCCAGGACACCTGGCTTCGAGGTTCAGATACTGCCGCTTTATAGGTTTACAAAGGAAGAGGGTGTGGCAGTATTACGAGGCAGCTATTCGGAAAACAATATCCAAAGTTGGACAGAAAAGGATAGTATATAAAAATGTAGAAAAAACTGCAGTAAATATGATCAAAGGGGAAAAGATAGTAAATAAGGCAAAATTAGTGGCTCTTTACTTGAATGCATGCAGAATTCAAAACTAAATAATGAATTAATGGTGCAGACGCATGATAAGTGAGTATGATCTTGGAGCAATTATGGACACATGGTTACAAGGAGATCAAAACTGGGATCTAAATATTCAAAGGTATGTAATTTCCCAGGGACAACCAGGAAGGAAAGAGTGATGGGGTAGCATGGTTGGTACAGGATAGAACAAGTACAATAGTAAGAAATGATCTTGGATCAAATGCAGAATCCATATGAGTGGAGGTAAGAAATGAAAAGGCAGAAGATACCAATAAGTACAACCTTTGGGTCCTCTTAACAGTATCTATTCAACGGGGCTCAGAGTAAATCTGGAGATAGTGAATACATGTAAATGGAGAACCAGGAAGTAGCAGAGGAGTTGAATAAATACTTTGCATCTGCCTTTACAGTAGAAGACACTAATAGCTACCCAATTTACTAAATAATGAAGGGACAAAAGGAGGAGAGGAAATAACTACAATATATATCACTAGAGAAAATGTGTTAGGAAAACTAATGGGACTAAAGATCAATACATCTTTCAGATAGAGTCATAGAGTGATAGAGATGTATAGCACGGAAACAGACCCTTCAGTACAACTCGTCCATGCCGACCAGATACCTTAATCTAATCTAATCCCATTTGCCAGCACTTGGCTCATATCCCTTTAATCCCTTCCTATTCATACACCCATCCAGATGTATTTTAAATGCTGCAATTGTACCAGCCTCCACCACTTTCTCTGGCAGCTCATTCCCTTTTATATCTTTCCTGTCCTATGTCCTAAACCTATGCCCTCTAAGTCTGGACTCCCTGACCTCAGGGAAATGTCTGAAATTATTTATGCTATCCATGCCCCTCATAATTTTACAAACCTCTATAAGGTCACCCCTCAGCCTCCAACACTTCAGGGAAAACTGCCCCAGCCTATACAGCCTCTGCCTACAGCTCAAATTCTCCAACCCTGGCAATATCCTTGTAAATCTTTTCTGAACCCTGGTCATACTAGACTGAATATGTTACCTCTGCATCTCCCTCCCACAGAGAGCTCCTACAAAGCTAGCTGACATTGACACTGATAACTAAGCGATAGTAAATACTGGTCATGATCTTTGGAGGGTAATTATTGGAAAGACTATGGAAGAAGTGGAAAGAAACAAAAAGCTCCTTGAGAAAAGGGGAAAATAGAGGCAAGCAAATTTGTATTGTAATTTCCCAGGGATTGGTATTGGGATACTTGCTTTTCCTGGCTTATATTAGTTGAGCTGAAATGTGTTGCTGGAAAAGCGCAGCAGGTCTGGCAGCATCCAAGGAGCAGGAGAATCGACGTTTTGGGCATGAGCCCTTCTTCAGGAATCCTGAAGAACGGCTCATGCCCGAAACGTCAATTCTCCTGCTCCTTGGATGCTGCCTGACCTGCTGCGCTTTTCCAGCAACACATTTTCAGCTCTGATCTTCAGCATCTGCAGTCCTCACTTTCTCCTTATATTAGTTGAGTGCAGGGCACAATTTCAAAGTTTTGGAAATTATACAAAACTTGAAAAATTGTAAACTGAGAGATTACTATGAATTTGAAATGGACATTGAAAAATTGATCAAATAGGTAAAAGTATTCCAATGCACAGTATGAGGCGATATATTTTGGCAGAAAGCAAACCGAGATGCAGCATAAAATGTGGGGTGTATAGGAACTGAGAGCTAGAATGTGTGCATGCATAAGTCATTAAAGATGGAAAGACACGTGGAGAGGGCGAGTAATAAATTATACACTACCTTGTCTTTCATTGATAAGGACTTAGAATATGAGGTAGCAATATTATTTTGAACCTATATAAAACATGCATTAGCATGCATTAACATGCAAGCGACTCTGTGTGGAGTTTGCACATTCTCCCCGTGTCTGCATGGGTTTCCTCTGGGTGCTCCGGTTTCCTCCCACAGTCCAAAAGGTTAGGTGAATGGGCCAAGTTAAATTGCCCGTAGTGTTAGGTGAAGGGGTAAATATAGGAGAATGGGTCTGGGTAGGTTGCGCTTTGGTGGGTCGGTGTGGATAGTGGGCGGCACGGTGGCACAGTGGTTAGCACTACTACCTCACAGCGCCTGAGACCCGGGTTCAATACCCGCCTCAGGCGACTGACTGTGTGGAGTTTGCACATTCTCCCCGTGTCTGCGTGGGTTCCCTCCGGGTGCTCGGCATGGGTGGGTTGCGCTTCTGAAGGTCGGTGTGGACTTGTTGGGCCGAAGGGCTTGTTTCCATGCTGCAATGTAATCTAATCTAATCTCTTAACCATGAGCAGCACATTTTAGAAGGATGTGGACGTATTGCAAAATATTCAGAAGAGGTTTGCAAGAATGGTTCCAGGAGTGAGAAACTTCAGTTAAGGCTGGTTTCCTTCAAGAGGAGATGGTGCAGAGGAAATTTGATTGAAGCTTTCAAAATCATGAGATATCTAGACAAAGTAGACAGGGAAAAACTGTGCCCACTCTTAAAAGGATTCAGAACCACAAAGCAGAGGTTTAAAGTGATTTGCAAAAGAAATGTAATGTGTGGAAAAAAAAAGTTTTTGCACATTGATATTTGAATTGATATTTTAGTATAGGTGGTCAGTTAGTATTTGCTTTGTCCCTTGTACAACTAAGTGTTTTAAAGTACAGAATTTTGAGGCTCTGTTTAGATTTCTTCTCATTAAAATTAGTTACTGGTATATACTGTGATTGCAAGAATCACACAGAGGTTGTTACTGATGGACATAACAGTTTTAAAAAGCAAAATTTAATAGTCATTTTAAAACTCATTTACATGCTAATTTTAATAATGGTGTATTTTATGACAAATTGGGGGAGATCATACTAATAAATGATGCATCATTCCAGGAGTTTAGAGAACTAAGTGTTGGAGCTGTTCCCATCTCACACTACTCTAGATCTCATGGAATGCTTCCTAGAATATTAAAAGAATTAGCTACAGCGATAATGAATGCATTGGTGGTAATCTTACAGAAATGCTTAGATTTTGGAAAAGTCCCAGAGGATTGGAAAACTGCTGATGTAATAACTTTATTTAAATAGGGAAACAAACTGGTAATAAGAGGCCAGTTAGCTTAATGTGTTAATATGAAAATGTTAGCATTTATTATGAAGGATGTAATAGCAGAGCATTTGGAAATACAATATATGATTAAGCGATGTCAGAATGGTTTCATGCCTGACAAATCTACTAAAATTCCTTGAGGAAGCAATAACAGGATAGATAATGGGGAAGTAGTGGTATATTGGGATATTTAGAAGGGATCTGATAAGGTATCACATATTATTCTTTTTAATAAGAGCCCATGGTGTTGCAGGTGGTATATTTGCATGGATAGAAGATTGGCTAACTAACAGAGGAGAGAGTGTTAGGATGAGGGGAGTATTTTCATTATCGCAACTTGTAACTAGTGGAGTGGTACAGGGATCAGTGCTGGGGCCACAATTATTTACATTATATATTCATTACTTGCAAGAGGAAATTAAATGTATGAGAGCCAAGTCTGCAGATGAAACAAAAATAGGCAAGTGGTGGGAATGAAAATGCCTAGCAAGGGATATAGATATGTTACGTATGTGGACAAAAACTTGGCAGATAGAATATAATGTTGGATATTGTGAGATTATCCATTTTGGCAGAAAGAATACAGGAGCTGAGTTTTATTTAAATAGAAAAAGTCTGCAGAAGCTACAGCCCAGAGATTTGGGAGTGTTATGGACCTGGCCAGATCCACTCAGAATATTTTAAGAAAGTAGCCTAGACCATAATTTTTTCTTATTTTAAAGGCAGATGTGAAATGGGTATTCTGGTGTGATGCAACTGGTCAAACCACTCAGATTTGAGCAAAACAGAATTTATTTAGTTAAATATCACACAACACCAGGTTATAGACTAACAGGTTTAATTGGAACCACACTAGCTTTCGGAGCGACGCTCCTTCATCAGGTGGTAGTGGAGGGTTCAATCCTAACACAGAATTTATTGCAAAAATTTACAGTGTGATGTAGCTGAAATTATAAATTGAAAACTTGATTGTCTGTTAAGCCTTTCATCTGTTAGAATACAGTGATAGTTTCACTTCTTTCATGTGTAAATCACAAAACCTTTTTTTTTAAATTTTGCATTCTCGGGTTAGCTGTTAATAATGGTGATAGCTAGACAATATGTTGAAGGTGTTAGCCCCCTGTGTTCTCTGTCTATGCCATGATTTGTCTAAGTGTCCATCTTTTGGCTGAAGATCTCTCTGGGTCGCCTTCTCTCTTTTACTGAAAAGATGTTTCATATGAGAAAGGTACTTTTGATAGTGTTTTGAATGGCAGTCCTTCTGTAGATGGCAGTTACTCTTTGTCTAAATTTCAAAATGTCTGCTTTTTTATACCCCAAACAAAGGATGTCTCATTGGTTTGAGGTTGGCAAAAAGGATAAATTCAAACTTGATTGGGGTTTAGTGTCCTGGGGCATAATTTAAACTGATTGGCTAAATTTGAATTGTGGTCAAAACAACTCAGGTATCTAGTTTACAGCCAAATGTTACATATTTTCAATTATCAGTACACTCTGAGACTGCTAGTCAGTCACATGACAAGATCTCAGTGCAAAACAACATTCACTCTCCTAAAGGTTCAGTGCATGCCTTCAACTTCATATCAGTAAATTTATCCTGAATATGAAGGATGGTGGAATATGAACACAGGGATGAGAATTTTAAATTCAAGGCACTGCTGAACCTAGAAGCATTGCAACTCAGCATGCATGAGTGATGAGTGAACCAGTTTTGGTACAACTTCAAATACAGTTCAAATTGGATGTGGCTTAAAAAGATTATTGCCATAAAATGAGAAATGTAATTAGCTTCTTGAAATAACTAATGGTTTTCTATTTTCTTTTAGGGTAACATTGTTTTAGAATGTCATCAAATGACAATGATACAGTTTCTCTCACTAGTGATCTTCCTCCCTCTCTTCATAAAGATGTGTTCACATCAAAGCTTTCCTGGGAAGCTGATATAATTGCAGGAATTTACTTAATAATCACAGGTAAAGTAATGTGAATTGCTTAATTATATTTTGGGTTTTGTTTGTGGTCAGGGCACCACCAGTCAAAATGCATGCGTGAATTAATAGTAAGTTAACAGTGTTCACTGAATAATCACATGTATTTGAATGAGATATATACAGGGTTTTTTTTCTGTCAAAGTTGACTTGTGTAATTAATCTACAGGTCCCATGTTGAAGAATAATGGTGATGTAATGGAATTTGTTCTCTAACATTCTGATAGACAGTGCACTGTGGCTTCTCTCCTTCATGTAGAAAAGGTGGAAGATATTGATTAAGGTATTAAGATTTTAGACAGAAAGAGGAAGTTGATGTGTTGTTATTTCCTTGATGTATGGAGCTGGCTCTTCCTCACTCCAAATTAGATGGTATGGTAGCAGAGATATTGCCTACAGCTGGATTTCTATCTGTCTGGCTTGCTGTGTTCTTCAAGCCTTCTGTTTCTCTGCTTTGGATTGCAGTATCTGGAGTATTTTTGTTGTCTCGAGAAAAACTTGGGTTGTTTTCTCTAGAGAGATGGAGACTGTGGGGAGACTAAATAGAAGTTGATAAATTATGAGATGCATAGTTGGGGTTGACAGTCAGAATATTTTTCCCAGAATTGAATTGTCTACTGCTAAGGGGCATATGTTTAAGGTGAGAGCAGGAAAGTTCAAAGAAGCTGTGAGGGATAGGTTTTTTTACACAGAGTGGTAGCAGTCTGGAATGTGCTTCCAAGCATGGCGGTAAAGGTAGATAACATATGGTGTTTAATGACTTCTAGCTAACCACATGAATATGCAAGAAGTGGAGGGATATGGACCAAGGGCTGGCAAAAGGGATTAGTTTAATTTAGCACCATGTTCAACACAATATCATGGGCTGAAGGGCACATTCCTGTGCTGTACTGTTCTATGTTCCATGTTCTATGTTCTAAATCTTTCTCTGAATCCAAACATTTACCAGACTAGGAAGACTGAGTGCTTGCCAGCCGAAAATGCCCCAGAGATGGCTATGGATTTACTCACATTTTCAAAATGAACTGTGAACCCTGTACATAAAAAAAACCTGAGATTACTGTGGAAGCTCAGTTAGTGTTTCACAAAGATTGCTTTACTGATCTTGCCTGCCAATTACCAGCTGACGTATTACAGTCTTAAAAATCTTCAATTATTTGAATGATCTGCACATTCAACATCTTTCCCATTACATAATGTGCTTTTATATTTTCAAAAACATGTGATGTTTAAGAAAACTGAACAAAATCTATTCAAAAATGCCTGTTAGTCTTTGTGATCTCAGACAGAATAAAGCCCAGCATTTATTTCACATGTTTCATGATGTCCTGAAGTGTTTTATTATGAATGAATGATTTTATTGTCACATATCTTGGAAGATACAGTGAAAAGTGCTTTGGCATCACCATCCAGTGCGATTTTGAGTTTCAAAAAGAATAAAAATAAATTAATTAAATAGAGTTCATCTTCTGTTCAGATTGGATCTCAAACACAGTTCCAGAATTCTGCAAGGACTCTGCAAGGTACTCCAAGCCTCAAGAAGTCCTGTCCCAAGTACAGCAATGATGAAACTGATGCCCCAGGAGATCATGGCTCTAATGTTGCCGCTGCCTCACCGACCCTGCCAAGTCCCCGTTCCTGGCCTACCACATCCAGGCAACACCACCACAACAGACGATGTCCTGTCGCCACCAATAAGAGTCAAGATTCTAGGCCTACCATGGCCAGGAGCGCCCATCCTGAGCACTGCCGCAGCCTGAAGGAGTTCTCGTCCATACCGCTGACACTGCAGCTGCTGCCCCACCAACACTGCTCTGGCTTTGAAGATGAAGAGAAAAAAAGGAAAAAAAAAGAAAAGTAGAGAGAGTAAAGGATGCAGCCAACCTGGAGTGGACTGGCTCAGGAGATTGAACACTACTTATTGATCCAGTAGCAGTACCAATTTATTTTAAATTCCTTTCTAGGTATAGGCTGGGACTTACCAAAATATCTTTACTACTAAGTCCACAGATTATGAGCCCATGTGAGGCATGGCAAGTCTGTTGAAAGAATCTCACCAGCAGTGTGTGATATCACCATTTAGACAACCACCCAGTTAAGGAAAGAAGCCTGTCTATCTGAGCAACCAAGCTAATCAGAGGGCTAGCAGTTCTGCAGCTTCGACAGTTCCACCAATGGGTAGGATGTAGCAAATGGAAGGGCAAACCCTCTAGCATTGGCATTTGACTTTAGGAGCAGCTACTGTCTTACAGTCACTTGATGTGGGGAGATCCTCTGAGGAGTGTAGGGTTTCTGGGAAGGAGGACTATGCTCCCAGAGAGTCACTGGGTCAATCTTGATCTATTTGGTGGTCTCTTTGCTTGGCAGGGAGTCATTTCATTGCTGACATCGATCCAATCAGTACAATAATTGACTTGAAAGCGGATGTGAGGATGGAGTTGAGGAACTCAGCAGCCACAGAAAAGTGGCATAAGGGAAGTCAAAAACTAAACAGCTGGTATTTTGAAAATCCAGTTGTAAATAATTGAAGGATAGTTTATTCCACGAGTGAATGCAGAAGGAAGTAGATTTTGGCGGGGAAGAGAAATGTGAATTTAAGGAAGTGATTAGTGGTGACCTTATCTGAGATTGATACAATAGAATTATCAAGTCCATGTGAGATAACAATTTTATAAGAGTGGCCATGAGTATCCATGAGCTACAGACTTTAGGGAGAAGTTGAAGGAGGATAAGAAGGCAGTGAACTAAGGGGAGAATGATCTCAAGAGAATGGGATAGTTGGTCATACTGAGCCAGTGCTAACTGCCTTGATAAGCTGTCTGAGGCTACCAAGACAGCTTCCAAGCTGTCAGCTCACCTAACAAAGATACATATCTGGGCCAATGGCAAGCAAGTAGAAAAGTTGCTGAATAATGAATGGCTGGGTAATACTTTGGAGGAGAGAAATATGAGGATGCATGATGAATGAAAAGAGAGGTCAATGAGGGTAAAAGGAAAAGTAAAGAGGAAGCAGAATGATGGATCTGGGTGTGGATGAGTACTCATAATTCACATCAATGGACTTCAAAAGCTCAAGTTACATTGGACTAGTTACCTAAACATTACAGTTTCACAGTAATCAAGGAACAAGAAAGAAATGGTGTTAATATGAAAAGTGCACAGTTAAATCCAGAAATCTCAGAGTGGGATAATGATGACATCTGGGTAGGTTTGAGAGCATTGATGAATTGTTTTCCAAATTTGAAGATAGATCAAAGGAGTGAAGCCAAGAAGTGATTTTTGGATAGTGTATTGACAGAATTATTTTCATGAGAATAAGAATGTAGGAGATGTAAAAAATTATTTGCAGGATTTGAAAGATGATGAAGTTGGAAGACTCTATAAGATCCAAAAGCACTAGATGTTGATTCTTCTACCCAGGTGCCAGGAACAGACTGAAGATGAAAAATCAAACAGACCAGCATCCAATTACAGGCTTGGCAGGAGACTGAAGTTTCTCAGTTACAGAGGTGAAGGGAAAGCTCTGTAAGCAGATAAAAGTTTTTTAAAAATATCATTAAAAAGCAGCAAATCAGAGACAGGAGTGGAATTTCAAGATATAGCTTCCATATCCCAGAGTAGAAACATTTTCTTGATGACGAGAGAAATCTAGAAATGTGAAGCCAAGTGTTAGGTAAAGTCCTCATCTTTAGATGTTTTTTAGATCTTTACCAGCTATCCCAAGGTAAACCTGTTGGTGGGGTTTCAATTGAGATCTTTTTAAACTAACAGTAAATTTGAAATTCAGGCTGAAATGCATTGATAAAATTAGGGGGACTGATTCAACCAAAGGGAGCAAAGGGGAGAAGAAAAAGAAATGGACGGCAGCAGATAAACATGGATTGAAATGCTCCCTCGGGAGTCAACTCCTAGGATCCACCTTACTAGCCACAATATTTTGGAGGTTGGCAGTTGAGAAAAGATTAACTCATATATCTATTCTTCCCATGGGTTAATTTTTGTTTACTTGAAAATGAAGGTAGGACTTCAACTCACTTTTTTAGAGTTATTAAAAGTGTGTTCCATTAATTTCCCTGATATTTCCCTACACAGTTTAGTTATTCTGAAAACCAGCAATGAGGAAGTTGACCTATATTGAGATTCCATGATCTTCGTGATGTTCTTTGCAATGCTGATTAGACGAGACTTGATGAGTACTCATATGATTTCTATTCATGTTTTTGTTCCAAATCAGTTTTATTCAAGGGTTTTCATTTTGAATGTTAATATTTGACCATGTCATCTGTGTTTGAATTCAGTGTTGTGATTGGTAACACTATTATCAATTAAACAAAAATGTAATGTTTCAGGACTTGAAGAGAGAAATTAGGCTGTACTGCATTGTTGAAAATTCTGTTATTTATATCAGAGTTAAACTTAGAAACCAGGATCCAGTTAGATAAAGGTAAAAGAGCCTTAGGAATTAGTGACTCCAACAGAGCTTACACAAATACATTTATGTATTTCTACAAGGACAGGCTGGGGCTGTTCTCCTTGGAACATCGGAGGCTGAGGGGTGACCTTATAGAGGTTTATAAAATCATGAGGGGCATGGATATGATAAATAGACAAGGTCTTTTCCCTTGGAATAAGGAGTCCAGAACTAGAGAGCACAGGTTTAAGGTGAGAGGGGAAAGATATAAAAGGGACCTAAGGGGCAACTTTTTCATTCAGAGAGTGGTGTATGTATGGAATGAGCTGCCAGAGGAAGTGGTGGAGGCTGGTACAATTAAAGCATTCAAAAGACATCTGGGTGGGGATATGAATAGGAAATGTTTAGTGCTGGCAAATGGGACTAGTTTAGGTTTGGATATCTGGTAGGCATGGATGAGTTGGACCGAAGGGTCTGTTTCCATGCTGTACATCTCTATGATTCTATGGATGTGCATGTTGCTGGTGGGTCAGCATTTATTACTTGTTTCTAATTGTCCTTGAGAGGGCAATACTGAGCTGCACCCTTCAATCACAAGTCCAAGGGAGGTAGGTGCATCAACAATTTTATTAAGAAGAATATTTTAGGAATTTCACTTAAAAACAGTGAAGGAAAGATAATATAAATCAATTGGAGGATAGCATGTGGCTTGGAAGAAATCTTGCATTCCATGCATCTCCTTTGTAAGTGGTGGAGATCACAGGTTTGAGAACCACAGTGAGTTATGCAGTGTGACTAGTAGTAGATATACCATTGTGCATCAGTGGAGGAGGGAGTGAATGTTCAAACTGATTGGTAGGTGAACATCAAATGGGCTGCTTTATCCTGGATGGTGGCAAGTTTTTTGAGTGTTATTTGATCTGTACCCATCCAGGGAAGTGGAGAGGTCTCTAGCACACCTCTGACTTGTTACTTGTTGGTGAATAGCCATGGATGAGATAGGCGAGTTACTCGCCGCAGAATTACTAGCCTCTGATCTAGTATTTATAATCATAGTATTTAAATGGCAAGTCCAGATGTTTACTACTGACCAACTATATTTCATCCCATTTATATTGGTCATAAGAATGAATTTATATATTCTGTTTTATCTTTATTCTCTGAGAACAATTTTAATTTTTATGATCCAAAAAAATGTATTTGGAGCATTTGTATTGTAATTTTTCTGCTTTGCGATCACTTATCTTTAAGGGCTACACCCCTTTAGATATCACCTATGTCAAAATCTTCCTGTTTCACTCTTAGGAAGTTGTGCTGCATTTCAGATTATACTATTCAACAGAACTTTATCATTTTCTTTCTGGTGCATCTTCTTTTGAGTAAATCCTTCCTTGGATGGGTAAAGCCCAAATAACACTTAAGAAACTTGACATCCCATATTGTCCATGTAAAACACAGAACAGAAACTCTTATTTCTAGCTATATTGGATAAATGTGCAGAAAGAATAATACTCTGAATTGGAAAATTATAAGCCTCCTCTCTGTTCTTTATTAAGGATTCGTATCAATATTTGGAAATGGATATGTGATCTATTTGCCAATCAAACAGAAGGAAAAACTGAAACCTGCGGAACTGATGACAGTTAACCTAGCAATTTGTGATTTTGGGATGGCAGGTAAGTTTATCTCTGAATAATGTTCTTTTGGGGTCACAAATTGTAAATTGTGGAAGTAAGGCTTGTCAAGCCAATGAGACTGGGGAATAGAACACAATCTGGTGTTTGACTGATTACTTACCCTTAGAACAAATAAAGCAAGTTAATTGATCTCAGACTGATTAATTATCTTGAAATTTGTGGATTATACTCCAAGTTTGGAAAATCTTTGATCACTTCTGCTTTCCTCAATGAATGCTGCTTTGAAGTCTGCCACCATAGTAGTGTCCTGTTATAAGTTATAACTTTATTATAAGTTGTAAGAGTAGCAAGCTTGAATATTTAAATGCCTAGTCATGGAATTTTGGGATTGAGTCATCAGTAGGCTGAAGGGCCAAAGTTATATGAATACACTAATGAACAGCTGCTGCTAACAGTTTGCTATAAGTTTTCCTTCTTCAATATCTGAAGAAACCTTACTTTCATTTTTTCTGGCAAGTTATCTCTCCTACCATAATTTTTCCTATATTTTCATGATTAGTTTTGTGTTACACAGCTTTTTGTCTTGTTTTCTTTATGTTCTTGTCCATCTGATGTTTGGCATGGTGAAGCAGTCCATGGAATCTTCACACTTGTATGGCAAGAAATATAGAAGTACTGATTAATTAAGCATGGCATGTAACATTAATTAATTTAGCGTGAAGGTATTATAGGTAGAATTTTGTTGAAGTTGAGGTGTAAATTAACTTTTGGTGGAGGCGATCAGAGGAAAATTATTAAACGACTTCAAAGTGTGTAGTAGAGCTCACTGTCTTGTAATTTTAGTGGAAGATCCATGAAACTGACTAATGGAATAGCAGCTATTTATGCAATTTCTACAGGGTTTGTGTTCAATGACTATTGAGACAATGATAGCAGACTGGGAGAACTCTCAGGATAAGACTGGCAATCAATACATGAGTAGGGAAAGACTGTTTCAATTGATTAGGTAGGCCAGGTCAAGAGGTCATCAATTTAAAATGATGAGTAAAGGAGATTCCTCTAACCAGGGGGTTGTTATATCATATTGTAACATAGGGAAGGGAAGGCAGCATTGTTTCTTTTTCAATACTGGAGAAAGACGCAAGGCTATGGAGATATTTCAGTGCAGTGGGATCACTGTGGATTATTCTAACAAAAGGTCCACATTTATGATGACCTTTAATATCCACAATGTTCTAAAGTTCAAGGGCAGAGTTGCCCTGATATTCCATCCTTCACCTTTGTACAGGCCAGTTTGGTAATTGTTAAAGTGTATTCTTGTCTGGAAATTACCGAGCCAGTTTATAGTTTCATGATCCATTAACTTACCCTGAACCCAGAGATTGGAAGCAGAAATTCAATCACTGCGGCAATTTTAAGGGGCTCTACCAACTGTACAAGAGATGTTTGTTGTGTGATTTAGTACTGCTACCTACTGACGAAAATCAAAAGACTTTATGATTTTTATTACCAGTCAAAGAGAAATTTATAATGTGACATACAAACAGATGACTTTGAAGCAGGGGGTAGGTCATTTAGTGACTTGAACTTGCTGCTGTTGTCAATAAGATCATGGTTAATCTGTGACTTCAACGCCACCTTCCTGGTTATCTCCTAGAACCATAGAATCCCTGCAGTGTGGTAACAGGGCATTTGCCCCGTCAAGTCACACCATCACTCCAAAGAGCACCCTATCCAGACCCACTCACTACCTAATCCCCATAACTCTGCAATTCCCATGGCTAATCCACCTAGCCTACACACCCCTGGATAGTGTGGGCAATTTAACATGGCTAATCCACCTAATCTGCACAGCTTTGGTCTGAGGGAGGAAACTGTAGCACCTGGAGGAAATCCACATAGACATGGGTAGAATGTGTGAACTCTTCAACGACATTCATAGAGTCATACAGCACAAACACAGACCTTTCAATCCAATGAGTTCATGCTGAACATTACCCCAAACTAAACTAGTCCCATCTGCCTACTCCGGGCCCATTTCCCTCCAAACCTTTCCTATATCTATCCAAATATCTTTTAAATGTTGTAATTGCACTTGCCTCTCATGTGTTTTTCAAATCTCTCTCCTCTCACCTTAAAAAGATGTCCCCTTATTTTGAAATTCCCCATCCCAAGGAAAAGGCAACTACCATTAACTCTATTTATACCTCTCGTTATTTTGTAAACTTCTATCAGGTCATCTCTCAACCTCCTACACTCCAGTGAAAAAAGTCTTTGCGTATCCATCCTTTCTTTATAACTCAATCTTTCATACCTGGCAAAGTCCTGGTAAATCTCTTCTGAACCCTCTCCAACTTAACACTATCCTTCCTATAATTGGGTGACCAGAACTGGACACAGTATTCCAGAAGAAGCCTCACCAAAGTCCTGTAAAATGTCAATATGACTTCCCAACTCCTATACTCAAAGCACTGGACAATGAAGACAAGCATGCCAAATGTATTTTTTTTTTATCACCCTGCCTACTTGTGACCCAAACTTGAAAGAATTCTGTACCTGCACCTGAGATCCCTCTGTTCTAAAACACTACCTGAAGCCCTACCATTAATTATATAAGCTCAAACCTTGTTTGTTGTACCAAAATGTAATACCTAGCATTTATCTAGATTGAAGTCCATCTGCCATTTTTCAGCCCATTGACCCATTTGATCAAGGTCTATTTGTAATCTTAGAAAATCTTCTTCACTGTCTACTATGCCTACAATTTTGGTGCTGTCCACAAATTTACTAATCATGATTTCTATGTTCTCATTCAAATCATTTTATATAAATGATAAACAAAAGAAGACCCAGAACTGATCCCTGGTTACAGGCTCCAGTCCGAATAGCAATCTTCCACCATTACACTTTGTCTCCTGTCGTTAAGCCAATTACGTATCCAATTGGAAAGCTCACCCTGAATGCCATGTGACCTAACTTTACTAATTAGTCTACCGTGTGAAACCCTTGCAAAGGCTTTACTAAGGGCCCAATTGAACATGGGACCCTGGCACTATAAGGCAGTAGTGCTGACCAATGTCCCACCCTCTAGGCTATTTCCTGATAATCTTTGACTCTTTTGTCAACCAAAAAATGATCAAACTCAGCCTTAATATTTTCAGGATTTTGCCTTCACTGTTCTTTGAGGAAGAGAGTCCCAAAAATGTATGACACTCAGAGAAAAACATTCTCCTCATCTCTGCATTAAATGGGAGATCGACAGGAATGCCTGTTGTTAAACCACGGCACCTTGTACTCTTTCCCACAAAGTGTAACATCCTGTCAGTCCTCCAAGGATTTTATATGTTTCAATATGATAACCTCAGTCTTCAAAACTCCAAATCTGGCCTGTCCAACGTTTCCTCCTAACATAACCCCTCGATTGCAGGTATCAATCGAGGAACTGAATCTGATCTGAACAGCATCTAATGCATTTATATCCTTTCTTAAATAAAGAGACCAAAACTATAAACAATATTCAGATGTCAAGTAACCAATGTTCTGTATAACTCTCAAAAATCCTAATTTAATACTTTATACCCCTTACATTAAGCCACACTTGATATTTAAGGTTTCAAAAGTGAAAAAAGCTACTTTGAAAAAGCTTACACTGCAACAGATATGGTAACTTTGATATTCTGCTTAACTGTAAAAACAGTAGAAGTGTTTCAGGGCAGAACTTGCCCTGACTCAAAGTTATGTTCCACATCTAAACTGAGCTTGAGATTTGGAGTCATTTAAATAATTCTGGTGAGCTCTTGAGTGCATTACTACAGCGCATCATGAATATCAGGCTGAAGAGCATTTACATTGTGTCATATATTTATATTTTCCAATTAGAGAATTAAGTAATTTCAACTCACTTTCAGAGAATTGAAATTAAATTCCCAACCCAAAACCATCACTGATGCAAAAACAAATAGCAGGGTGCAAGGATAAATCTTTTCCGAAACTATGTTTTCTTGAATACTCTCAGAATGACAACAGTGCTCCTTTTAACGTAAGTTTTCACCATCTAGTGGATATTTACTTATTTGTATAAAATGCTTTATATTAGAGTTCTTACAGTTCCCAATGCAGAATTCTGGCAAATTTAGCTGATAATATACTTAAATCACATTCGTGCTGGCATCTGTTGTCAAGTGAATGAAATGGGAATTCAGCCAAATAGATTGACTTGAGGTTTATTTTAAGTTTCCTGAATTATTTTTAATGGTCTATGTCTGTTCTTAGTCTTGTTTATTCATTAACAGTATAGTGGAGAAATAGCATTTCATGTTGCGTGTTGGTGGAGAATTGATGGTGTTACTTTATATCGAAACATTGTAAATGCAGAGACCATTCTTAGAGATTAGTTTACGTCTGCTCAAACATTAAATTTCAATACAATAACTAACTTATGTTTAGTGCAGTATTTTCTCGAGTGAATCAAAGAATGTTGCAATATCTTGCATTAATTGTAACAGAGGTAAATCTGGAGTTTAACCAGGTGTAATATTGAAGCGTTTTCACCAAAAGAAAATGCTGTGTAGCACCCTTCTAAGCTGGCTGACATTAGAAGCAGAATTTTCTACATTGATGGAAAGCTGACATAAAGTTGTTGATGGGTTTTGTGTCTGTCTGACATCTTTGCCACTGGTGCAAGTAACATTTTCCATAAAAATCTAATTTGGATAATTTTCCAGAGGGGCTCTGGAATTAGTTTTCACTCGTATCAGCAAAGAAAATGATCAAGGCTGGTCTTGGTTGTCTATAGTAGTAGATGGAGCTGACTGCCAATTGGCAATAAAATTAATGAAATGGTTAATCATTTTAAAACTTCCACCAATTTTTTTTTTAATGTAGTATTTTTTCAAGACTTTGAAAGTAATATTTCAGAATGACAAAGCTCTTATACAGAATCTTATGTACTTGCTTCCCTAAAACAATACATGATATGTATCATATTCTTACTTAGCTCATATGAATTATACATGTATGTTTTTCAGTTGGAGGTAAACCTTTCCTGATCAGTTCTTGTTTTGCTCATCGATGGATCTTTGGTTGGATTGGCTGCCGCTGGCATGGATGGTCAGGGTTTTTCTTTGGATGTGGTAGTTTGATTACAATAACAATTGTAAGTCTGGACAGGTATCTGAAAATTTGCTATTTACAATATGGTGAGTAAAACTTATGTTTAAATTTATGCAAATGCAGTCATCAAATCCAAATTTATAACAACTATCTTAATACTTTTGCAGGTATTTGGCTTCAAAGGTGGCATGTCTTCATATGTTTGGGTTTTGCCTGGCTTTATGCTGCATTCTGGGCCACCATTCCCCTAGTTGGCTGGGGGGACTATGCTCCTGAACCTTTTGGTACATCCTGCACTCTGAACTGGTGGCTTGCACAAGTCTCCGTAGATGGGCAGGCCTTCATTCTGAGCATACTATTTTTTTGCCTTGTGCTGCCAACAGCGATAATACTATTCTCCTACGTAAAAATCATAGCCAAAGTAAAATCGTCTGCCAGAGAGGTTGCACACTTTGATTCAAGAATTCGAAGTAAACATTTACTGGAAATGAAACTTACAAAGGTAACTTGTAACTTGTTTATTTGTCTAGCACCAATGTTTAAGAGAGACACAAATAAAGATGCCCTTTGTTGGAAATACATTGCGAGTTTCCTGACAGGGTTCCCATCTATCTGAGGAGCCTGCTTTAGAGAGTACGAGCAACAATGTGACCAATTCAACTGCTAGGGTCTAATGCTGCTGTGGTGCAATTGCTGGAGAATATATTTTATGATGTGGTTTGTCCTCTATTATTCAGGACAACCAATAGCTCAGTCTACCAGCTTTATGTCCAACATCACATTATGTGGAAATATTTGGGAATTTCAGAGATTAGCTGGAATGCTTTCCTCCTCAATTGCTGCAGTCTTGGCAAGAATCTAGCAGAACTCCAAATGAAAATCTTGCATCACTCAGATTATTTTCTGATGGTAAAAACATTTTCTGATGGTGTCTTTTGTCAGATTGAAATAACTCAACAGAGGGCGGCATCCCATCACCCAAGTCATCCCTTATTTACACATGGAGAGTCCAGCTCTTTCAGAGCCAGCTGTCAGTGTGTACAGGATGACTGACACTCCTGTCTATTTCTGTCCGCCAGGGCTTCCTGATTGGACCAGATTAACAGCCCCAATTAGGGAACTCACATTCTATGAGGTCTTCCTGGCTGACCTCATTATAGTCAATACATCCATCCCCCTGTGAGTATGAGGACATAGGCCAGTTTTCTTTTGTGTGTGTCTCCTCCAGAGGTGTTTTAGCACTGGGTCAGATTCCTCCAACTGTGCCTCTAATATGGTGGCACGTAACAGGGGCTTACCTCTTGCGCCTGGAGTATTTCAGAAGAAATTTACATTACATTACAGTGTGGAAACAGGCCTCTCAGCCCAACAAGTCCACACTGACCCGCCGAAGCGCAACCCACCCATACCCCTACATTTATCTCTTCATTCTCCTCTTCAGATGGCGAAGGCGTCTAGGCAGCAACATCCACCGTGTCCATCTCAGATTCCATGGTATCTTCAATGGCTGATGCAGAGGGAAAATGCAGGGTGCTGGAAAAGTTGGAAAAGCTTTTGAGGAGCTGGGTACATTTTGCTCCCGCACTGTTTGCGAGTTTGCAGTTTTCATATTATCCAGGTGCTTGTTCAGGACTGTTGCACCAACCCACACTGTCTATGTCACTGGACCTGACCTTGCATCATCCACGTCTTTTACTCATGCAAGGCCATTGCCATTGTTCCTACACCAAAACTTCATCCCCTGAAGTGAACTACCTTTCTCACTTAGAAGAGTCTTGTGTCTGCCATTGATGTTCCTGTTGCCATTTTCACCCTTCAATCCCCATTTTGGGGAAGATCAGATTTAACGTGGTGCAGAATCTTTTGCCCATTAGCAACTCTGCTGGAGCTATCCCTGTAATTCCAAGAAGGGTGATCCGATAATCAAATAGGAACCGGGACTGTTTAATATCTAGTATAGCTGTTTCTTTAAGCCTGCCTTCTAAGATTGGATGTCCTTTCTGCCAGACCATTAGATAATGGATGTGTGGAGCTGTCCTTTTCTGTGAAATACCATTCAACTTTAGGAATTACTGAAATTCACTGCTGGTAAATGACGGCCTGTTATCTGTTACAAAAATTACAAAAAATGTGCACAGTTTTTCTATCGTCGTTCCTGTGTTTGACAAATGAACTCTGTGCACATCCAACCACTTGAGTGGCTCAATGACTAAGAACATTGAGCCCATGAAAGGACCTGCATGGTTGGCATGGAACCGGACATTCCCACAAATGTGGGGTAGCTACTGTGGTAATTTGTGTCCTTGTTGGCCCTCTGGGCACATTCCTGATGAAGGACTTATATACCCGAAACATCAATTCTCCTACTCCTCGAATGCTGCCTGACCTGCTGTGCTTTTCCAGTGCCAGAATTTCCGACTCTGATCTCCAGCATCTGCAATCCTCACTTTCTCTTCTGGGCACTGCTCCACCAATGTGGCTATGTCTGCATCTGATCCTGGCCACTGGACGTAGCTTTTCACCAATATCTTCATTTTGGAAAGCCTTGGATGACCCTGATGGAGTTCAGCCAGTACTTGCAGTGACCTTTGCTTGGGACAATCACTCTTACTCCCCATAATAATACGCCATCCTCTACTGTGATCTGGTCTCCCCAGGCCCAAAAGGATTTCAGTTCTGGTTGTGATGGCCCTTTGGTTTTCCCCATCACCATTAGTTGCTTACGTTTTGCCAGGACCAGATCTTTCTGCGTCCAAAGTCTGGTATTGTCTGCTGTGACTGGATGTGTGTCCAGAAAATTTAAAATCATTATGGACTGTTCCAGTGGTGGTGCCACTGGTGGTGTTTCTGCCAGCAGGAGGTGGTTCAATTCATTTGGATTTGCTACCTGGCCTCCTGAACAATGTTCCAACTTGTAATTAAAAGCTCTTACGATTAGAACCCACTGCTGAAATCAGCCTGAAGTTATGGGCGGCACTGTCTTGTCATCTTTAACAGACCTATCAGGGGTTTGGTGGAACTTCTTGACTCCAGATATGACCTTCCCTATCTGGGTGCATTTACGTTCTGCATTAACCAAAGTTTTGGATGCATATAATTTTGGGCATTCCTCTCTATTAGGCCACCTATGAACTAATATTACCCCAGTGTCATACAGGGTGGCATTGCAGGTCAATACCAGTTCTCGCTTGGGGTCATAATGTGCCAATACTTTAGAGGGTGATAGCCGTATCTTCACTTCCCTGAAAGCTATGACTTGGCTATGCGACCATTTCCAAGGCTGATTCTTTTTTAAAAGTTGATGCAAAGTTGCCAGGAGAGAAGTCAAGTTATGTATGAATTTTCTGTAATAATTCACCAGCCCTAGGAAAGCCAGAAGCTCTGGTACAGATGTGGGAGCCAGGGTACCTTTGATCACTCTCCCTTTATCTTCCAAAGGATGTAACCTGGTTTTGTCGACTCTGTAACCCAAGTAGGACACCTGAGGTGTCTGGAACACATATTTCCCTTTTAAGGCATATCTCACCTTGGAGAAATATTTAAGCATTAGGACAAGTTCACTAGATGTTCTTTATTGGTCTTCCCAGTTATTAGCACAGGATCGAGATAAATCACAATCTGGAGTGGACCTTGTAAAATGTTCCCTTCATCTGCATGTAAAATGGCTCAGGCTGATGATTCCCCAAAAAAGTCTATATATTGGTATAAACCCTTATGGGTATTAATTGTAGCATACTGCTGGGAATCCTCATCTAACTGTAATTGCAAGTACACATGGCTCATGTCCAGCTTCAGGAAGGTCAACCCCCCCTCCTCTCTCCCGCTGTCAACTTTGCACAGAAATGTGAAGGATTGAATATTTATCCAGCTTGTCATTTATTTAAAATCCCCACAAAGGTGAACCGAGCTCTTGGGCTTTGCAATCGGTGTGACTTGTGCTGCACATTACACAAACTGAACTGGTTTGATGATTTCTGTGCTTTCTAGCCTTTAATTTCTGTCTATACATTTTCCCCCGTAAGGTAAGTAGCAGTGGGTGGGCCTTGCTGAATCATGGAATTGCTTCCTGATCTATATGCCAGTTCGCCTGGTCTCCTTTGGTAGTCCCTGGACTTTCCTGAAAAACTTCGAGATATTTAATTAGAGTTCACTTAGACAGTCATTTACTAATCGGAAAACATTGAGCCAATCTAGGTGAATCTTTCTCAGTCAATTTCACTTCATCAAGCTTGGGCCTGAGCCTTTTAATATGTTTGGTGGTAACTGAACCAGCTACCTCTCATGAGATACTGGAACTGAAGTTGTACCCTTAAGGTATAATGATTTCCTGGTTTAGGTTCTCAGTCTGGCTGAGATCTTGAACAGACTTAAGGTTTGGAGTCCAGACTGAATTTTGTTAAAGACTGGTTCTGCGATCAGTGAAACAGCCGTACCCATACCAACTTTCATTAGAACCAGGTGACTATTTAACAAGACATATGTTTTGATTAGTTCTGATTTGGATGTTACTAAGCAATTTAACTGTTCTAAACTAGCTGTAGGTGGACCTTCCAGGATGTGCAGTCTCCTGGATACCAGCCTATGAGTTCTCTTATTCAATTTAGGTCCAGTGTGACTCTTTTGTTGTGTCAAATCCGTTTACCACAGCAACTACTACACTTGCCAGCCCAGATCCGGAAAATAGTTTTTAGGCTGAGCCTTGCCTTTGTTTTGGGCTTTGGCTATGGGCTGACCTAGAGGATATGTCCTGAGTGAGGTGATGCAGTTGCCTTCATTTTAGTGCTGTTCCCAAGCTCAGTCGGACTGGCGAGGGTGTCCATTTCCATCGGAGTACCCTGCAACTCATTTGCTCCACTTGCCACATTTTCCAATGATAAAGCCAGTTCTATTGCCTGTATGAAGTCCACTTGAGCATCAGCTAGTTGGTGCTTTTGTACGTTGCATCATTAATTCGTTTGCCATCTGATCTCTCAGCATCGCATTAAGGGTTAAACCACAGTCACATGCCACTGCCAGTTGTCTTAACTTCATTAAAAATCCTGACATGGATTCCCCTAATTCTCAAATTGCTGAGTAAAACTGATAGCTTTTCAGAATTAGAGGAGGTTTGGGGTCATAAATATTCCTTAATTAAATCTATCAACTCTTGAAATATTTTAGTATCTGTTGCTTCCGGAAAGGTTTGCCTCCTTATAACTAAAAAGCTGTGGGTCCACAAGCTGTCAGGAGAATTTGGCATTGCTTTTCATCTGATCCAATGTCATTTTCCCAGAAAAAGAAACACTTTCTTTCCACATACTGGGCCAGACTTCGATGGCAGGATTGAATGAGTCAAACTTCCCGAATTACAGCATCATGCCAAAACAATTACCTCAACTAAAAGATTACTGTTGTGAGCGAATTTCTTCAGGAGCATGCTTTTCTCTCATCACCACTTAAATAACTCCACAGAGGCCTGTATCCTATCACCAAGTCACCCTTTATTTTACACTTGGACAGTCGGAGACACTGATCAATCTCTGTTAGAGCCAGCTTTCAGGGTAAACAGGATGTCTGACACTCTTGTTCTTATCTGTCAGCAAAGGGGTCCCTGATTATACCCGGTTACCAGCCCCAATTAGGGAACTCATTTTCTATGAGGTCCACCTGACTGACTTTGTTACAAGATTGTACATAGGTTTTCATACTAAATAAGCTGAAATTTGCATGATGTTACTATTCATTTTGACATCACTATATCTAAATCATGTTGCATGATGTAGATTTAGCTTATTGACCAGAAACTAAGGTTAAACCTGAGTTTAACTTGAATGATAATTATTGGACTGCAGGTTACCTTCTGTTGGTAGAATATGATTTTTCTACCAGAATACTCCCAATAGTGAAGATGAAAATTTCCCCATGTGATGCTAAGCAGCAGGACCTGCATCAGAAAATCTTGGCTTGTTATATGTAAAGAATGGTATCATGCACTAGATATCCCGGCAGTCCTACTTCTGGTCCAATCAATATACACATAGCCACAGAACATCTAATCTTAAACACTGAACAATCGAATTCAAAGTCTGCAATTTGTACTGATATCCAGTCACCCAAATTAAAGTTTGCACTGGAAATGGGACATTTAATTTTAAAAATTCAATCATGGGATGTGGACATCACTCCCTATGTCAGCAGTTAATACCCATCCCTAAAAGCTCAAAAAGCAGTTTTAGAGTCACCCACATTGCCATGGGTCTGGAGTTGCATGTAGACCATATCAGGTAAGGACGATAAACTTGCTATTGTAAAGAACATTAATGAGCCAGTTTTTTTTATTCAAAATTGACAGTGGTTATATGGTCACCATTTGGTTAGCTTTTAATCTGGGATTTTAGATAATTCAAATTTCAAATTTGCCATGGAGAGATTCAAGCCCATGTGCCCAGTGCATTAGCTTGGGGTCTGAATTGCTAGATGCGTAACATTACCATTTTGCTACTGCCTCCTCCCTATCTAATTTATCTTACCACTATTCACTGTCAGGGCTGCATTCTGGTAGAGAAAATTGCCTCCCATTAAAATAATGGATCTCCTCTGCTACTGTAAATTATCAGTCAGCTGATATCAGTTTTGGCTTTGGTTTGTTATCAATGAGTTAAATGCACACAACAACAATTTTAGTTAAATATTACCTAATACATACTGTCATTGACTATGCCATTTGCCAATGAAATAGCAATCTGGAAACACCATGCCATTACATCTCTGCCCTTTATTAATTGAAGATTTGTGAACTACATTAGATGTTTCGTCAATTCCAATTCCAGTGCTAAGTTTAATTCTGGCATAATAAAATTTTCGGTTCAATTCTTAGGAAATACTGTGACCAACACTCCCTTAAATTCAGGAATCTGCTGACATTTTACTAATCTTCCATTTCGAGTCATACTGCATGTAAACAGACCTGTCAGGCCAACCAATCCATGCACCTATAGCTACCAGTTCAGTAAATTAGTGCCAGGAACTTGCGCAATATGATTAGTTATGTGCAATATAATAAAGTCCTTCTAGATGTTTATGTATTTTTCTTCAGAAGATTAAATCAATTAACCATAAGTGAATAGATTTTACACGATTTTATGAAAAATGCAATTGTTAGATCAGAAAGTCGTTTCTTGTTTAATGCTATTTCCATTTTTCTTGTGTAGTCAATGTTATGTAATATTGAAATGGATCAGCAGTAGCTTTCATCCACACTAACAATAATCAAATTGATACTTGCTCTTTGGTTCACATCTGGAAAAGGAGGTGACATTGTTTGATATAAAATCTGTTTTGAGATATTTGGGAACCTTTATTTCTCATTAACATCAGAAGAAAAAATCTTCTTGTTTTGTGAAATACACGTGATTGCGGTTGATGTTCTAATAAGGTTATACGATTTTGGATTATTCTTATTCATCCATCAAAATCTATTTTTTTCCAGTCACATTGTTTCAATTAAAACACAAAGTAAATGTTAAAGCAGTCAGAAAGATGTAATATTAACATGCCTATGCACAATATGATTTAATAGAGTAGTGGGCTACACTTTTACCTCACAGAGGAGCATGTTCACGTATAAGCATGCTTTGAAAGTGGTTTTCTTGAAGAGTGTCTCCCAATATCTTCAAAATGTACAAAGATTTACAAGTAAAATATCAGTGGGAAGTGTCAACAACTCTGAAGCCGGCAAGTAGCTTAAAGAGTGAATGATCTGGGGGCACATTATCATCTATAGCACAGCACCGAGCCATTATTCATTGTGGCTCTTCATTTAACATCTTGACAAATAAATGAAAGGTTGAACAGTCGGAATATTTGGGGACTTGTTTGATCTGGAAGATGCTGCACTTTGTTCTCCAGACTGCTCTGTTCCTTAAGTCAATGACAAACTTAGTTATATTTGCTACTTGCCTGTGAAAATTGCCCTCTAGAACCAGTGTCTGCCTCCCAAATATTGCTTAGCACCACTAATTATGTACCAAACACACAAGTGACCAAAACAAGACTTTTTCATTTCACAGTTACTGCATCAGTGTGAGTGACACTATGCAATGTAAGGAGTTGGGACCCAGAAATAATAATGTCTGGTTCCCAGCCTGAGCTTTAAAGTATCATGTGAATGATTGCAGTGCAGAAGAGGCCATTTACTCCATCATACCCATGTCAATCCTCTGTAACAGCAAATCAGCTGGTCCCATTCAACTGCCAATTCCCCATTGTCCAGCAAACTATTTTTATATTTTTCAATTCCTTTTGAAAGGCAAGATTTAATCTGCCTTTAATACACTCTTAGGCAGTGCATCCCAGATCCAAATCACTTCCTATATAAAAAGGCTTTTCCTCAGGGACATTTTTCCATTTGCCCTATATTGTTGTCTTTTGTTTCTTGCCCCATCAACCAATGAGATCATTTTCTCTCTATTTATTCTCCTCAACCCCTCATGATTTTCAGCACCTCTATTATATATCCTCTCAGTATTCTTAAAGAAGAACAGTCCCAACTTCTCCAATTAACTCTCCTAACTGAAGTTTCTCCAATGTTTCTTGCATATCTTTTCTGCAATCCCTTTAAAGCCTTCAAATCTTTGCGTAACTGAAGTGTCCATATGTGGACACAACATTCCTAATACAGCACCAGCCCAAGCCTTATAAATCTTCACCATAATATCCTTACTTCTGCTACACACAAAATCCAAGAACCCATTTGTCTTAAAAGTACTTGCTCGACTTCCTCTGCCAATGCCAATAATTTGTGCACATTTAAACCCAGGTCTCCTGTCTTTTGCGCCCCATTAATTGTTGTATTCTTTATTTTTGTTGCTTTTCTCCACTTTTCCTATCAAATATTATCATTTCTCACTTCACAGCATAAAATTTCATGGATATATCAGTTCCTTCAACCAGGTAGTCTATGCCCTTTTGCAGTATATTACTACCCTCCTCACGCTTTCAAGCTTTGTGTCACCATCACAAATTTTGAAATTGGGTCCTGTTCACCCAAGTCAACATCTTAATATTTTGCAAGAAAATCCCTGTGGAACCCCAATGTATACCTTCCCCCAAGGCTGTTGTGGCAGAGCAGTAATGTCCCTACCTCTAAGCCAGAAGGCCTTGGTCACATCCCACCTAGTTCAGAAGTCTGAGATGACATGTTTGAACAAAAAGTAAATGTTCTCTGCAACATTCTGTTTTCAGTCACTTAGCCAACTTCATATGTCCTGCTAGTGTCTGTTATATTCCATGGAGTTTGTTTGCTGGCAAGCCTATTATTTTATCAAACAACTTTGGGAGGTTCAGGCATCGATGTTGTTATCCTAATGAATCCTCTGATACCTTAAAAAATTCAAGCAAGTTAATTAAACATGACTTGCTGTTAACAAATCCATGCTCTTTTTCCTTGATTACTCTACTGTTCTCTACATGTTTGTTACATCTTGCCTTGGATTTTAGACATGCATTCCCTCCTCTCCATTGCTCGCCATCACAGGGACAGATTAGTGGCCACATTATGGGCTCCTCGCACTGCATTGATATTTTACCAGTGGCTAGAGATGCCTATGTTACCTACTGATGCCATCAGATCAATCTTGGCAGTTTGGTCACATGTAGGAATAGCTCCCTTCTGGTCAGGCAGCTAAAATCTAATGGAAGGCCCTTCCCTCAATGTTCTGGCTACTGCCAAATTTCTTGCTCTTCTCCACCCTCCCCAATTCTATCTCCTGCCACCCTCCTCCAGAGCGTTCATAACTGGGCTCAGTGATATCCAACCCTGCCCACATTTACCTTTGAATTTATCTCCAGCAACAATCTGTTAGTGTATTAGTTGCTGTCCCAGCAATGGGCATCTTTGCCAATGCTCCTGTCTGTTTGATTGGTAGCCATTGGATGTGGGACAACTTCTCTGATGGGAACATAGAACTTCAGTTAAAACCAGACAATGGCCTGAAAACCATAAATCAGGTCAGGGTTTCCCAGCTATGAGGAGGTAGGCCCATCTCTGCCAGAGTTCAATTTTTTACTCCCTGGTGTGATATGATATGGGAAAATGCAGAGAGAATGATTAGTTAGAATATCATAGAGAATTTTTTTTGTGATTCTCCCCTCAATCCTTAAATGGCCACTTCAGGATCTTACCATTGAGGGCTAACAATCTTACTTCCATGCATTTGCATCTCCTGAAAGCCCCATTGTGCCTTATTAATAAACCACTTCTAAATCTCTCTTTCCCCAAGAAAGAGGAAAGCACAAATTGGAGGCATACTTAGTTGCAGCTCACTCTGGCCATCGTCTAATTGTTTCTTCACTAGAACACATTGAATATTCTGTGTCCAGTATCCTTGAGCCTTGGCAAGCTACCAGCCTCACTACATCATCGTGCCTGCTCTCCAACCACTAAAGCCATTTTAGCCCTTTCATCCTTTACTTTTACAGGAACACTCTGTCATTCTACTGTCACTCCTCTTTCATTAGGTAAGCAGCATGTTTTTTGGTAAAGGCAGGCCATGATCAATTTTCCCCATTTGCTCCGATCTCAAATTAAGGATGTATAAGGATCATCCCAATCACTCCCATGTTTCAAGCAACACTTACAGGGAGTATTGCCAATCCAAAATTCCTGATTAGTTAGACGGTATGATTCCTAGCAGCTATTTCCCACTGTAGTTGAAATTGGGAATGCTAGATCAGTCCTTTAAATTCTGATGAAGAATGGTGAAACACAAATGTTTTAAAGCAATATTTTGGCACTTGAATTCAGAGCTTGGTATTTATCTGGGAGCTTGCTGTTCTGATCGATTTCTGCATCAGCCAAGTTCAGTCTGTGTTCAGCACTGTTGCTGCTTAACCTGCTTAGTACTTGCAGCATTTTTTGCTTGAATTTTTGATATTAATCCTCAGTAAATACTAAGATCATGTTTGTTTACAATGTCAACACTTATCACACTTAATAAGCATGCCTCTTTTTTCACACTAGGTGGCGATGTTAATATGTGCAGGATTTCTGATCGCTTGGATTCCATATGCTGTTGTTTCAGTGTGGTCAGCCTTTGGTACTGCTGATGCAGTGCCAGTTAAAGTTTCTTTCATACCAACTATGTTTGCAAAGTCAGCAGCAATGTACAATCCTATCATTTATCAGTTGATTGACTGCCGATGTGGGATAGCAAAGCTTTCTGGCTGCTTCAAATTCTCATATTCAAAACCATCACGCCAGAAATCTCGGTAAATATCTCATTGGAGAGAAATCTTTGTGGATATTGATCCAGATTTTAATATTAGTTAGGTTTGATGATGCATTTTTAGGAATTAAATATTGCAGCAAGTCTAATAGGACATCTAAGGTCCTGGAAATCAACAGCACAATTATTGGACATCCTTAACCAATGAAATTAAGAAGTAAACAAAAGAGACATGTAAAAGCACAATGACGTAGAAAAGGTGAATACAGAGGGGAGAGAAAATTGGATTAGAAAAAAAAAAGAGACAGAAAGTAAGAAAAGATGTACTGGCACTGAAAACAATCCAAAGAAATTCATCAGGTATCTGTCTTGTAAGAAAAAGTTGAATAGGTTGGGCCAGGACTCAATAGAATTTAGAAGAATGAGTGACAACCTTATTGAAATAGACACGATTTTTAAGTGACTTGACAAGATAGATACAAAAGCTAGGGGGTGTGATGGATGACCTGACACCATAGAACCTGATATCACAGGTACTAAAAAGAAACAGTTCAAGCTAGCAGACAATGGCATATCCCTCCCAGATCATCTCAACGCATTCTATGCTCACTTTGAGCAGACTTTCAGCTGAGTGGTAACATCCACAAGAGAAGCTATCCCAATAGTCACTGCATCAGAGGTCAGATCAGTTTTCCTTCATGTGAATCCAAGGATAGCGATGCAACCAGACGGAGTGTCGGGGCCGTGCACCCAGAGCATGTGCGGATCACCTGGTAGAGGTCTTCTCAGACATCTTCATCCTTTCCCTGCAGCATGCCACTGTCCTTGTCTGTTTCAAGAGGGCCAACATCATCCCTGTGCCTAAGAAGGCTCATGTAGCATGTCTCAATGACTATTGCCCAGTGGCCCTAACTTCAGTGGTCATGAAGTGCTTTGAAAGGCTGGTCATGGCATTAATCAATTCCAGTCTCCCCACTACTCTTGACCCACTCCAATTTGCCTATCGGACTAACAGATCCACGTCAGATGCCAAATCACTTGCCCTTCACTCCTCACGAGAACATCTTGACACCAAGAAAAGCTACATAAGAATTCTACTCATTGACTACAGTTCAGCCGTCAACACTATTATCTCCTAGAGACTGATTACTAAACTTAGTGATCTCGGACTAAGCCCCACTCTCTGCAACTAGATACTCAGTTCCTGACCCACAGGCCACAATCAATGAAGATTGGGGACAATATTTCATCCTCACTAACATTCAACACTGGCACCCCCCTGGGGTGCATACTCAGCCCCCTACTCTACTCACTGTATACCCATGACTGCGTTGCCAAATACCAGAGTAATGCCATTTACAAGTTCGTTGATGACACCATCATAGTCGGTCGAATCTCAGATGGCGACGAAACAGATTACGGACGGGAGATGGAAGACCTGGAAAAATGGTGCACTGAGAACAACCTAGCTCTCAATGCTGGCAAAACCAAGGAACTCATTATTGACTTTCAGCGGGCAGTTACTCATGCCCCCCTACGCATTAACAGCACAGAGGTGGAATGAGTGGAGAGTGTCAAGCTCCTGGGAGTGGTCATCAACAACAAGCTTTCTTGGAATCTTCATGTGGATGCACTGGTTACAAAGGCCCAATAACGTCTCCTCTTCCTCAGGCAGCTGAGGAAATTTGGCATGACATTACCTGGTGTGGCAACTGTACCATTCAAGATTGGAGACGGTTACAGAGAGTGGTGAACCCGGCCCGGACAATTACAAAGGCCAACCTCCCATCTATAGAATCCACCTACCAGGCCCACTGTCCAGGAAAGGCCGCCAGCATTCTCAAAGATCCCTCCCACCCTGGCAATGTTTTTCTACAACCTCTACTACTGGGGAGAAGGTACAGAAGCCTGAACACATGCACCAGCCAGTTTTGCAACAGTTTCTACCCTACTGTTGTTAGAATACTGAATGGACTCTCAAACTCTTAGCATTCACCTGTACCTGTGTTTTTGTTTTTGCGCTGTTACCTAGTATTTACTATCTATGCTACTTAACTATGTGATCTGCCTGTATTGCTCACAAGACAAAGCTTTTCACTGTGCCTCAGGACATGTGACAATAAATTCAATTCACTGGCAGTTATAGGAAGACACAAAAGCGGCAGATGCAGTCAGGTAGATGGGTTGACTCTAGGATAGGAAAGAGGAGTAGGCAGGTAGTACAGGAGTCTCCTGTGGCTATCCCCATCACAAACAAATATGCTGTTTTGCAAAATATAAGGGGCGAAGCACTTTCAGGGGAATGTAGCATGAACAGCCAAGTTTCTGGTACTGAGAATGGTTTTAATGTAATGAGGGGTATGTCAGGTTCCAAGTGATCAATTGTGACAGGGAACTCTCTAGTCAGAGGCACAGACAGATATTTCTGTGGTCAGCAGTGAAAAATCAGAATGGTGTGTTGTCTCTCTGCTTCCAGGATCAAGGACATCTTGGAGAGGGTACAGAATGTACTTAAAGGGGAGAGGGACCAGTAGGAGGTCATTGTACACATTGACATAGGAAGTGAAAAGGATGAGATTCTGAAGGGAGTGTATGGAAAGTTAGGCAGGAATTTACAGTAAAGGTGTTCAAGGGTAGTAATTTATGGATTCCTCCCGCAGCTATGAGCTAGTGAGGGTAGGAATAGGAGGATAGAGCAGATGAATGTGTGGCTGAGGAGCTGGTGTATGGGAGAAGGGTACACATTTTTGATCGTTGGAATCTCTTCTGGGGTAGAAGTGACCTGTTCAGGAAGTAGGGATTGCACCTAAATGTAAGGGAGCTAATATACTGGCAGGAAGAGTTGCAAGAGTTGCTTGGGAGGATTTAAACTAGAAAGGTGGAGGGTGGGGGTGGGGGTGAGACCCAGGGAGGTAGTGAGGAAATATCTCAATCTGAGACTGGTACTGTTGAGAAAGGGAGCAAGTCAAACCATCAGGGCAGGCAGGAACAAAGCAGAGAACAAGGTAGGACTGATAAATTAAACTGCATTTATTTTGGTGCAAGAGGCCGAACATACTTAGGAATATGGGACTGGGATATCATAGCAATTTACAGAGACGTAGCTCAGGGATGGACAGGACTGGCAGCTTAATGTTCAATGTACAATCCTATAAGAAGGATATAAAGGGGGGGCAAGAGACGAGGGGGAGTGGTGTTTTTGATAAGGGATAGCATTACTGCTCTGTTGAGGGAGGATATTCCTGGGAAAAAACCCAGGGAAGTTATTTGGGTGGTATGGAGAAATAAAAAAGGGATGATTACCTTATTGGGATTATATTATAGACCCCCTAATAGTGGGAAATTGAGAAACAGATTTGTAAGATTTCAGTTATCTGTAAGAGTAATAGGGTGTTTATGGTGGGGGATTTTAACTTTCAAACATAGACTGGGACTGCCATGGTCTTAAATTACTCTCCATCTAAACTCTTAAGTGTTAACAAGAAAATTTTCTGATTCAATATGTGGATGTACCCATTAGAGAAATTGTAAACCTTGAACTATTCTTGGGAAATAAGGCAGGGCAAGTGACTGAGGTGTCAGTGGGGGTGCACTTTGGGGCCAGCATAATTCTATTAGTTTTAAAATAGTGGTGGAAAAGGATAGACTGGATCTAAAAGTTGAAGTTCCAAATTGGAGGAAGGCCAATTTTGATGGTATTAGACAAGAACTTTTGAAAGCTGATTGGGAGCAGATGTTCTCAGGCAACGGGACAATTGGAAAATGGGAAGCCTTCAAAAATGTGATAACGAGAGTGAAAAGACACTATATTCCTGTTAGGGTGAAAGGAAAAGCTAGTAGGTGTAGGGAAAGCTGGATGACTAGAGAAATTGAGGTTTTGGGTTAAGAAAAAAGAAGGCAGCATTTGTCAGTTATAGACAGCAGAGATTGAGTAAATCCTTAGAAGAGTATAAAGGAGTGTACATAAGAGGGAAATCAGGAGGGCAAAAAAGGGGATAAGATAGTTTTGACAAATAGGGTTAAGAAAAATCCAAAATTGGGGGATGTACTAAACGAGTATTTCAGTGTTTACTGTGGAGAAAGACACAGAAGATATAGAATGTGAAAAATGCCCATATTATAAAAGGAGGAGGAGGTGCTAGATATCTTTAAATGCTTAAACGTGGATAAATCCCCAGGACCTGATCAGGTGTACCCTTGAACTCTGTGGGAAGCTGGGGAAGGGATTGCTGGGTCCCCTGCTGAGATATTTGTATCATCAGTAGTCACAGGTATGGTGTTGGAAGACTGGTGGTTGTCTAATGTTGTGCCACTATTTAAGAAAGATGGTAAGGAAAAGCCAGGGCACTATAGACCAGTGAGCCTGACATCAGCGGTGGGCAAGTTGTTGGAGGTAATCCTGAGGGACAAGACTTACATGTATTTGGAAAGGCAAGGACTGATTCGGGATAGTCAGCATGTCTTTGTGTGTGGGAAATCATGTCTCACAAACTTGATTGAGTGTTTTGAAGAAGTAATGAAGATTGATGAGGGCAGAGCGGTGAATGTGATCTATATAGATTTCAGTAAGGTAAGGTTCCTCATGGTAGACTGGTTAGCAAGGTTAGAGCTCATGAATTACAGGGAGAACTAGCCATTTGGATATAAAACTAGCACAGACTAGATAGTGGTGGAGGTTTGCTTTTCAGACTGGAGGCCTGTGACTAGTGGTGTGCCACAAGGATTGGTGCTGGGTTCAATTGTTTTTTGTCATTTCTATTCACATCCAAATCATTTATATAGGAGGCATAGTTAGTCAGTTTGCAGATAACACCAAAATTGGAGGTGTAGTGGACATCAAAGAAGATTACTTCAGATTACAACAGGATCTTGATCAGATGAGACAATCGGCTGAGGAGTGGCAGATGGAGTTTAATTTAGATAAGTGTGAGGTGCTGCATTTTGGAAAGGCAAATCAGAGGAGGACTTATACACTTAATGGTAAAATCCCAGGGAGTCTTGCTGAACAAAGAGTCCTTGGCGTTCAGGTTCATACTTCCTTGAAAGTAGAGTCGCAGGTAGATAGGATAGTGAAGGCGGTATTTAGTATGCTATACTTTATTGGTCAGAAAATTGACTATAGGAATTGGGAGGTCATGTTGTAGCTGTACAGGAGATTGGTTAGACCACTTTTGGAATACTGTGAACAATTCTGGTCCCCCTCCTGTTGGAAGGATGTTGTGAAACTTGAAAGGATTATGAAACGGTTTACAAGGATGTTGCCAGGGTTGGAGGATTTGAGCTATAGGGAGAGGCTGAATAGGCTGGGGCTGTTTTCCCTGGTGTGTCAGAGGCTGATGAGTGACCTTATAGATGTTTATAAAATCATGAGGGGCATGGATAGGATAAATATACAAGGTATTTTCCCTGGGGTGAAGGTTTAGGGTGAGAGGGGAAACTTTTAGAGGGACCTAAGGGGCAACTTTTCACTGAGGGTAGTGCGTGTTTGGAATGAGCTGCCAGAGGAAGTGGGGGAGACTGGTACAATTGCAACATTTAATAGGCTTCTGGATGGGTAAATGAATAGGAAAGGTTCAGACAGATATGGGCCAAGTGCTGACAAATGAGTCTAGATTAATTTAGGTCATCTGGTTGGCATGGACGAGGTGGACTGAAGGGGCTCTGCTTCCATGCTGTCCATCTCTATTACTCTATGACTTCTATGTGGCAAGGTTATTTCCCCTTGTGGGAGAGTCTACCACCAGAGGGCCTGATCTCAAAATAAGAGCTCATCATTTCAGACAGAGATCAGGAGAATTTATTCTTTCAGATGGTAGCAGAAATGTGGAGTTTTTATTACCAGTGAGGGCTGTGGTGGCTGGGCCATTAATTATATTCAAAATTGAGATAGACAAGTTTCCAATCAGTAAAGAAATCAAGCAAAAATGGGAAAGGGTAGGAAAGTGGAGTGGAGGATTTTCAAATTAGCCATGATCGCATTGAATATCAGAGCAGACCCGATGGGGCTCAATGGCCTGCTTCTGCTCCTATATCTTGCCGTCTTAAAAAAGAAATTATAATTTAAAGTTTATCATTTCTATAATTTCTTAAAGCAAATCACAAGCTGAAGCAATAGGACTCTACAAAATAATTGTTTACTTTCTTTGCTAGAACAATTGATTGAGTCATCAACAGCAATTTTTTCTGAAAATGATACTTTGTTAATTAACTTTTAAATAAGGCAATTTCATGAAACTCATGGTGCTTAAGGGCTATCCTTCCAAAGAAGTGAAAGTAGTCATCAACTTAAGGCAATTCACAGGTTAAGTTGCTGGCCAATTTGCACGTTTATAACTATCTAACATTCATTCACACACCTTTAATTTTCAACAAAGTCGAATCATGGGTATAGATTTCAGACTTTGCCATCCATATGTAAACATCACCTTAGAAGGAGCACAGAAATAAGCAGCCAGCAGACAGGATAGCACACTAGCAATATTAATGGAAACAATGTGTCTTGAGTTCCATAATAGATTTTCGATTCTTATGAATCAGAATAGCATCCATAATATTGAAATACTTTTGAGAATGGCTTAGCATTGCTGCAATACTTTATTTTATGTTATATGTTATTATTATCTCATAAGGGTAATACTCTTTACAGTTTTGACATTCGCTTATATCGTGAGGTAATACTTTTCAGTCTTTTCATTTGGCTATGTGTCGGTGTGTGGCAAGGTAATAATCTTCATTTTATATGTTTGGGCAGGTTTCTCTTCTGTGTCCTTGCTGAAATTATGTCAGTTAAAGACAGGAATGAAACAAAATCTAGCAGTAAGATATATTGTAATGTCAACATAATGACCTGAATTTTTTTCCATCAGCATCCATTGGGTCCAGCATTCTTCCCTGTCTGACACATATACATAAAGAAAAGAGGTAACCCAGGTTACCAGTTCAATTTTCTTTTTGACCCAGTCATCACCACTATTGGGTTGACCATATATATAAAAAAAGAGACTGATGGGTTTCAGGAATTGACAGTAATGACCATGAGATCTTCTAATGAAGGGAAGGCTAATTAGTAGAAGTTGCATTATGTATAGGCCTTAGTTTCTGCAGATCTCTAATGGCTGATATTTCTTTAGTCTCATATTTCTAATACAAAAACAAAAGATGCAATGGGTCAGGCAGCATCTGTGGAAAATGAGAGAGTTAAATTCTCAGGACAAGATGGCTTTCAATCAGAACAATGTTTCCAGTATTTTTCTTTCTTGTATTTCTAGCATCTACAATTTAATTTTGCTTTTGTATTCTGATCTCAGTTTTCACTTTTTAAGTACTAGTCTAATTCTTCTGGTATTCCGCAGAAATTCCACCAGAGGTTTGTTTCTTGTTAAAGGGAAGGCTATCAGAAGCCTACTCTGTATCTTCAGTGGTCTTCAACCTCAGACAATGCATTAAAGATTGTTTCACACTAATTAAAATCAGATTATATTAGATAAAAGCAAAGTATTGCAGATGCATGCAGACTGCCAACCTCCTATCAGCATTTACACAAACTACTCAGCAAAAACCTTTATTTTCTATTGTCAATTATCAAAGAAAGCAGGCAATGAGATCATGAGGAAACATTTATTTAATAATTTGTAGCAGTTAAACTTTAATTTTGAGATTAAAACCATTAGTTGATAAGGATAAGTGATGTGTTAATTTAAACACTAGAAAGATAGTTAAGTTTCATTACAGCAATTCAACAATAATTGTTAATTATAAATTTATAGCTGAGATTAATTTCAGAGATGATATACCTTAGTGATATTAATTTAGTATTGTCAGGTCTTGCAAAATCACTTGCTCAAGACACATGTTTGTATCCTTCTTGACTTTTTCAGGGCAGAGAGAATGAACAGAGGTTTTACACAGCAAGACAAGTTACTAGAAGAGGGAGGAAGAAATGAAAGTGGACTGTCAGCGGGAGACAGTATCCACCCAAAGTGTTCAGTAGCTGAAAATGTGTTGCTGGAAAAGCGCAGCAGGTCAGGCAGCATCCAAGGAGTCCAAAGGTGTGCATGTCAGGTGAATTGGCCATGTTAAATTGCCCGTAGTGTTAGTTGCATTAGTTAGAGGGAAATAGGTCTGGGTGGTTTACTCTTTGGAGGGATGGTGTGTACTTGTTGGACTGATGGGCCTGTTTCCACACTCTAGGAGAATCTAACCTAATTCAAATTGCAATGTCTTCCTCAATGACCCACCTATAAAAGTCTTGTGGCTTTTGTTGTCATGATCCTCATTAGTGGGGAAGAGGGCCTGTTGGGATATCCATTATTTCCTATGGTTCAGTCCTTAACTCTACTTCCTGGAACAAAGATGTTTCGAATGTTAGACTGTTGCAGAATGTAAACTTCATAGCATCTCTCAGGGGGGGATGTGGCATAAACCTGGACAAATCATTTCTTGTGCTTTTATACCGGCTACACATTGATGCATGAATGTCCCCGATGGTTGATGAAAACTTCCAATTTCAGTGGCAATACTTGGATTGCTCCTAGTGGGTTACACCTTTTTATAAAAGGAGATAAACAACAGTCTGAACAAGTACAAACTCATAAGAAGAGCTATTAATGTTAATTGTGTATTGACTTTCCTCATCACAAGTGCAGGGTATGCTCAAACTATCTACATAGACAGCATACCTCTGGATTATGTATTGCACTTTCCATAGGTTGGTGGTCACCTATCCCAAAGGCTTACTATAAATGAAGAACTCCTGTGCTGAGTCAGCTGTGCCAATGCTGCCTTCTTCCAACTGTTTCTGACAACAGGGAGCCCTGGAAGTCAACAAAGATCCTTGTCTACAAGACTGTTGTGTTGACCACCCTCCTCTACTTCACCAAAATCTGAATGTACTATCAATATTGCATTAACAACCTTGAGAGTTTTCACCTGCAATGCATATTTGGACTCCTGAAAATGGCAGGATCATTGGATCAACATGAGCATCTTCTGTGAAGCTGCTACCAGTATCAAAACCCTACCCCTGAAGACCAATACTGATAGACAGCCATTGCTTCTGAATGCCTGAAAACCACCTCCTTCAGCAGGATCTCTTCGCTGTCTGGCAACACTCTTAAGTGTGCAGTCAAAAAGTTGGTGCTGGAAAAGCACGGCAGATCAGGCAGCATCTGAGGAGCAAGAGAGTCAACATTTTAGGCATAAGCCCTTCATTATAAATGTGTGGGGAGGAAGGGGGCTGAGAGATAAATAGTGGGGTAGGTGTGGGCTGGTTATAGGTAGCTGGGAAGACGATAGGTGGATGCAGGGGAGTGATGATTGTGATAGGTCAGTGGGGAGGGTAGAGTGGATAGATGGGAAGGAAGATGGACAGGTAAGACAGGACAAGAGGGTAGTGCTGAGTTGGAATGTAGCCAATGGAAAACAGAGGACATATGCTGAAGGTTTCCCAAACACGTGGAGGCATGAACACCACTGTCTGGAAGGTGAAAGCTGCTGATTAGTTCAGGAGGGATCTTGCTAAACAAAGAGCAAGCTGCTTTGAGACTCAGTGCTTCAACTGTGGTGGCACAGGAAGGAGAAGGCTGAGCGTTCCAATACTGAACCCAGCAATATACCTACTCGGTGAAAAAACACTAGAGAATCAGAATTGGGCACCTTGTTCACCTGAAGACTCATCCAGCCAGAAAGACATCATCCTCAATTTTGAGAGACCACTGGTGATGTCTTTATTCACAATAGGGGTAAGAGCAAACCAGGCAATTCCAAGGTTTGGCAGTTTAATGTCAATGGTGGGAAAGCTACAAGAAAAGTGATCAAGGAGAAAAATAACCAACTAGACAAATAAGGCTACAAACTGAACCAGCGCAGATTTGTTAAGGGCTAATTGTGTATTGGCTCTCCTAATTGAAAATGTTCATAAGGCAAGCAACAGTATGGATGAGGACAGTACAGCAGAAGGTATAGATACAGGCATTCAAAAGGCAATTAATAAAACAACATATTACAAACTGGTTAGCAAAATAAAAACATATTGAATAAAATATAAAACAACAATCTGTAAACAAAATTGTCCAAGGACTAGGCAATAGAGATTTGGGGTGAATGGCAATTTTCAGACTGGGGAAGTATACAAAGATATTTTCCCAGGCTCTGCATCAGGACCACAGCTATTTATGACATATATTACTAACATGGATTTAGGTAAACAGAGCTAATTTGGAATTTGCAAATTGCACAAAACTTGGAAGCATAGTTAACAGTGAGAAAGCACTTGGCTGGGAACAAATGTACTTGGTAGTAAAATATCCTGAGCTTTATATAGATGTGAAGGTGCTGGTGTTGGACTGGGTGGACAAAGTCACAAATCACACAACACCAGGTTATAGTCCAAAAGGTTTTTTGAAACCATTCAATTTCTGAGCTCCTGCAGTTTGAAAGAAACCTATTGGACTACAATTTGGTGTGTGATTTTTGACTTTATAAATAGAGGCAGAGGATACATAATTAAAACAACAGTTCAGCTCCAACTGGAGAGCTGTAAGACTATGTGGGCTATAGGATACACATGTACTATTGTCCGGATTATTCTTGGCAATATCAGATGCAATATCATCAGTCACTACTGGGTTCATGATGTGAAACAGCATCTCTACATTTTCACAACCCGGGTTAGCTTCCTTCTTTCTCCACTGCCATTATTCCACACCAAGCCATGCAACTGAGCTCTGTGAACATGTTGTAATGTGTCTTGGTGATATATGTGCTATAGCTGAGTAGTTGTTGGTATGTTGATACAGTGGGCGAGGTGGAGGTTCATCGTATTGGAACATGTGTGAGCGTGAAGTAGAGTTTGAGTGTTAGGCAAGTGTCCTAAATGTTAAAAACTTCTGATAGGGGTTAGGAGTGTTGTACACTAAGTAAATGATAAGTTAATGATTCAAATAGATGGGAGGTAGAATGTGAAGATGTGTTCATAATTTGTGGTCATACATTTGGGGATATTGAAATTTATTTGGTGATAAGTCTTTGGGCCTTCTCAGGGTGTGTCTTCAGGCCTGTTGGTCCTTGCGAAACTACATGACAGATATTTTCCTTTCCGCCCTCTGGACTAATCCCTCAGACTTTATATCTAAAATCCTGAGAGCCTTCCCTTTGTCTGTTTTTCCATTTTCTGTACTCTTCCTCCTGCCCCTCCACAAGCAGCAGCTGTATAGAAAGGAGCAGTGTTTTATGTTCATGTTGCAATGATCTGTGAGTTGGAGCAAAACTTGTGTTGGCATTCCCATAATATTGCTGTTTTTTGTAATCCTCACTAGCCAAGGTTAGGCAAGGTAAGTCCTGCTAAGTGATCTTTGTAAATAAATGTAGTATATTCAGTACATAGTACATTCTCCATCTACAGTAGGGGAGCTTTGCCACTAAGTTGAGTACTGGGAACACATAGAAAGCAAAGCCAATGTCAAGCATCTTGAATATTACTGTGGCTCCATTCATCTAAGGGATATTAGACATATAGTTGATGTAAATTCTTTAAGGGGTCAGCAATTGGACTTTTTATTAGAGTGACCACAAAGCCTTTGTCTGACTCTTGTAACCTGGTGTTTACATGATAGTAGCAATAAATCTGCCATACTGGCCTTCCAACAACATGAACAACGAACAAGAACAAAGAGGTATAGTAAACAAATAAGCCCTTCGAGCTCGTACCTAACTAAACTGAAACAAACCTGCCATTATTCAGTCCATATCCTTCTATTCATCCCTATTCGTGTAACCACCCAGATGCCTCCACCACCTCTTCTGGACGTGCTTTCCAGGCTCCTACCATTATGTGAAAAACATCCCTCACATCTCCCTTAAACTTTTCCTCTCTCACCTTGATGAACCGCCTGGTGAACCTTCTCTGCACACTTTCCAAAGCTTTCATGTCCTTCTGATAGCATGGTGATCAAAACTGCACACAATATTCCAAAAGCAGACTAACAAGTGTTTTATATAGCTGCAACATGGTTTGCTAACTCTTGTACTCCACGCCCCGACTGATGAAGGCATGCATGCCATATACCTTCCTAAATACCTTGCCGCTTGTAGGGAACTGTGGACCTGTGCGCCCATCTGTATGTTAATGTTCTTAAGAGTTCTGCCATTTACCGTATAATTCACACCTAAATTTGATCCTATAAAATGCATCACCTCACATTTGTCTGGATAAAACTCCATCTGCCATTTCTGTGCCCAAGTCACCAATCTATCCATATCCTGTTGTATCCTTTCACAATTATCGACACTATCAGCAACTCCACCAATCTTTGTGTCATCTGTAAACTTACTAATCAGACCATCCATATTTTCTTCCAGATCATTTATAGACTACAAACCTAAGAATCCCATGTGGTTTTAGTTTTTGTACCAATCTGCCATATGGGACTATATCAAATGCCTTATTAAAGCCCATCTTAATTACATCCACAGCTTTTCCTTCATCAATAACCTCACCATCTCTTTTAAAAATTCAATCAGATTGATGAGACATGACCGTCCATGTACAAACCCATATTGCCTGTCCCTAACTAGTCCATTTTCCTCCAAATATGCATATAGCTTGTCCCTCAGTATCTTCTCCAAGAGCTTCCCACCACAGATGTCAGGCTCACCAGCCTATAATTTCCTGGATTAACCCTGCTTCTTTTCTTAAAGAAAGAAACAATCCCCAATCCTTTGGAACCTCACCTCTGATCAAAATGTGTGAAGGTATCTGTTATTGTCCCAGCTATTTCTTCCCTTGCCTCGCTCTTAGTTCATCTGTCTTACCTTTATACTTGCATTAAAGTAAAATGCATTCCAGACCTCCAATCCCTCTGAGCCCAGTGACTTCTTTCTACCCGCTGTTACTCTGTTCTATGCATATCTCAGTCTCACTTTTGTCTCCAGTCCCTGCACTTACTGTCCTGTTGTTCTGGCTTCCCTCCTCTGCCACACTATTTTTAACTGTCCAGAAGAGCTCTAGCAGATGTCTCTCCCAAGATTTTGGTTCCCCTCCAGTTCAAGTGCAATCTGTCCTTCTTGTAAATGCCCCATGTTCCCTAGAAGACATCCCAATGATCCATATATCTAAAGTCTCCCTCCTACACCAGCTCTGTAGCCACATGTTCAGCTGTACAGTCTCTCAGTCTTTGCCTCACAAACCTATGGCACAGGTAGTACTCCTGAGATTACTACCCTGGTAATCCTGCTTTTTAGCTCCCTGAATTGTCTTTGCTGGACATTTTTCTACCTATATTATTTGTGCAAATGTAGACAATGACTTCTAAGTGTTTTCCCTCCTGTTTCAGGATGTCCTGTACCTGCTCAGAGACATCCAGGGCGCTGGCACCAGGGAAGCAACACACCATTCTAGAGTCTTGTTCATGGGAACAGAAACCCCTACCTGTGCCCTTGACTATTGAGTCACCTACTACTGTCGCTCACCTGGACTTGAAGATAAGGTAACTTGTTAGGAGTCCCATTAACTGCTGATGCTTGCAGGTAATCAGTGCCTTGTGCAATGAAGAATGCGCATTACCCGAGATGAATGCACAATTTCATTTTTTCCATCTAAATTTCTCCAGCTACAATATTTAGTCAGTTTCTTGATTGCAAACTTCAATACTGGTTTTGGGGTAGTTCCTTAAAAGATGGTAATGGTAAGAGAATACTTGATGAGATGAGATGTTTATACATTAAATGCCCAGTACCTCAAGCACTTAACTGTTCAGAGAGACAATGGTCTAAGTGGTGTAATTGCTGGGCTATTAATCCAGAGATCTTTATAATGTTTTGGGGACCTGGGTTCAAATCACACCATGGCAGATGATGGAATTTGAATTCAATTTTTAAAAAAAATTGGAAATAAGATTTGATCATAAGTTCATTGCCGATTGTCAGGAAAAACTCATCTGGTTCACGGATGTCCTTGAGGGAAGGAAACCGTTGTCCTTACCTGGTCTGGCCTACATATGACTCTGGACCCACAGAAATGTGGTTGACCCTGAACTGCTTCTGGACAATTAGGGATGGGCAATAAAACGCTGGCCTAGCCAATGATGCCCACATCCTGTGAATGAATGAAATAAAACCTCTGTCAAGAATTCCACAACGTCAATAATTTATGTTGTTGTGGATGGACCAAATGCTGCAATGTTTATGCCGCACTGCTGGCTTACCAAGACTGCATGGATTCACTGAATGCACATTGTTATTTATGCTGCTGTTTATGGTAATATGCTTCTAAATAAACTGTTAAAAAAAAATTTTAAAATCCTTCAGTGAACATGTATCTAAGTGTCCTGAAAGGTCATTGCCTAAAGATATGTTGTTGATTGTGATGAGCTAGCTCAAGACTGATGGAGCTTTTCCTTATTCTTAAATTATTAAAAATGGCGCAGTATTGTGGTGACAAATGAAAGCTTTTTTATACTTCATTGTTCTCTTATTATAAAATACATGTGACAATAAAATAAAAATCAAATCAATGGTGTCAGGAATGTTTGGGAAAAGAAGTGAAATTTAGTTTCCGGAGAACCTGGACCACCAGCTGCAGAAATAACGGGTGATAATTCCATGTAGGTTATGAATATGACAAGCCCTGTTGTGGCACAATATTAATGTCCCTACCCCTAGACTGAGAGGCTTGGGTTCAATTTCCACCTGCTTCAGACCCAGAGAAGTGTAATAACATCTCTGAACAGATTGATTAAAAAAATAGGCTAAATTTTAAAAAAGGTTCCTACAAACAGGGTGGCTGTGGATGTCCTGCTTGCAGCCCATACCGACAATGGCAGTGTTTGTACATGACATTGTGCATAACCTGCAGGATGATCAGGGGTGCAGTGGAATCCCATCTACGCAAATCCCTGCTCGGATGGAATTCATATAGGCCCTACGGTCCTGAACATCCATCAGGAGTCCATCTCCCATAACCTGAGCTACCTCTTAGGAATGTCATCTGTGTCCTTCTGCCTTGCAGAAGTGCAATTTTTGCAGAAGTGCAGAAGTTGCTGCATCCATCTTGACTTCTTTGTCCACTGTCAGGACACACCTTGATGTGCTATCTGCTGCTGGACAGTGGGGATTCCCATTGGCATACCCTCTATGCTGGAGTCCTACCCGAGGTAGAGGGTGTTGCAGGCCACAGTCCCTTGTATCCGCAGATTGTGATAGTTTATGGACTCTCCCAACCCAATTGTTTATTTTGTAACACCATGGAGTCTGTGGACCACATGTATATTGGTAGTGGATGTTTGCACACCATTGTTAGTTATTTGAAAAACCTTTTTGTGTTTTTGGCTGCACTTCAGCCCCACAGTCCTGATACTTGGGCACCCACTGTGGAGTGGTATGGGTAGATCAGAGACCTCCTCATAGTTCTGCCTCTTGCCTTGCCAGGTTGGCTATAAACATGTCCAGGCAGCAGACTGTGGAGGGGGTCATATCTGCCAACTGTCTGCCCCTCTTCCATGATCTTGGAGAAGGAGCATGCAGTGTCCACAAATACTCTCAATGTCTTTAGAGAGGTGGCCACTGTGGGGGATGCAGTGCTTTGTTTCCCCCCTCCAACTCCATTGATTTAGCCCCTTCCTGCTCTCCCTACTGCTCCTCACTTTTGACAGCTTTTCAGGTAAAATTCTAATTGGTTGTACAGATGATTATCAATGGTGGTTAGCAATTAAAAAGAAAAGAATATCAGTGATTTGGTGGTGGGAAAGTCATTCAGTTATATGTGATAGCACACCTGGATGAAAAAAAGGGATAATAACACTTATCTGGGCACTGCAACTCAGTCGATAACATGTCAGACTTTCATTTTGAGGGCCCTTGTGGCACAATGGTAGTGTTCTTACCTCTGGGCTATAGAAATCTGCATTCAAGTCCTACCTGCTCCCTAGGTGGGTAATAACATTTAATGAACAGATTGATTTTTAAAACAAAAAAAAAACAGACACTTGCAAGGACCAGTTCTTAGATCAGCCTTCCATAATATCTTATTTTTGTCTCTCTTACCCCCTTAGACAACAAATTGTCATGACATCACAGAAGTGGTGCTTATTGCACTCAATTAACCACTAATCCTTTTAAATCCAAAACACAACAGCATCGTCATTTATCTGAAATTAAATAAAGAACGGTGGATGTTAGGGATCTGAAACAAAAAGAAAAATTGCTAGCCAAATTCAGCAGGTCTGGCAGTATCTGTGGAAAGAAAGCAGAGTTAACATTTTGAGTCTAATGACTTTGATGAAGAATTACCAGACTCAAAATGTTAACTCTGCTTTCTTCCAACAATTGCTGGCAGATCTGCAAAGTTTCACCAGCAATTTAATGTTTTTATTTCTCATTTACCTGATTATATTGTTAGTCCAAATAGAGCCAGACTGTTGGTCAAAGCCAAGTTACATTCATAGAGAGCACACAATGGACAATGCCTGCTACTCTGAAATCCAGTCTGCCCTTCGAAAAGCGAGGCTATGCTAAATCACAGAAGGCAGCTATGCCAGAAAAAGCTTAATGACTTTGCGAGTGATTAAGGTCATTTGAAGGATCTCTAGCTTCTAAATGTCCTTCCATGACTTTTGAATGGAATGAGTTGTGCTAATTAGCTCTTTGGAAAGAAAAGTCTGTTGCAGTCAGTTGGGTTGGTTCAAGAGTCTAATTTAGCAGAAAAATAGGTCAAAAATGCACAACTGGAGAAGCAGGGGGCATAACTGTTTAATGTTTAACTTTCATTAGAGATTCTAGTATTAGTGTTTACACATATTTCAACATCCTACTACATGAAGGAGGAACCCATCAGGTTGTATAGCACAACAAATCAGGAGTAACACCACAGGAGCTCAATATTAATACATTAGGGTATAATTTCTGTAGCTTCTGATCCAACCCGGTCTTGAATTTGTTTGCACAATCAGCCTCTACCTGTTACGGCAGTTTGGTCCATATACAGCACTTCTGCCTCTCAATGCCAGGGACCTAGGTTCAATTCCACCTTTGAATTTCTATATGGAGTTTGCATATTCTCCCTATGACTGCCTGGGTTTCCTCCATGTGCTCCAGTTTCCTCCCACAGTCCAAAGATATATATGTTACGTGGATTGGCTGTGCTAAAATTTCCCCTGAGTGTCCAGGCATATGCAGGTTAAGTGGATTAGTCACAATAAATGCAGGGTTACAAGGGGTTTGGGTGGGATGCTCATTGGTGGAACAGTGCAGACTCAATGGACACATGGCCTCTTTCTGCACTGTAGGAGTTCTTTGATTCTCTGATCATTCTTTTTTCTTCCCTCTTTGAGATTATACCCTAATGTATTAATATTGAGCTCCTGTGGTGTTACTCCTGATTTGTTGTGCTATACAACCTGATGGGTTCCTCCTTCATGTAGTAGGATGTTGAAATATGTGTAAACACTAATACTAGAATCTCTAATGAAAGTTAAACATTAAACAGTTATACCCCCTGCTTCTCCAGTTGTGCATTTTTGACCTATTTTTCTGCTAAATTGATGAAACAATGGACTGGATTTTCATGGAATTAGGAGGACACTGTGGAGGTGCAAAAAAGAATGTGGTAGCCAGGGTGATCCCTGATCCCATTCCCAGCTCCCTCAATTTTTAGTAACTTAAGGACATGGGCTGGTGCAGGTCAGCTATCTTTCCAACGTAGTTAGTTTCATAATAGGTTGGACTGTCCTACCCTTCACCATTTTCAAGGATTCAGACCAACTTTTGAAGCACTCATGATTCATGATTTCCTCAGACAAATGGTCTAGAACCTTTCAAAACAGCCTTACCCCTGCCACTAAAAGCATCACTTTCCATGCCAATCTATAGTACTCCCATTCACTCTCTACACTCTGGACAGAACCAGCGAACCTTCGAGTAACAAAATTTCTTGACTGCTGCTACCCATCTCAGAGATGAAACCCCAACCCAAATGTCTGAATGTACAAAGCTGCAAATCTGAAGCAGCAAGCCCCATTGTTAAAATTATTTTCATCAGAGGACACAAGAGTTGAAGAAAGAACATTGTTATTTGTATATTTTTAAGGCAGAGGGTGTAACTGAGGGCATGAAAGGTTTTCAGAGTAAGTGGAGTTATTGGGATCAGCCTTAATTTTATTGAATGGTGGAGCAGTCTCAAAGGACCTAGTCCTGCTCCGAATTTATATGTATACATGTCTGTATATTCACAAACAGGACAGTACTATTAAACATTTAGTTTTACTGTCATGTTGGACCAGGAAGGATTTGCTATTCTCATCATTGCATTATGACCAGTATTCCATAGCCCTGGGCTTATACTCTGGGGACATGGTTCAAATCCTGTCTTGGCAACAGGGGTAGCAAGTGATGAATACAAATCTGGCTTTAAAAACTGATCTCAAAAACTGATCTCAGTAATGATGATAACCATTGGCAAATAACCATTGTCAAATATTTTTAAAAATACACATTTGGTACATTAAAGTTCTTTAGAGAAGAAAATCTGCTATTCTGACCTGGTCTGACCCACATCTAACTCCAGGCCCATAGGAATGGGGTTGCCACTTAAATACTCTCTGAAGTGGCCTTATAACAAACTGCACAAAGTCAAAAAAGAATAAAACTGCATTGACCACCAGGCATCAATTCATTAGTCAGTTGTTGCACGGCTTCACTTCGACCTATCGAACTCAGTTTTGCTAAAGTCATACGTGGTCACATACTGGTGTACTGGTGCAATGTGAACTGTTTTGCCCCTTTTTTTGTTTTTGGTTCTAACATTCCTGCCTCGATTAAGTCTGTGATGAAATTTGGAGCAATGCGATTCTAACGGAATTTGAACAAAGGAATAGTAAATAGATTATTGATAATCTGGTGTTGCATGGTTGTGTTGTTATCGACTCCTTCCATCAGTTTGCTGATTGTTGGGGTGGTAATTAGTTAAATTAGATTTCCCCGCATATTGTAGACAGCACAAACCTGGGCTATTTTCCATAAATATCAGTTAAAAACGGTGTTGTAACTCAATTGAACTAGCTTGACTAGGAAGGCAACTGCTTTATTGTAGATTTCACTAGAACAATTACTATTAAGTGAATTGTAGAAAATTCTAGCTACAGAAATAAGGTACTTTTTGTTACACTATATAACAGATTGTAAGCAATGCACAGTTAATAATATAAAAGACATATTTATTGGCTAATGAACTCTGCCTCTATTCAACATTATACAATGAAGTTTACTAAAAATATTGGATCAATGATAAATTGCAACAATGTGCTAGAGGATAAGCTTAAAAATTATAATGTTATATAAACATTACAATAAATTAATTTAAACTGTTATTGAAACTGTACTAAAAAGTTTAATTCTTATCCTATGTTGAACACAGGAAAATGTTACTAATATCAAATTGTAAGAACTGAAATGTACTACTTTTAATTGTAACCTTGTGAAAATACGTTCCCTCTCATTAATTTCTTTATTTTGTTTTAGAACAGTCTCAGTGATTGGAGACTGTAATTCCGTGGAAGAGAATGAAACTCAGCTGGAGAGCTGAAGTTGGACTGAAGAAATTGCTTAGAAACTTTCCTTACAACTTATTAATTGATAATCAACTTTTTCTGGACAGACCTCAATTCGTGAAGACCAAATTTTTTAAAAAATGTCTTGAATAGTAATTATACTGCTTTATAGGTACCAACATGGAAAACATACTTTTGCCTGTATCAATCTTGATAACATCCTAAAATTTATGATTTCTGGTGCATTTCAGTAGAGATTTAATATTTGCTTTCCCTGAGAATGCTTATCTAAACACAATAACATTCAGCAATGACTAATTCAATATTTTAAAGTGCAAATATTATGTATTGTATTAAATGTACTGAATAGTTCTGCTTGAAGTATGTTGATGTATTTTTTTCACACTTATTTAACATACAATCTTATTTATTGATGATTTAACCTTCTAGAAAAGGACTATTTGTGATTGATGGAACTGTTGTGATGTTGTGATTAATGATCATCAAGTAAATATATTTGAAGAGTATTACTGATTTTGTGATAATATCTAGGATGGTGCAATGAACAATGGCATCAATTTGTTTACAATATATAATTTTTTTTCAATTATTCCTTTTTCAAAAATAGCAAAATAATATCCAGAATATTTTTTCAGCTTACAAGAGTGAAAAGCTATCATAGTTATGCACATTTGTACTGTTTAAATAGTATCTTCAAAACGTAATATCAGAAGACAAAACTTCAATCATTCTTAATAAATTTTAGCATTGATATACATTTTAAAGATATATCATCTCATTTTTTCTGCTAACTTCATAATTTCTATGACTTAAAAACCAAAAACCTACTGTGCATGTATTAAGCTGTCATTTAATACCAATGTAGGTGAAGCACCAGAGTTCTATTTTTTTTTCTTTTTTTGTTTTTTTTAGATCTCTTGTTTATTTTTTTTTTTTTTTTAACCCCCACACTACCACCTAAGTGCGGTAGTGCTTATATTTTTTTTTCCCCGCACCCATGGTGTGTGTGTGCAGGTGTGAGACACAGTGAAAGGCACAAAGTGCACGAATCTTTATTCAAATTCCACCACCAGGAAGATAGGAAAACACCCGGGTGGCCAGTGACAAACACTGCCCTTCACATCAAAGGGCAGTGCTGTGTGATCAAAACAGTGAGGGGGAGGGGAGGGAACCTCCTGGTTATATATATATATTTTTTCTTCTTTTACAAAGTGCACGAATCTTTATTCAATTTCCACCACCAGGAAGATAGGAAAACACCCGGGTGGCCTGCACCAGAGTTCTATGTAGCAGAACAGAAAAACTGAGCAAATTGTACCTAATTATGGCAAACTAGCCCCATTACAATTCAATGTATAAATTCAGCCCTGTCAAAGAGTCAATGAGTTATCCAGCACAGAAACAGGCTCTTCAGTCCAACCATAATTCCAAACTAAACTTGTTTCACCTGTCTCCGCTTAGCCCATATCCCTCCAAACATTTGTTATCCATGTAGTTATCGAAATGTCTTTTAAACATTGTAACTGTGCCCACATCTACCATCTCCTCTGGAAGTTCATTCCACACACGAACCACTCTGCATAAAAAAGTTGCCCATCATGTCTTTTTAAAATCTTTCTCCTCTCATCTTAAAAATTATGCCTCCTAGTCTTGGACACCCCCATCCTAGGGAAAGATGCTTGCCATTCACCATATCTTCCTGGTGGATGATGATTTTATAAACCTCATGATTTTATAAACCTCTATTAGGTTATCCCTTAATCGGTTACAGTCCAGTGAGAAAAGTCCCAGTTTATCCAGCCTCGCCTTAAAACTCAAACCCTCCATTTCCGGCAGCACCTGTCAACTGCATGGCAACTAAAATGTGTTTTTGATATTTGAAACATTAAAGAATTTAACTGAATTCCTATGGGCAGACAGCATTAGACAATAGGGAGAAGTTCCCAGCCTCTTAGCAGAGAGGATTGAACAATAGGTATAGAAGTTAGCAATATTGTAATGTGGTTGAATAAAATGTATTGTAAAAGCCGAAGGATAGGTGATAAGGGAGTTTGATAAACACCACCACCTGTAACTGGTCATCAACAGATCATGCAGTCACATGATTAACTTGATCGGGTGTGTATGTAATCAGTCAATAACACAATCAATTTGCAATTAGTTTGTAAATGATAAGGTGGGCTGAAAACCAATGTCTCTCTTTTATTCAGGAAAGCAGCTTCTGGACCCTAGAGGCTTTCTTTTCACCACTGTCACATCAATAAACTCTTTGATATTGGAAGTGGCTCAGGGTATGGAATGATTTGTTTATTCTTTCTGCTCCAACAACTTCTATAAAGTTGATTCCAGAACTGCACAGTGTTCTAACTGTGACCTAACCAACATCACCACCCTGCTTGAAAACTCTGCTTCAGCTAAAAAAAAAGCAAGTATTCAATATGCCATCTTCACTGCTTTATCTACCTCTCCTGCTACCTTAAGGGACTGGTGGACATGCACACCAGGGTCGCTCTGATTCGTCCTATCATGTATTCCTTTCCCTTGTTTGTCCTGTGCAAGTGCATCACCTCAGATTTATCTGCATTGCTTTCCATATGCCACTGATCAGTCCATCTATATCTCTGTAATCTAAGCTAAGCTATCCTCCTTGTTATGTATGTCTGCACCAATTTTCCAATTATCTGAACCTTACTGATCAACCCTCGATATTCAAATCTAAATAGTTTTCATACTCTACCAACAGCAAGGGTTCAAAAACTAATTCCTGTGGAACCTGATTGGGCACAAGCTTCTAGTCACAAAACACCCTTGACCCTCACCTGCTTCCTGATACTCAGTCAATTCTGCAACAATTTGCCAAATTTCCTTGGATCTCATGGGACCTTACCTTTGCTATCAGTTTTCTTTGCACAACCTCATCAAAAGCCTTACCAAAGTCCAAGGAGACTGTTGAATGCATTGCTCTCATATATATATACACCTGGTCACCACTTGATTTTTTTTTCAATCAGGTTGTTCAGACATGGTCTCCCTTTAACAAACCCTGCTGACTATTCTTGATTAATCCTTGCCTCTCCAAGTGCTGATTAATTCTGGTCTTTAGACTTGCTTCTAATTGTTTCTCCATCATGAAGTTTAAACTGACTGACCTGTAATTTCCTGGTTTATCTCTAGCTGCCTTCTTGAATAATGGTATTGTACTGACTATCCTCCAGTGCTCTGGAACCTCTTTTGTGGGCTTGGAGGAATTGAAAATTATTGCCAGCACCAAGTTAAGTGCAAAATGACTCAGTACTCAAAAGTGAAGTTACGAGGCATAAGATGCCTCCTCTATGTCCTTGTGTGCAAAGCAATCTGATCAAAGCAATTTAGTCATTGGTATCCCTGAGCTCCAAAATGCAGTCCTAAAAGGGCAAAATGGTTGGATTAAGAGGCACCATGTGGCGAGACTGGTCATTTGTAAATGCCAACTTCATTGGACAATAGGTACAAAGACTATGGAGCATAGTGTTGTGGTGAAAATAGTTGAATGAAGGCAGTGAGCTGCTGTCTCTCGGTAACCATTCTGACTCTCAAGTCGAGAATTAGCACCATCTTGTTCCTTGGGGATACATAGAAACTGGCAGCATGAGTAAGCCATTTGGCCTTTTGAGTCTGCTCTGTCACTTAATATGATCATACCTAATCCTCTACTTCAATGCTATATTCTCACTAGCTCCTCATGGCCCTTGCTGTCTGTAAAATCTAAAGATGTATCTCTTTTTTTGAGATAATTGTGACTTGGCCTCCACAACCTTATGTAGTAGAGAATTTTTCAAATTCACCATTTGAATGAAGAAACTTTTCCTCATCTCAATCCTAAATTGACTACCCCATATCCTAAGACTGCGGCATCTGATTCTAGACTCCCCCAGTCAAGGAAAACTCCTCCCTGCATCTCGTCTGTCCAGCTCTGTTTGAATTTTATATGTTTCATTCAGATCCCCACTCATCCTCCTGAACTTAATGAATACAGTCCCGGTTGAACCAGTTTCTCCTTGTAAGACAGACCTACCACTCCTGGTATTAGGCTAGTGTACCTCCACTGCACTCTCTTAAGTAGGGAGACTGAATTCCCACATAATACTCCTGATGTGGTCTCACCAAGACCCAGTATAGCTGGAATAAGACATCCCTACTTATGAATTCTTATCCTCTTGCAATGAAGGCCAATGTACCATTTGCATTCTGAATTACTTGCTGCAGCTGCCGGTCTGCTTTCATTAACTGAAGTATAAAGATACTCAAATTCCTTTGTTCATCCATGTTTCCCAATATATCACCACTTAATTAACACTCTTATATTCCATATTTCACACTAAAGTATATAACTTCACATTTCAACATGCTGTGCTACATCTGCAATGGGTGTGCCCACTCATTCAACTAACTTACCTTGAAGCCTCCTTCCATCTTCCTCTACAAGTTGCAGTCCCACTAAGTTTGGTGTCATCAGCGAGTTTAGAAATATTGCATTTGGTTCCCTCATCTAGATCAATTAAATATATCCTGAATAGCTGGGGCCCAAGTTTTGATCCTTGTGCTACCCCATTCATCACTACCTATCATTTGGGAAAAAAAATTATTCCCACTCACTGTTTCCTATTTGTCTTGATTGATGCTAATATATTACCTCTTACCCCATGTGTTTTAAGTTTGCCCAAAAATTTCTTATGAGATACCTCATCAAAAACCTTCTGAAATCCAAATACATCACATTCACTATCTCCCTTATCTATTCTACTAGTTGCATCCTGCAATAAAATACTCTGGTAAATTCTCTCTTTTATAAATCTGTGTTAGCTTTGTCCAATCCTGTTAACGTTTCCCAAATATACAGTTTGTATTTATTTTATAAATAGAGTCTAACATTTCCCAAGTGCTGGTATTAGGTTAACTGATCTGTAATTCCCTGACTTTTTCTCTCCTTCCTTTTTTAAATAATGAGGTTGCATTTGACACCCTCCAATCTGTAGGAAATGCTCCAGAGTCTACAGAATTTTGGAAGATGGCCATCAATGCATCCAATTTTTCCAGGGCCATTGCTCTGCAATGCAGATTATTAAGATGTGGTAATTTGAAAGCCTTGAACCTCACTAATGTCTCCAGGCACCATTTTCTTATTAATGCTGTTTTTCTGCAATTTCACCATCTCACCAAACTCCTGGTTTCCTAACATTTTTGGGAGTTTATTTGTGCTTTCTTTTGTGAAGTCAGAACCAAAGAATTTGTTTAATTCTATTGCAATTTATTTGCTCCCCATTATCATTTTCCCTGCTTCCGATTGTAAGGGACCTACATCTTTTTTCTTCACAAATTTATAGAATCTTTTATATTGTTTCAACATAATTTGCAAATTTGCTCTCACACCATATTATCTTCTCCCTTTTGTCTTTTTGTCCTCTTTTGCTGCATTCTAAAATGTTTCAACTCCTCAGGCTTGCTGCTTTTTCTGGCAATTTATATACCTACTCTTTGGATCTGATTCAATCACTAATTTCTTTTGTATGCAATGATTGAGTCCCCTTTGCTCTTTTATTCTGGGGCCAGAGGAGGTAGAATAGAAATGAGGCATGTTGGGTTAAGAATGAGATGAAAATGTTTGAAAAAAAGATAAATAAAGAACAATATTCTGAACTAATTGTTTAAAACTTGGAGGAAAATCAAGACAAGAATGTTGATAACGAGATTCCATTTCCTTCATTCTCACCATATTTTCTCCCAATTGGCCATACTACACGAGGGACCTGAAAATTCCATGCATTTAATCTGTTACATAGCTAAAATGAAAATGCTACATTAAAAACTTCTGACTCCAGTCTGGCAATATTGATTCACTGTATTGTCATCTACTTTTCTGTTAGTTTCTTCAATTCATTTTTCCTAGCTATAACGCATAGTTGGTGATCAGTGGCAGTGTAAGGCAAAATATTGTGATAGGAGGGCTTCCTGAAGAAGGGCTTATGCCCGAAACGTAGATTTTCCTGTTCCTTGGATGCTGCCTGACCTGCTGCGCTTTTCCAGCAACACATTTTCAGCTCAAAATATTGTGATAAGCAGGTATTAATTAATGGAAGCAGTGATGATCTATTTGATTAGTTATGTTTATCTCTAGTGATGTCCAGATTACTTGATGAATGTTTTTATATGTAAACAGACTGCTCATAATTAAGCAGTTGATGAGTATTTCATCTTTTCACTTCATACCTTTTTTTAGATTAGATTAGATTACTTACAGTGTGGAAACAGGCCCTTCGGCCTAATAAGTCCATACCGACCCGCTGAAGCGCAACCCACCCAGACCCATTCCCCTGCATTTACCCCTTCATCTAACACTACAGGCAATTTAGCATGGCCAATTCACCTAGCCTGCACATTTTTTGGACTGTGGGAGGAAACTGGAGCACCCGGAGGAAACCCATGCAGACACTGGGAGAATGTGCAAACTCCACACAGTCAGTCGCCTGAGGTGGGAATTAAACCGGGTCTCTGGCGCTGTGAGTACCTGTCCTATGAATTCCTACAACTTCAAAAATTGACAACTGAGGATCAAACTTTTGTTTCAAGTTCAAATGTGTGGAGAATGCAGCAGACTGCAGTGAATCTTGGCTTTCATAATTGGCCTATATGTTTTTTTATTTTCTATGTCTCCTTGCCTAGAATGTATTTAAAAGTTGTGATAGCTAACAAACAATTCACTTGCCATTGGTCTCTTTGGAATCACCTTTCCCATTCACTTCTGGTTCAAGTCCAGCAAGAAAAGTCTGCGTACATATATTTATGATTACTGGATTTATGGAGGACAAACATAACAGATTGATTGAGTCAAACTAATTGGTTTATTTATTAGAGTTGTCAGCAATTTCTATGTAAGATGTAACAAATACATCTCTAGGATAATTCTATTTTCTTGGCACTAAACGTCTGTCAATTTAGATGGCATTAAATAATTTTGTACTATCTTTCCTTGGTACTACTAACAGATCCACTGTTAATACTATTCAATTTAGGCAAGTGAAGTAACTGAAATAGTTACAGGATTGAAATGGAAAATTTCATATTTTACCTTTCCCCTGTATTGGGTGTGATCTTACATCTTGACTTAATGAGATAACATTTTAGCCTCCCTGCAATTTTGATGGAGTCAGATTGGTTTTGTTGGTGATGTTGAGGAGGACTCATGAACATTGGGAATCCCTAGCATAGAGTTGTGAACCAAGAATACAATTATGCATTTGCCATTCTCTTTGAAAGTACATCACCCTTCTCATAGAGCTATCAATCAAACGTGAACAATGAAATTTCTAATGTTGAAAGCCTTAGTCAATTTCATATCTCTTTATTTTCTTGTTGAATTCCTTACCCGAATGTACATCCTTGGTAAATGTTCAGTAAACCACAGCAAAAATAGACATTTTCTGGATAAAGCAAGGAAACTTACCCAAAATCTCCCTCAGACACTAATCAGAACCTGACGATAGCTATCTAACCAACTAAACTGACTGCTTCTTTCCTTTGCACCTTTTAATCTTGTCCAAATAAACATGCAGTCATTTATAAAACTCTCACTTACTTCTTTTAGTAACAGCATTTAAATCTTTGGGTTGCATGGTGACTCAGTGATTAGCATTGCTGCCTCACTGTGCCAGAAACCTGCATTCAATTCCAGCTTTGGGTGACCGTGTGGAGTTTGCATGTTATCCCTGTGTCTGTGTGGATTTCCTCTGGGTGCTCCAGTAAACTCCCACAGTCCAAAGATATGCAGGCTAGATGGATTAACTGTGATAAATATAGGGTTATGGGGATAGGGGCTGGATTTGGTTGGGATGATCTTTGAATGGTTAGTGCAATGGCCTCTTTCTGTACTTCAGGGCTTCTATGGTTTGTAATAGAATCAGGTTATTACAAAGTAATAAACAGGTAAAAAAACACAATGCTAGCAGTCTCCTTTGCAAATGACTTTGCTTTTTATCTGACAGATTTACCATCTGCTTGCTCCTGTAGGGACCGTGAGCCTGTCCCATCACTAGCTCACGTTGGCCTTCCCAAAATGGTGAGCAGCCTTCTCCAGAATAAAGAGAATATTGTGAAGTTTGGAAATTTCTCAACACCAGTCTTCTGGTTGAAAATTGAGGCCTTGTTCTCTGCTTCTGAATCGACCCATCTTTAGTTCCAGACAACCTTGCATATGTCCTGCCTTGTGGGTTTTCACCTTGATTTCAAAATATCTGTTCACCAAAAAATGCATGAGAGAACAAAAATATAACTGACTCCAAAGGACAGACACTGGCTTGATGATTTATAACTTTTATTAGTTGCAAGTTGAAACAAGAGAAATAAACCACAAGAGTATAGGCTGAAAACAGAGTGAAACGATGAAAGGGGGAAAAGAAACATCATTCAGTTTAAAGTGAAACAGATAAACCAAACAATTGATGAAAACAATATTTCCCTACTGAGTTATTTTGTGATAAACATACATTAGTATGGTTTTGTGTAGCTTTTAATGAAAGTATACATGACTTACTTATTCTAATTGGTGTAATTTAGCATCTCCACTTTAATGCCTTCATACTTTCCAAACAATTCAATACGTTAATTAACAAAAATTCAATATCCTGAAAATGGAAATTTCATAGTCCATAACTTTCTGCATATTTGAGCAAAATATTTTTGAATGATTCAGTATCACTGTGGGTGAAATGCCATATTATATATGACTTTTTGCTATCTCTTTGAAAATAACTTATCCTTGTATTGCTTCAATAGCTGACTGCCAGTGAAATGAAAGTAACAAGGCTGGAAGAGATTGTGATCTGCTTATAAACAATACATTTCCACATTAAAGACACTGTTTCTGTTGTCTTATACACCAGTTAATTCAGGCTTTAAAGTGGCAGATCAATGTTACGTAGTCAACATTGGAAAGTGTATCATTTTCAAAGTATTGTAATGACTGCCAACATGGCATGTAAATATTATAATAAATATTGAAGCTACTAGATTCAAATCTATAAGTGGAAAAATGGATTGATATGTTGTGTTAATTAATCTTCTGCAATGTAGCTGTTGTACTTGTCTAAATGTTTGCAATATTCATTCATCTTCTCGGAGCTACTTTGTTCACTTAAATCCTAGGTTTATGGAATTGACAACTCCACCTGCAAGTACTTGTGCCTGACCAAACAGACTCAAGGGTTTACTTGTCAATGATTTCAAATTATGAATTATAGAATAAAATGAATGAATCTATTATATACTTGATTTTATTATTGGGAATATATTTTGCAGCAAACCTTAGAACCATGATAGCACAGATGACATTGCAATATTGCCACACAGTTTGGAAGCAGATTTCCACCATTGAGTGTGAGTATTAAATAATTACCTGTGTTGACAGGAAAACTGAACGGGAAACATCACACAACCAGAATGGAGCTGACCTGACTTTCCTTCGATTTGAATCCTTGTCCAAGCACAATTGAATACATTCCCTATGATCAGTGTGAACTCTCAATATAACTCTTTGAAAATTGTGGACTTTCCAACAGTGAGAGTTTGGACGCTTGGGCCACTATGATAATTGAGTCCTATATTTCAGTAATAATCAGGTTGGTGTGACAGAATGAGTTTCACTGTAGCCAAGCCTGGTCTGAAAGCTGAGTTGGATTCCCAAGTCCAAAATCTTTGGTATTGCTGTGCACTAATAATTACCATCTCTGACAAATTGTAGTTGATAGACTTGATTTCATTTAAATGTTAATGCTAGGTCTAATTGTATGAACTCACTGAAAGGTTTTTAAATAATTTTCGTGAAAAAATATAGTTCATTCCACTGATTGTAATGTTAAAAATAGATATTGAGTTTTTTCTCTATTGATAGTTAAGAATGACATTTCTTACAATTCATTAATATCACATCTATCTTTCAACTTTGTACCCAGAGGAAAATAATGGGATCAATGCCGGTCTTGAAATTGCTAATTTTAAAAATGGTATATTTTTATAATTATTATTTTATGTTTAGAATAATGTCCACTCATAATGAGGTTTCACTTTTCTTATTGATTTCTAAATTTTGAGCAGCTAATGACATTACAGATAGTTTAATGATGTTGATAACCATTAAACAATAAAATTGCTGGTGTTATTATTCAGATGATAGAACCCATTAATCATTTTTTTTTTCTTTTGATATATATGTCCCTGTCATGCTGAAAGTCTCAATAGTATTTCTATTGCAGGTTTGTATTGCTAGGAAACAATAATTACATTGACCGACCACTGCTTTACATGCTAAAAGATTCAGAACTTCACAAAAGTTTAGAAAAATATTTTTAAACAGTGTATTTGACTTTATGAATATACTAACATGCATATGTGAAAGGTAATGCTACTGTCAGTTTTAGCCTGGGTGCATAAAATCATACTGATATTCAGACAGGGTATTGTTAAAGAAAAATTACAGCTTGCGTCTTGCAATTGTAATATCAATTAAACTATCATCTCTGTGAAACTGATAACAATTCTGTTTTCCATACATGCATGCTTGAACACAGAAATCTAGAATTTGCTGTCAGGGATGCCCTATTCCTGCAGGGTTGGCTTCGTTTCACAAGTGCAGTCAACACAAAATTGATGATTTAATTTTAACTTCAACTTTTTGCACCCTGACCACACTTTAAATATTCATGAAAATGTTTCATCTTGTTGAATGAGATGCATCTATCTTCTTAACCATGTGTCAAGGCATAATCCCTGATGAACAACATCTCTGACCATTAAAATTTAAATTTTGAAGTCTGGATAGATTGACATTGCCTCCATTCCATAACATAAATTCCATAAAACTCCATTCTAAAATCAAAAAATTGTTTTATTTCATTTTTAAAAAGCTTTGTTTATTTGATCTTTCAGCTTCTATCTTAATTCCATTTTTTTTGTAAAATGACTAAAAGGAGAAAGATTACCAGGGCTATTACCTTTTTCTTGTCAATGTGAACTCTTCAATCTGATTGACTGATCAGCCTGTTCACTGACTTTATTATTTGTGAACATACAATTTCCCAATAGCTGTTTCCAGAATGATAGTTATGTTATAATAGAGGAAATGAATGTCTCAGAGCTCCCTAGAACTTCGCAAGCAACTTTGTTCTAGGTTAGAGTGAATGCTGTAGCATTATGCTGGTTGTAAACTCTGGTTGAAGATACTTTAATTCAATAAAGGTAAGCAGTAGTTGCCAAAGATAATCTACTGTACATTGCTAGTAAAGTGTGAATTTATTTTTTGGTAATAACCACTACTTATTACATATTATTTAGTCTGGTTATAATTGTTCTTGATTAAAGTAGTTATAATTCCTGCAGCAGTTGAGGAAAAGCAAATAATGTAATGCATAATAAAACATAATATTCAATCTTTACTTCCATTTATCCTTCAGGTGCTGCAGAAAATGTGGCACGAGCAATATATTCTTGGGCACCATAGCATGACATTACAGAAGGTAATTTGGTCTGTTGAGTCCATGCTGTCCCTCTGCAAGAGCAAATCAGTTAACACCATTCCCCAGCTCTTCTACCATTCCTCTCCAAAAGTTTGGAATTCAAGTGTTTAGCCACAATACTGAATATAAGTGCCTAGCCACAACACTGAATTTGCTTCTATTACTGTCTCAGGCAGTCTATTCCAGAAGCTAACCAGTGACTGCATGGAAATACTTTTTTCTCACCTTGCCATCAATTCTTTTAGCATTCACATTTAATCAGTGTTCTTGAACAATCAACTACTGATGTAAGCAGTGTAGATGCGACCACCGGCCCCCACCCACCCACACCATCCCTGCTTTTGAATGCAACACTAAAGTCTCCCCGCAACCTTCTTTACACAAAGGGGAATACTCTCAGCTTCACTAATCTACTCTCATAATTGAAGTATCTCATCCTTTTTTTTTGGATTCCCTACAGTGTGGAAACAGGCTCTTCAGCCCAACAGGTCCACACCGACACTTAGAAGAGCAATCCATCCAGACCCATTCCCCTGCATTCACCCCTGACTAATGTATCTAACACTACGGGCAATTTAGCATGGCCAATTCACCTAACCTGCACATCTTTGGACTCTGGGAGGAAACCGGAGCACCCAGAGGAAACCCACGCAGACATGGGGAAAATGCGCAAACTCCACGCGGACAGTTGCCCGAGGTGGGAATTGAACCCGGGTCCCTGGTGCTGTGAGGCAGTACTAACCACTGAGTCACTGTGCTGCCCCCAATGTTATCACTGTTGCAAATCTTTTCTGCATACTCTCTCAATCTTACACATCCTTCCTAAAATGGGGAGCCAGGAATCGCATTTTTTATTAAAAGAATTAACTTTCTGGCCTTTTGTACTTATATGGCATTTTATTGATGACAGCAATCTATCAAATTCATTCAAATACATAAAGACCATTTATTTTATTCATTCATGGAATGTGGGGATCATTTGCTGGGCCAGTATTTACCGTCCACCCTATTTGCCATTGGTTGTGAGCTACCTTCTTGAAACATTACAGGCCCTCTAATGGAGGTACATGCACAATGCTGCTGTAGAGGAAATACAAGGATTTTGACCCAGCATACAAAAAGGATTGGCAATGTATTTCTGAGCCAAGATGTTGAGTATCTGTGTCAGAAACTTGTAGGTAGTGTCATTCCCATATAATAGTTCCTTTTCTAGATGACAGTGCTGGGTTTGGAAGTTGCTCCATGAAGAGTTTTGGTGAATTTCTGTAATGCCCCATGTAGATGGCAGACACTACTGCTATCAAGGTTGGTAGTGAAAATTTGCAGTGTTGTGCCAATAAAATTGGTTACTTTGTCCTGGATAGTGTCAAGCTTTTTGAGTGTTGTGCAACTTCACTTAGCCAGACAAGTGGGGAGTATTTCATCACATTTTTGACTTGTGTAATCTTCATGATGGACAGTCTTTGAGGAGTCAGGAAGTGAGTTATTCACTGTAGGATTCATACCCTCTTACGTGACCTTTGAACCATGTACTGATATGTCTAGTTCATTTTTTGGTTAATGGTATTCTCTAAGATGATGATAATTGGGGAATCAGTGATGCCAATGTCATTGAATGTCAAGGGGCAGTGGTTAGTTTCTTTCTTGTTGGAGATAGGCATTCCCTATACTTGTGTAGCACAAATCTCACTTGACACTTCTCAGCCTCATTCTGGATGTTGTCCAGGTTAGAATTCAGAGTGATACTGAAAACAACATTAATATCGTATATCTTTTTTTCAAAATGATATAGAACAATCCATTTCTTAAGAAGGACAAAGGCAAACTAAAATAAATATCTTAACGTGGCTTATTCAATGGAAATGGGGTAATCGTTGAGTTCAAATTTCTGTACTTCATTACAACTCTGCTGGGCCCTTCTGTTGGGAAGCTCACTGGATCAGATGGGAGCTTTATTGCTGCATATGAGATTATATAATGCACGCACTGGAAGGATGCTTGTGTGAATATGTGCTGTGCACATTCTGATCAATTACACCAGGTATTGAGGAAGACGTTCAAAAATCTTTAAGGAAACAATTATATTTTATGTCGTCAGGAGGTGCAGCCAGTTGGCTCTACAAGCATAATATTGGCCGCCACTGCTGTGGGCTAATGTTCCAACAACTCCAGCCCCAATTCTACACCTTGCCCATATTCTGACTCCCGCCACCTCACATTACTTACCTGCTGATTTGGCTGTGCTTCAGGTTGTTGAAATAAATGAAATGTAGCAGAATGGTTGTTCAGAACATGTAGCTCACCACAGGAAAGCTAATGAGTTCTGACCCTCTAAAATGAAAATGTTACTTGCCTGTTCTATGTTTGGAATTTCTTATCAATCAAACATTGGTGGTGGTGGTGGTGAGAGTTGCGAGAACCAAAGGATGCAGTTTTAGGTTAAATGGCGGATATTTAGGACTGAGCAAGTTGAATCTTTGGAATTCTCTGCATCAAAGGGCTGTGAAAACATTGAGTATATTCAACACTAAGATGGGTGGACTTATAGACATTGAAAATATTTAGGTATACACAAATAATGTGGGAAAATGTTATTGAAAGAGATCAGCCATGGTGGAGTGGGATTAAAGACCTAAAGGCCTATTCCTGCTTCCATTTCTTTTGTTAAGTTTTTTTAGTGGTTTATCATTACAATCAACATTACACACTAGCTTAATGAAAATTAAAAATGATATTGCTTCTGGACAAGATTTCAATGCATAATTGTTATCACATGCAATGCCAGGATGGCTGATCAACGATAAGTTCGTATCACTAATTGTAAGCAGTGTTGCTGATGTCACAAGTATTCTCCATTAAGGTATATACAACATCTCTGAAAACATCTTGTTGGGAAAATAAGAACAAAGTACAAAATGCATATACAGAATAAATATGTGATCAGATTTGTGCTTTAAAAAGACAGACAGATTTACATATATATTGCATTCTTCTTGACAAGAGGACATCACAAAGCATTTTACAAACAATGAAGTACATTTGAGTTGCCACTGTTACAATGTAGGAATAAAAGGTATTGCTGAAATTATATTACTTAATTTATATAATTAAGTAAAAGTGCACTATTTATGAAGACAGCTTTTGATTTAAAGATTCAATATTATATCTGCCTATGTTAACCGTGGTTGCAGGGATAATTCAGTGTTCATTAAATTCATGCATTTGTTAAAATGATTTTAGCAGTAGCTTTCTTTTAATACATTATATGATATGAAGCTACTCAAAACACTTCTAAATCTGTAAAATGTGAAAATTATTTTAAGAATTATCTTATTCTATGATAAAGTTTATCAAAATCAGTCATGATTATATGGTTTTCATTATTCTCTTTAATACTGGTCTTTGGTAGAATATGTTCAAAAATGAATACCTTTTTACGATAATTCCCTCAGAAGGAATATTTCAAAGTAATCACAACATATTAACAGAGGACATCCTCACTTTGGTTGATACAGTTCACTCTGACTGACATTCAAAATCAGGTATCCATGGTGGACTTATCAGTGAGGGTTCGCATGTGTTTTTGATGTACTAACAGTCTACGGTTGAATTATAGACATTATATCCGAGAATAGCCAGAAAGAGAGGGTTAGAACTTCCTACCAGATAACCTTCAAAGTGTCCTTGCAGAGATTAAATACCTATACATTTTCTGGAGAACCCGGCTGGAAACCAACCAAAAATGGAGAAGGTTCACTCAGGAGGAATAAAATGCATTGCTGAAATTATGCTAAGGAGATACCGGTGTTGGACTGGGATGGACAAAGTTAAAAATCACACAATATCAGGATATAGTCCAATAGGTTTATTTGGAAGTACAAGCTTTCGGAGCTCTGAAAGCTTGTGCTTGCAAATAAACCTGTTCCACTCTAACCTGGTGTTGTGTGATTTTTAACATTGCTGAAATTGTTCTACTTAATTTATATAATTAAATAAAAGTGCAGGAATTCGCAGAGGCAACATTAAGATGGAAGTGTACATGCACTTACAAATAACCCATTTACCCAATCTCTCAAGCACCACCTGTCCTACATGTGACAGAGTATGCAGATTGTGTATTTGACATCGAATCATACAATCCTTATACTGCAGATAGGGGACATTCAGCCCATGATGTCTACAACAACCCTGCAAAGACCAGCGCTCCCAGATCCCCTCCATAACACCACATTTAGCATGGCTAATCCATATAACCTGCACATACCTGGACTGCAATGGAAACTGGAGGACCCATAAGAAACAACACAGACACAAGGTGAACATGCAAATTACATATAGACAGTGAGCCAAGACTGAAAATGAACTTGGGTCCCTGGTGCTGTGAGGCAGCAGTGCTAACCACTGAACCACCGTGCTGCAGCCATTTTAGAACACATGGAATCAGAATGGAAACAAGTCATCTTCAAACTTGTGGGACTGCCAAAGAAGAAGAAAACAACATTGGAAGCAAATGCAAAAAGGTAAAAACTGTCACTGTCAATTGAAAATAAACAACAAAGACATGAAAAGAGGGAGGAAGGAATCACCATTTCATTAGGGCAAATGCAGCACATAAATTCTGCAAGGTTAAGTAAATATCAAATGAAATAACTGCTCAGTTAATCTTGGCAGCTGAGAGAGGAATATTGGTCAGACTACCAGGAGCACATTTAGCTCAGCGCTCTGTCATCATGAACCTGGAATACCAGTGTTCAAGCAAGCTTGCCATGTGTCACAACAGTCCAGCAATTTGTCCAACAAGAAGTTATGGTGATTAGTGAGGTATCATCCAGGGACTTTTTAGAGCAAAAACATGCCAACCTTTCTCAGGTTGACTGAATTCATTTCCTGAACATTGCCACTCTGCCATTGCCCATCCTATTGACTGTCTGAAGCCAAGCTGCATGAGTAAAAGCTGCTCAAGGTTATCCTGCAAGTCAGCAGCTTTCCACCAACCATGCCACAGCAACTGGGGCAACACTGTTTTGGATCATTCATTGATTCCTGTCCGACCTGCCCAATTACTGTCTGTTGATGCATCATCCTGAGCCGTTTTCTTGGCAGTTTATGTCAATGGTGGATTGCCATAGCCACGTGCTCTTGGGTATAGGCAAGGAGACACAGCTCAAGGCTTCCTCAGCCACAGCAAGAATAGTACATAAGCAAAGAAATCTCATAAATTAGCTACAGGAGTAATCTATTCAGCCTTTCCACTCTGCTCTGAAACTCAATAACTGTGGCCTCACTTCCACTTTCCTGCCTAACTCCAGTTCTCTTAAATTCCCTTGTTAGTCAAAAATCTATCTACCTCTGTTTTCAAAAATATTTACTAACTTTGCTTCCACTGCTCTTGGGGAAAGAGATTTCAGCAGATTCACAACTCTTCGAATGAGAGGAAAAAAAATCATGTACTCTTAAATGAGTAAGGTTTCAGAAGTCTTGTAATAGGGTGCAGGCTCGTTCTAATCTCTGACCACAAGAAGAAATATCTTCTTTGTCAAGTTCCATTCTGATTTTATTTTTTTCAATCAGGTCACCTCTTATTCTTCTAAGTGCCAATGAATATGGGACTAATCTGCCCAACCTTTCCTCCTGAGGGAATCCCCTTATCCCAGGAACCTGTCAAATGAACTTTTTCCAAACTGCTTTTAATGCAGTTATGACCTTTCTTTGATAAGGCAACCAAAACTCTACATAGTACTCCAGATGTGGTCTCACCTATTCTCTATATAGGTATAGCACAATACCTTTCCTTTTATATTCCATTCCACTTGTAATAATAATAACATCCCCTTTGCCTTCCTAATTACTTTCTGCATCTGCATTGTAACTGGATAATTGAAATCTCTCTGCGCCTCAGAGTTATCCAATTTCTCTTAATTGTATTCTTTCTGCCAAGGTAAGCAAGTCACACTTTCCCACATTACTCACTATCTGCCATTATTTTTGGCCACATAGTTAACCTAGCAATATCCCTTGGTTGACTCCTTACGTCAACATAATCTGTTTTCTTACCTATGTATCTGTCATTAACAAATTGAGCAATCACTTTTCACTCCCTTCATCTCATTCATTAAGAAAGATTATAATGAGTTGAAAACCCTGATGTGGGCCTGCTGGTATTGGACTGGGTAGACTAAGTCAGAAACCACATGACACCAGGTTATAGTCCAACAGGTTTTATTTGAAAGCACAAACCTTTGGAGCATAGCCCCTTTGACAGGTGAAGTGACTTCAACTGGTGAAGAGGATATGCCCGGAGATCTTGTAATTTCAAATAAACTTGTTGGACTATAATCTGATTGTCATGTGGTTTCTGACAGTTGAAACCCCAGTGCTTATCACTGAGGCACTCCCTTTGTTTCATTCCTTTCAATGTGATAAAGAACCATTTATTCCGACTCTCTCTTTTCTGATAGCTAACCTATTCTCAATCCATACTAATATGTTACCCACTATGTATATGTTGGGCTTTCATTTTGCAAAATAATCTTGAAATCTAATCCACAGGTTCCCTTGATCTACAATGGCTTGCCCCTTTGTCAAAGTATCTACTAAATTAGTCAAGCAAAATTTCCCTTTCACAAAGCCGTGTTTATTCTGCCTGATTGTATTGAGATTTTCAAAATGTCCTCCTACAACCTTAATAATTGTTGCTAACATTTGTCTTATGGCAGATGTTAAGCTAACTAGTTTATAGTCCCCTACTTTTCGTCTGGTCAGTTTCGTGGAAGCACCTGTGGAGTAAGGGAGTTAATATTTATTGCATATGTGATGATCATGCAAAAGTAATGTACAGTCACATGAGTAGTGAGAGATCTGGAATCAGTGTTGAAACTTTATTGCTGGAACAGCACAGCAGGTCAGGCAGCATCCAGGGAACAGGAGATTCGACGTTTCGGGCACAGGCCCTTCTTCAGGAATGTCCTCAGAACATAAGGTAAGCTTCTCTTGATTTACGTCACCTCTAAATGTTTTTTCTGTCAGGCTATAGTTCAACATGATATGTATTACTCCAACCTTGGTTGGAATTTTACATTTCTCTACCCTGGAAATTGGCTGGCAAGGTGGGAAAAACCACATTCATTGCCCTCCCACCTCTGCCTTAATTTTATCAGCTCCATGAGTTGCACATGTCATGGTGAGGCCAGCAGTTAAAAGTTGGCATTCTGTCTGCACCCTTGTAGGGCAAGGTGCTTTCTAGTTCAAGTGCTGAGTGAAAGCCCTGCTCAATGTTAATCATCACTTTTGCTTGTTTCCCTTCCCCCTCCTCCTTTAAGAGTAGCATGGTGGCTCAGTAGTTAGTAGTGGTTAGCCTCATAACACCAGAGACCTGAGTTTGATTCCCCCCTCATGCAACTGTCTGTGTGGAGTTTGCACATTCTCTCCAGGATGTGTGGATTTCCTCTGGGTGTTCTGGTTTCCTCCCACAGTCCAAAGATGTGCAGGTTAGATAGATTAGTCATGCTAAATTGCCTATTGTGTAAGTGACCAATAAACTAGGTGGATTAGCCATGGTAAATGTGGAATTATGGGATATGGTGGGGGGATGGTGATGTAGGGGGAACGCTCTTTGGATGGTTGGTGTAGACACGATAGGTTGAATAACTGGCTTCCAAGTTGTAGGGGTTCTATGATTCCAACAGACTTTCCCATCCTGTCTCGGACAGTCCTGACAAAATTGCATCACTTTCCTTTGCAGTCCAGCCTCCATCCCTGCTCCCTGTTGGAGACAGGCTGTTGGTCCAGGATTGGCACAGCTCATAATGCAAGAACTGGAGCCTGTCCAGTACCTCTTGGAGATGCGACATACCTTCCTCCCCTGCCCTAGATGTGGGCAGAAGCCACAACTTGACTGATTTAGCAGCCAGATGCAAGTTAAATCAAAATCTGGCCCATGAATCCTGCAGAGGTGGGTTTGCCACTAACCATTTGGCTAGGGGGGATCAGGTTAATCACCCCACAAAATAGTTCAGCCATTTTCTCAGAGCAAATGGTTTGTACAGAATCCTTGATGTCAGGGCAAATTGCATTAGCTTCCACAACCTCGATTGTAGACTTCAGCAATTTTAAAGAAGTCGAGGAGCCACCAAACATTATGAAAATTGGAAGCTAGAGCCAATTGAAATCAATTAGCAACTAACCTGAATCTAGTTGACGATCATTTTAATTTGTGCTCATGATTGTCATGCTACTGTATATATACTGTATTTATGAAACAGTGTTAACTGGAATATTAAACTTCAAATGATGTATCAACATTCCAGCCTGACTGAATGACTATCTCCATACCTCCATACTTCCTGCACACTAACTAATGCCCTCATCAAAATGGCATTGCATAGCTCACACCTGGAGTGAATATGTTATGAAGCCAATCTGGAGCAGATGACTGGGTGCAAAGAAGTCCAAATTTGTGGCCTGCAGCAACAGCATTGAAGTACATCATAAACACTGCACTGTCAGCCTTGACTAAGTGTCTATATCGTAGGCTCAAGATAACACAGGCAGCTAATCTTGCTAGTGCGAGTCCTTGCATGGTGGCTCAGTGGTTTGCATTGCTACCTCATAGTACTGGGACTGGGGTTCAATTCCAGCCTCAGGCAGCTATCTCTGTGGAGTTTGCACATTCTCCCCATGTCTATGTGGGTTTCCTTCAGGTGCTGTGGTTTTCTCCCACAATCCAAAAATGTGCAGGGTTAGGTGATTTGGACATGTTAAACTGCCCATGTTGTTCAGAAATGTGTAGGTTAGGTGCATAAGTCAGGGGTAAAATGTAGAGTAATAGGGTATAGGAATGGATTTGATTGATGGGTTGGAGGGTCAGTGTGGACTTGTTGGGCCAAAGGGTGTGTTTCCACACTATATGGATTCTATTTTAGTCCAAAACTTAAGCTTTTGATTAATAGTCTCTAAAAGTTTGTATTCAAAGGGGAACACTTAAACAAAAGATGTGCAGTTAACATAATTTAGTCACAAATTATGCTGGAAAAGTGTTTTGGTATGGAGGATACTAGAATAAGTTCGCAAGATATATATAAAAACCAGGAGAAGGGTTAACAGTTCAAACATTTGTATGAAAGGTGAATGGAGGACAGTCAGTTTGATTGGAACTTTTCTAATGAACTGGTTCAGGGATATTGTCTTACATCTCCAGAGAAAGTGGAACTTGAACCTTGGCTTGCCTAGCTCAGAGGTAGAGATGTTACCACTGTACCACAAAAGCTCTTCATCCCTATTGAAAGCTGGTTTGAACTGAATCAATCAAGTAACAAACCCTGCTTAGCTTGAAGTATCATTAAACAGGTAAACATTAATAATAATTCAGATCCGTCAAGAACCATTAACATAAAAGTCCTCAAAACAATTCACCAAAAAAAGCAACAAATATTCCATGAGATCTAACCTTGCTAACCAGTCTCCCATGTGGAACCTTGTTGAACACCTTATTGAAGTCCACATAGATCACGTCCACCGCTCTGCCCTCATCAATCTTCTTTGTTACTTATTCAAAAACTCAATCAAGTTTGTGAGACATGATTTCCCATGCACAAAGCTATGTTGTCTATCCCTGATCAGTCCTTGCCTTTCCAAATACATGTACATCCTATCCCTCAGGATTCCCTCCAACAACCTGCCCACCACCAACGTCAGACCCACCAGTCTATAGTTCCCTAACTTGTCCTTACTACCCTTCTTAAACAGTGGCAATTCAGGAGATAATAGCATGAATCAATGAAGTGGCTTTTAAGGAGGGTCTTAAAGGGCGCGAGAGATGGAGAGTTGAGTCAGCTTCGAGAGAGAAACATGGGAATTTTCTGTGTGACATAGTTGGCTGTCAATAGTGGAAAAATGGGATATGTGGATGCACAAAAGAAAGAGCTTGGAGAACAGGGTTGAATTGTTGAAGGAAAATGAAGGGAAATAACTTATGAAAAGATTTAAATACAAAATAATCATTTTAATTTTGAGAAGCTGATGTACAAGCAGGTCAAAGAGAGGATAAGCAATAGGTGAGTGGAATCTAATATGGAATAGAATAAAGCAGGATACTAAAGTTAACAAAGGAAAGATGGAGAATATTAGAATAACCTGTACTGCAGCTGGAAAAGGTTGTAGAGTTGGATGACTTAGATAGGGCGAATATAACCTGGCAACACTGGCAGAAAAATAAATCTGGGACAAGATTTTCTTATCCATATTTGTTATCTTAAGAACAGGCCATGTTTTTTCCCTTTAGACAACTGATTCGCTGTTTTACAACTTCAAAATATCATGGATGAATAGGTTTGTGTAAATGGTGCAGTGATCCTATGCAATTTAAAAACATAAGGTGATATAAATAAAATCAAAATAAGCTATTCAGCCCTTCAAGCATGCTCCAGCTCTCAAGTTGATCAAAACTAATCTAGTACCTCAACTTTACTTCCCTATTCATATCCTTTGATTCCCTTAGTCACAAAAAAATTCACTAATCTCTGTGTTAAATCTATTCAAGTTTTGAGCACAATCAGTTCTCTGAAATAAGAAAAATATGAAGGTTCATTACTCTTTCAATGCAAAATGTTCTGCTCATCTCAATTTTAAAAGATTAACATTTTATTCTGAGACTTTGATCACCGTTTCTAGATTTCCCTAGCCAGCAACACATCCTCCCAGCATCAAACCCATTAAAAATTAAATGTTTCAAATTTCAGTTACCTTGTCTCAACTATCTACCCTGGTTATTGGATCTTCAAATAACTCAATGAATTTGTCAAGCACAATTTTCCTTTCATGAATACGTTGACTCTTGCCTAATCAAATCAGGATTGTCTAAGTGCTCTGAGATCACATTGCTAATAATTGGTTTGTGTATTTTTTTCTCTGGCTGACAATGTTAGACTGTAGGTTTCCATTTTATACGTCCCTTTCTCTTGAATAATGTGGTTACATTTGTTCTCTGGCAATCTATAGAATCTATTCTAAAATCAAGAGAGTACTGCAAGATTAAATCAGTGCCTTCACTATCTTTGTAACCACTTCATTTAAAACACTGTGATATAAACCATTAGAATTAGATGGATTTTAGCCTCATTAATCTCTCCAGTAATTTTTTTTCATAATTTATTTAAATTCTTCATTTTTACTCATCCCTTGGGTACCATAAGTTTTGAAATGTGATTTTTCTCATCTATTAGTTGCAAGGTTTTTGCTCAATAACTCTGCCATTCCCTTAGTATGATTTACAATTTATCTTGTTTCTGCCTGTAAAAGGTCCTTGTTAACATTTGCTCATCTTCTACTTTTGAAACATCTGTAGACACTTTTACAGTATGATTTGTCTTTTGCTATTTCTTGTCAAGCAATTGTTTGATTTTATTCTAAAATTCTCCTAACCTCAAGTTTTCTATTTTTTGGTAATATTATAAGCCGCTTCCCTTAATTCAGTGCTAGCTTCTCTTATTATCCACAATATTTCCAATGGGTGTTATTCCTTAAGGAACTGCATATTCACTCAACTATGAAATATTTCTGTAAATGTTTGCCACTTCTGATCTACTCTCATATCATTGAGTCTAGTTTCCAAATATGCCTCAGCCAACTTATTCTTATAATCCTTTTAGTTTACTTTGTTTAGATATAAGACTTATATTTTATACTTAAATAAGACATTCTCAAATTTGATATGCAGTTATGAATATTTCTGATCCTTCCTCCCCAGAGATTCCTTAAGTAGGAGGCCACTAAATAAAGTATCTCATTACATGAAACTAGATTTTAAATAATCCTGTTCTCTTTCTAATTCCTCTGCACACTGATCTAGAACACCATCTTCTATAAATTCCATGAAGTCATTTTCCATATTATTACTGCAAATTTTGTTTGCCAGTCTACACAGTATTCTGCTTGGGTTGATGAATGGCAAGTAACATTCATACTGCACAAGTGTCGGCAAAGACCATCTACAACAGTAGAGAACATAACATCTTCTCTTTGACTTTAAGATGGTGCAACCATTGCTGAATTCCCCACAATCCACAACCAAGGGATTACATTGACCAGGAGCTGAACTGAACCACCAGATAAATACTGATGTAATAAAAGCAGATCAGAGGTCAGTCATTGGAAATAAGTAATTCACCTCCTGACTCTCCAAATCCTATTCATCATTTGCAATGCACAAGTCAGGAGTATGGCAGAATACTCTCAATTTTATTAGATAAGTAAAACTCCAACATCATTCAAGAAGTTTGACACCATCCAGACAAATAAACGCTTGTGGATATCCACTCTCACTGTCTTTGATACTCAGTAGCAGCAGTGTTTGCCATCTAAAAGATGCAAAGTAGAAACTCACCCAGGCTTCTTCTGAACCACAACCTCTACCATCTACAAGGAGAATGGTAGGAGATGCATGGGAACACTACCCACCTGCAAATTCTCCCAAAGCCACACACCATCCTGAAACTGTTTCACCAATCCTTCACTGTCACTGTGTCAAAATCCTAAAATTCCCTTCCTAACAATACTACGAGTGTACCTCCCCAAAAGTGCAGCTATTCAAGATGGCTGCTTGCCACCACCTTCTCAACTGTAATTAGGAATGGACGATAATTTCTGTTCTAATCCATGATGTGTATACATCCTAAGAATAAATAAATTCAACAAAATGATGATTAATGCTGCCCATGGTGACTATAATTCTTTTATTATGCCGGTAACTTCTTTACTTACAGTGTGCCCAACAATTCTACTTCAGTTAGGGAGTTTATATACTACATCCACCTATGATTTCTACTCCATATTACTGTCTTAGTTCCACCCAAATTGGCTTTGCATCTTGATTTTCCGAGAAAATCCTTCCTCTCTGTCGTGTTTGACTCATTCTTTAATATGAAGGCTCTCCTAAATGTTAAAAGTGTCTTCCAGCAAGTTTTGCATTGTAATTTACTCTATACTTGTTGCATATGGGTTGCCTACTCATCAAATTAAGTTTGTCACCCAAGAGAATGAAGAGAGATTTTGGAAGAATTGTCTTCATACACAGTACAAAGAAAATGAGGGAGTGATCATTGTCTCTTGTCTTAAGGAAAATTAAGTAAACTTTTAGAGTTGAGAAAAGTACAATGGTAAATGAAGGTCAGAACAATAGGATTAGTCTTAGTTTGATTCAGCAAACAATGGATCCAGAAATGATGGGGGCCAATGATTTATTTTTATAAACAACTATAGTTGTATACAATGGATATGTTTTAGAAAAAGGTGGCCTTTTTGATGGAGATGATATAAATTCAGGAACTTGCTCATGATTGAATAGGATATTGAGGGGATTAACAAACTAATTCAGCCTAAGCCAATGAGTGGGTAATGGTATGAAATCAATGAAAAGGGTAGGAAATTTATGATGAAACTTAAAATGATGGCTTTGTTTGCCTCAGTTTAAGTAGTACAGATTACAACTTATCCAGCAAGTTTGACAGATATGCAGTTTGGCTGTGGAAAAGTTAGAAAGCTAATGGAGAAGCACAGCTGAGTGTCATGTGGAAACTGATTTCATATCTGTGGATGCTATTACCCTGGCAGGGGGTCTATGCTGAAAAGGGAGGTACTGAAGGTCAATTCTTGTGACTTCCCTGAGGTGACAGTGCAGGGCTGTGTTGTTACAATAGTAGATAGTAGATAGGTATGAGAAGAACTATCAAACTGGAAAACAAAGGAGAGGCAAGGCAAAAAATGATGGAAAGTGAAACATGATCACAACCATAGAACATAGAACAGTACAGAACAGGCCCTTCAGCCCACGATGTTGTGCCGACCATTGATCCTCATGTAAGGTAAACCTAATGTACGAACCCTCAAATTTCTGTGACCATATGCACGTCCAGCAGTCTCTTAAATATCCCCAATGACCTCACTTCCACAACTGCTGCTGGCAACACATTCCATGCTCTCACAACTCTCTGCGTGAAGAACCCGCCTCTGACATCCCCTCTATACTTTCCACCAAACAGCTTAAAACTATGACCCCTCGTGTTAACAATTTCTGCCCTGGGAAAAAGTCTCTGGCTATCAACTCTATCTATGCCTCTCATTATCTTGTACCCCTCAATTAGGTCCCCTCTCTTCCTTCTTTTTTTTCAGTGAAAAAAGTCCGAGCTCAGTCAACCTCTCTTTGTAAGATAGGCCCTCCAGTCCAGGCAGCATCCTGGTAAACCTCCTCTGAACCCTCTCCAAAGCATCCACATCTTTCCTATAATAGGGCGACCAGAACTGGACGCAATATTCCAAGTGCGGTCTAACCAAAGTTTTATAGAGCTGCAACAAGATCTCACAGCTCTTAAACTCAATCCCCCTGTTAATGAAAGCCAAAACACCATATGCTTTCTTAACAACCCTGTCCACTTGGGTGACAATTTTAAGGGATCTATGTACCTGCACACCAAGATCCTGCTGTTACTCCACACTGCCAAGAATCCTGTCTTTAATCCTGTACTCAACTTTCAAGTTCGACCTTCCAAAATGCATCACTTTGCATTTATCCAGGTTGAACTCCATCTGCCACCTCTGCGCCCATCTCTGCATCCTGTCAATGTCACACTAAAGCCTACAACAGTCCTGTATACTGTCAACAACACCCCCAACCTTTGTGTCATCTGCAAACTTGCTAAACCATCCTTCAATCTCCTCATCCAAGTCATTAATAAAAATTACAAAGGTTAGAGGCCTAAGAACAGAGCCCTGTAGAACACCACTCACCCCTGACTTCCAGGCAGAATACTTTCCTTCTACTACCACTCACTGTCTTCTGTCGACCAGCCAATTCTGTATCCAGACAGCTAAATTTCCCTGTATCCCATTCCTCCTGACCTTCTGAACGAGCCCTACCATGGGGAACCTTATCAAATGCCTTGCTGAAGTCCACATACACCACATCCACCGCTCGACCGTCATCAACTTGTCTAGTAACATCCTCAAAGAACTCAATAAGATTTGTGAGGCATGACCTGCCCCTCACAAAGCTGTGCTGACTGCATTTAATCAAGCCATGCTCTTCCAGATGGTCATATATCCTATCCCTCAGAATCCTTTCTAACACTTTGCCGACGACAGACGTGAGACATGGAGTATGTCATTTGTGCCTTTTATTAGGGCTGTTTAAATATAATAGGATGAGTGAAAATTTGATTGGCAAGATTTGAACTGGAAATTTCAAGAATGTTGGAAATGCATCTGCGAGGCTAAATTTTGTTCAGGGAAATTGGAGAGCAACATTTCACTGTCAGTTTTCATTTTTAATGGACTTTCTGGTTTAGAAATAAAGTACATAGTTTGTGACTAAAAGCAAAAGGGAATATATACCTTTAAATAATCTAGACAAGGATTTTCAATTGCTCAAAGAAATGAGATTAGGTGCATGTACACTTTGAAAATAGTGCTCAGAATGTCAGTGTCGTGAAGCATCCAGAGTGAATTGCTATTTTCAAAGAAAGGGCAGGCAGAGGAGGTAGGCAAAGTTCAGGAACCTGATTGCTTCCAGCTAACAGCCTGTAAAGCTCCTTAAAGAGCCTTTTAGAAGAAGATGATTTTCAGTTTGTCAAAATGGTATTTTTTTGACAATGCAACCACTAGATGGTGCACTACACACACATCTGAAAGTCATGATTTGGAGATGCCGGTGTTGGACTGGGGTGCACAAAGTTAAAAATCACACAACACCAGGTTATAGTCCAACAGGTTTAATTGGAAGCACACTAGCTTTCGGAGCGCCACTCCTTCATCAGCCCTCCACAACCACCTGATGAAGGAGCGTCGCTTCGAAAGCTAGTGTGCTTCCAATTAAACCTGTTGGACTATAACCTGGTGTTGTGTGATTTTTAACTATGTCTGAAAGCAGTCTCGTTGTCTGAAACATGCATGGAGTTCACACATGTGTAGAATGTAATTGCCCATGTTGGAAAGACACAGTCTGATTTGTAAGTAATTTAACTTGATCAAATTGCTGCATATTAGTCCACAGTTGTCAAGTTGAATGCAACAAACAATTAAGTAATTTTTGCTGCTTGGTGTTTTTGTGTTAAACTTGGGGCAGAAGAACACTCATACTAGATTCAAAATATTAACATCTTTTCGCTCTCCACAGATGCTGCCAGGCCCACTGAGTTTCTCCAGCACTTTCTGTTATGGTTTCAGATCTCCAGCATCCACAGCACTTGGCTTTTATTATGGTACTTTTAGTTTGCTGACTTCTCTGTCCAATGAGTCTGCTAGCCCACTATGTCCTGGCTCATCCCTCCTACAAAACAATGGCAGGCCCAGTAATGGTTGCCACCCATCTTTGATGGTTGCTCTCATTAGGCAGCTCCTTCCTCCAAGTAACTCTCCAATTCAGTGTCAAGCTCACTACCAAACTGATTCCGTCATCTGTATTTAAAGATTGTGGATGTCACAACACTGATGCAGTCCAGAATATGGACATGGAAATTATTGAGGTGTTGGGCTCCCAATTCAAGTCCGTGGTGTATATCTGACAAAAATCTTGCAGTGTTGAGAATCCTTTCTATGATGGAACTGGAATAGACACTTTTTTAAAGAAATTCAACTGTAAGGTTCAACTGACGTGAAGACAGAAATTGAGAGGCATTGATTTTTTTTAAAGCACATAAACCTATTTCACTGAGATAAAACAATGAAAGATCAGAGATCCAATTTTCATATAGGTATATATATGTGATAATTAAATCATATTTTAGTAAATTGCATGACAAGCATTTTGTAATTTTCCTTAAGTGAAATAGCATCATACTAAAGAGTATAAGCTGATTGCCATGATCTTATGTTGACAGTAATGATATTATGTAAAATAATTCTTAGTCATTTGCTTGCATTTCCTAAAATAGTTGCTACAAACAAGCATAAATGCTAGAAATGTTCAGCAGGAGAGAACATTTGTAGTAATATTATAGTATAAATCCTCCATCCAAAAGCAAAACAATTAATGTGTTTGGCCTTTGTGAAAATTGACACTTTGTTTAAGGTTTCTGATATGTTACTTTTTCCACCAGGTGTAAGCTAGCACTGTGCTTATGTTACCAGTCAGTAAGTTCAAGTCCCATTGTATTAATTGAGAGACATAAATTTGGTTAGTTAAATAAATATGGGTTAACTTAAAAAAGAAAAGTTGGTATTGCTGATGATGAAAGGGTTGTCATGAAAATTCACTTGATCTACTAAGGGCCTTCCGGAAAGAAATCTGCTGACCTTACCACACAGAAACCAGATCTGTCATATCATAGTTGATACCTAACTGCCATTTGGAAACAATCTAGCACCTGCATAAGGATGGGGTATAAATAACAGTGACATCCACATCTATAAATTAATTTTTAAAAATTGTTTCCTCCATATATGCTGCATGACCTTTTGAGTATTACCAGCATTTTGTATTTTATTTCAAAATTGGCTCTTTGTTTTTTAACAAGTGTTACTCCTTGATTATGTTTCTTCAATATTTGGAATATACCTGCATAGATATTTAAATTACAGTTCGATGGGATTTTCATGAGAAAATAAGATTTGAATCTTACTTTGCAAGACTCATTAAATGATAAACAATCTATACTGTAAAAATTGCTAATGGAGACGACTTCTACAACAAGATTTATGCATTTGATGAGATTTACAGCAGTATTTCTGTAAAATAAAGAATACATAATTATAAAGTATGATATCAGTTTTTAAAAATCTGTACTAAAATAATGGCTGATTTCCTCTCGCACTTATAATTTTAAACTGCCCTTTGGCTTGGTTACAAGAGGGAAAGGAGTTTCTTTTGTTGCCAACCAATGTCAAGTCATTCTCCAAAATTATTGTTTAGTTTTATTTCTACAGAAAACACAGTAAACCTTCTTGAAACCGTTATGAAAAAGTAATGTCTGTGCATAAGGCTTTGTATTGTGAATGTTTCTCTGTAACTAGCTTTTTTGCCTTTAGCCATTCTTTTTGATGGCCCATTTGTTCATGCAACGATATAATCTTTCCTATTAAAATCGTTCCAATTTGTCGATTACTTCTGCAGTCTAGATCAAAGAAGGAAACGATAAAAGAAAGAAGGCCCTAAGAAAAAGGACATGGTCATTTTTTTCTTAAACCTTCAAATCATGGTTCACAATTTACCATTAATTTCAGTATTTCACTTTCATTGCACCCTTTGTGTTAGATGGAACAGGGCATTCTATTGAAACCCTATGACAGAACATTTTAATTCACCCATGCTTCCTTAGTTCTGTCCTATTGGCCAGCACAAGCTGTCAGGATTGAAGAAAGCTCAGACCTTACCAGGGAGCCAAATCACCTGTTCGGTGGGTCTGTTCTGATACCGATTTTTTCCAGTGATGTTTTATTTAGGTGTTCAAACTGTGGTGACGTGATCAACCATTCCTGCATTATCGCGTATCTCCACGCATTCAATTTCCTCTTTCCTCTCCATGCGCTTTTTTTTCTTGTGCCTTTTCTTAGATGGAGGAAAAAATGTTAGAAAGACAGGTAATATAACAAAACAGTGTAGCAGTGTGCAGGTGGCTGTTAGAAGTAAGCACTTAAACAGTGTCAAGGTCAAATTTGAAGGCACAAAAACCAGGGGCATCAACCCTAAAAGAAAGCAAATATTACTCTGCAAGATGGCTGCTCCATTCCATTCTAAAGAGTTTTTGATACATTCAGTCCTGGTACGTTCTTTTTCTAATACAAATGTAAAAAGCAGAGGTGCACAGTGGTCAATGGCATAGTTCAAAGAGTAGATAAGGCACAAGATTGAGATGCTGTCCATATCTACTTTCCATAGTGTCATCAATCCAACCACACCGAACTCCATTGATGTTACGCTAAGTATCACCCAAACATTGCCCAATGCATTGATAACCAAAAAAACGGTCAGCATTAGAATGATCAGGACACTAACACTGGAATTCAGGATTGGTGAGGTGATGGAGGAGCTATATCGATCCATGAAAACAAAGGTTGGATTGAACACTATGTACTTTATCCTAGAAATGAGAGAGTGTTTCCGTAAGGTTTCCAGTAAATCAACCATTTCATCGTGTATGTTCTCAGCGGTTCGAGCCACCATGTACATACGGGAGGCGATGATATCTACTTCATCTGAAGTCTTTGAAAAAATGATATCATCCACAAAGTTTTGAAATTCTGGTTGCTTTAGAAACGAATTGGCTAGAATATTAATAAATTCACTTTTGGTTAGTACTGTAATGTTGAGTTTTTTCAAATACTGTAAGTAATGTTCAATCCATGATATTCTGATGAAGCCCCTGCTGATAACTTGCAAGTCTTCCTGTATTGTTAGATTCCAGTACTCTATTGGCTCATAAATATAAAAACCTATTACCGGGCTGTAGTTGCTGAAGTATTTTTGCTGGATTATTGTGAAGGAAACACTTTGTGAGTCACTTGCAAGCAAATTAATGAGATTTGATCCATTACTGATTTGTAAACATCCCATAAAGGAAAATGACACATAAATCAGGTACAGTAACACGACAAAGGGCTTGACATATGTATTAATGATCCATTCAGTGTAGTGCTCCCTCAAAAAACGCTGAATGAAATGTTTTTGATATGGATCACAGTCATGAGAACCGGACTGTTGGAATCCATCGTTCATCATAGTTTTAAACCAGACAGGCCTGGAAGCCAGGTATTCAGGTGAAGGGATTCGACAGCAAAAAATACTATGGTAGCGATTCTGTTCCAGCTGCCCAGCAAAGACCAAGCACGAGCCATAGAAAGAAATAATATAGAAGTAATTTACTAGAATAGTGACACACATGTTCTGACAGAAGATTTTAACAGATTCAACATTTGTAAATGGGCTTGCACCCATACCAAAGGTAATGATATAGAGAGAGCTTGTCATTGTGTACGACACCATCACATCAGAATATGCAGATGCTATTCGCTCCTTAAATGGCTGATCTTCTTTTGTTCTCCGCCATCCAGCCAGCAGTTCAAAAACCCCTTTAGTTCCATGGCCTTGCAAGAAAGTAGAATAAGAAAGCTGTTAGCATGTCACAATTCAAAATGTGTACAAGCATTTCTAATGATGTCATAAACATTAGAATCACATGGTTAACTTAATGTTTTGTCAAGCTTTAGCCAGGAATAACTAAAGAACAGAAATAAATATATTTTCCATGTAATTTTAAAACTAATGCATGTAAAAAAAACAATCTTCTTATTTTGCTTGAACTATGTAGAAAAATATAATAGAATAAAGGTAAGGGAAACAATGGAAAGAGCAAATTCTACTTCAGTAAAACAGGAACAAATTTTCAATGAATCAATCTCTCTCCAGGGTTTTGTAAAGGAAAAACGCTCATCTGCATGGGCAGCACATAATGATGCATCACATCATTATCTCAACAACATTACAGAGGAGATTTTACAAACTTGAGCTTCCAATATAGTCTACACATATCTGAAAAACATTGCGGGAATTTAAAGGGAGGGGTGTTCCATTTAATTTATAAGCTGGGGTGACCTGTAAGGCCCATTGATGTCCCACCAAAGGTCCCAATTTGCAATCCCCTAAGGTGAAGGTGCAGATTCTTATGTTTATGTTAATACTCTCTATTAAGCATGCATTGAGTGATGAGAGAATCTCAAGCACATGTACATAACACTGTTAATGTATTGTTATGAAACAAAGAGATATCAATCATACAACGCAGTCTGAAGGTCACCTTAAAGGAATCCTCAGACTCAGCAGAATGAGTGGAATGGCAGGCAAAAATTTCATGGGTTACTGGAATATAAATGTACAATTGTTTGGCATTTACAGAGGAAGTGTTTATCCGTTGTCTCTGCTCAACAAATTAATATTTCCTAACTTTGTGATTCAGCTCGGATGTATTTTCTTTTCCTGCCACTGAGCATATTTTAGATTACTATTGTCACCATCAACCATTCTGTCCAACAAGTTTGATGTAATTTCATTTAACCTGCCTCAAATTTCTACTCTTTGCTGAGCAAGTTAAAGGGCACTGAAAAAAGGGCCACAAAATATTTTAAAAGGTGTATTCTACTTCTTTAATCAATTCCTTCTTTTCCATCCTTCTCCTAATCCATACTTTTTGGATTCACCTCCTTTATTCCCTCCCCTTCATTTTCATTTTCCATTTCCTCTGTTGCCTTCTCTTTCTCATCTATCCCTTCTCCTACATTGACTCTCCATCCCCAAGAACAGGATGAATGGGAATTTCTCAAAAAAGATTTTAAAAAGATGTGTTTAACATAGACGTGGCAGTAAGACTAAGAGTAAAGTCAAATTTTATCTTTACTTTGGATGTGGCCCATGGTGTGGTTGGAGATGGGAAAGGTTAGAAGCAAAAGGTTGAACATCAATGAGCAAGGTTTAGTTAGGAAATGTAGAAAAGGAGCTTTTGAAATATAAAATTCCAAGAAAAAATACTCAAATCTGCTGTAAATGATATCTGTGGTCTGAAAGGTCTTTAATGTAATTGTGGAAGTGTGCAACAGATCAGTCTTAGAATTAATCTGGCAACTTGTATTGAAAGTATCTTTCTGATGTGATAGTGAACCATAATAGGCCAATGGAAATAAAGGTAGAAAAATGGGAATCCCCATTCGAAATATTTCTGTAGCATTTCAAGAGTGTCGAACTCTATTAGTAAGAATTTGAATCAACTGTAGAGATATATGAATCTAATTAACTAATTTCTAGAGACAACGCTCATGCACCTTTCTCTAAACATAATCCCAAAGCTTGTCACAAGACATAATTGTCATAAGTACTTAGTCAATTGTTTAACAAACTGGCTGTACCGTTAAAGATAAAACTTGCATGACATGACAAATTAATCTTGCTGCAGAGCCCTCACTGAAAATAAAATGACAATTGCTGCATTTGAAGAGCTACAGGCAAAAGGATATAGGTTTTTATTAAAAAAATACAGTTTCAGATGCAATTTCATCATTTTAACGGCTGTAAAAAGGGACAGAAGACAGTTCACACTGGTTTTCTGTCTCAAAATTGATTCAGCCGATTCTCTTCATGGCCTTTCCAGTGACGATTCTGTCTGCCAAGTCCTGACAGAACTTATTCAATTATATTGTAATGAGACAAGTGGTCCTGCAGCTCCATGAACTGTGACTCCACATTTGCAAAATATTCCAAGTAACTTAGACATAGAGTTTACTCCCTTGGTCAGCTAAAATCATAAGATTTTGGGAAATATTGGATACATATCTGCTACATTCTGAGGAGAACCTGCAGCAATGCATTGCTAGCTGGGACGACAAAAGTGAGCTCTGTAAAACAAAATTATGGCCAAGGTTTGTCCAGGCCGCTATTTGATTTTCTATTAGATTAGAAGTGAGCACATGTTTTTGTGTATTCATTGGTAAGCTTTATAAAATGAAATTTGAAAAGCTCATCACTGTCTAATCATGGCAAGGGATTTGGCTAGTTCAGTTGGTGGGGCAGCTCAGTTGCAATGCAGAGTAATGCTAATAGCAGACTGAGCAGACTATGAAGGCCCAGCCTTCTCAACCTTGTCCCTTTCTTGAAGGACAAACACTCACATTTAACTCACCAGCAGTTTTCTTTAATGGGAAAATAGACTATGACCATTGGCACTTTTGTAATACACTGCAACAAGACAGGATGATACTGTTTAATAGAGGCACTCACCTTCCCAAGGTCCAGGGTAAAATGGATGCTATTCACATCACTTTGTGAAATCATATCAAAATCCCCTTAAATATCTCAACGGATAGTGTTTCCATTGTCTGAATGCAGAGTTTATTTATGATGAGGAGGTGCTAGTGTTGGACTGGGGTGGACAAAGTTAAAAATCACACAACATCAGCTTATAGCCCAACAGGTTTATTTGGAAGGACTAGCTTTCGAAGCACTGCTCCTTTGTCAGGTAGCTAATGGGGCAGGATCGTAAGACACAGAGATCATAGCACAAGATCATAGTATCTTGCAACTGGGATTCTGAGATTTACATATTAATGAATCAAAACCTGCAACCCATTCTAAAAGATGAAAGACTTAGCAGGAAGCTAGGTTTTTTTCAATATATCGTATCAGTTGCATGACACTATAATCTTGTGTTATAAATTTTGTGTTGTGTAATCCAACTTTTCTAGCTACCTGATGAAGGAGCAGCTCTCCAAAAGCTAATACTACCAAATAAATCTGTTGGATTTTAAACTAGTGATTTAGATATGACAATGTGCAGCGGAATTCACATCAGTGAAAGATATACAGCATATTGTTGACCTGTTATTAGAGCCATTCTCTAGTGGAGTATTTATGCTTGATTCATAATGCTTATGTTAGTGCATGTAACGTGAGCACTAGATGTGAAGGATTCAGAAAATGTTTATTACAGCTCCTGATATTTAAATATTTCATAGTCGCAGGCATTTCAGTGTCTGGATTAATATTAAGCTATTTGATTACCATTATAGCATGCTCTCATCAGTCTGACAAACTTCGAGAGGCCCTAGTTAAAATAAGGTCATATGTTACGATACAGTGATGATATCATAGGTTAAATGGTAGACTGGCATACTAACTTTGAGACAGAACACAACATTCTTCTTTTTTCAAAGATAAAAAAAATTCAAACAGATATATATGGTTGTACTTTTTCTTCATGGTAGTGGAAACTGAATAAAGGTTCATGCACCTTGTGTCTTTCACTGTGTCTCACACCTGCATTAACACAACATTGGTGCTGGGGAAAAATAAGCACTAAAAAAAATAAGCAGGAGATTCAGAAGATCTCAGTCTAGAGACAGACTTTGATCTGGCTGGTCACAGCTCATGTAAGTGCACATATAAATAAAGGGTGACTTGGTGATGGGATACCAGCCTCTGTACAGTTATTTTACATTCAACCGTAGGTTGTGGACTTCATTAGCTGAATCCACATTTACTGCCCATCCTGAGTTGCCCTTGAGAAGGTACTGGTGAATTTCTTGAACAGCCACACCCACAATACTACAGGAGGGTGTTTCAGGATTTTGATCCAGAGACACTGAAAGGATGGCAAAATATTTGAAGTCAAGGGGGTGAGTGGCTTGGAGGGAAACTTGCAGAAGGTGATATTCCATTATACCTGTTGCCCTTGTCTCTCAAGATGGTAGTATTTGTGGGTTTGGAAGGTGTGGTCGATGGAGTCTTGATTAGTTGTTGCAGTGCATCTTCTCTTTAATACACACTTATGCTACTGTGTGTTGGTGTTAGCGGGAGTAGATGTTTGTGGATATGGTGCCTATCAAACAAGTTACTTTGGTGTTCAGCTTCTTGAGTGTTGTTAGAGCTGAACACCATCCAAGCAAGTGGGGAGTATTCCATCACACGCTTAATTTCCTGCTGACTATTTTTTTTGGGGGGGTGGGTGGTGAGGTTCTGTAGTACAATCTCAAAATCATGACCATTCCTTTTTTATTTCTCAGCTGCACCCATATAACTTAACTGAACTTCTCCCAGGAATATCCTCCCTAAGTACAACTGTAACATTATGCCTGTAACATCTATATACCAGAACATTAAGCGGCCACTCATCTCTCCCTGAGCTACATTTCTGTAATATCTATGGTACCTCAGTCCCACAGCTGCTATTTCACAGAAAAGCTGCACAATTATCTCTGCTGTCCCAGCCAATATTTATTCCTTATTCAATATCACAACTACAGATTGTGCTACCATCACCATGGTGCTGCTTGTGGGAGGTGTTGTGTATGCATTTTTGTGCATTTCTTTTTTAACAATGACTACATTTCAAAAGTCATTCATTGGCAGTGATGCACTTTGAGATTTGAAGTGTTTTTGAGAGGTGATGTAAAGTATGATTACTATCTATTTTCTTTCCTTTTATGTTTTTGGAGTTGCTTATAGTTAATGAAGTCTGCTTGACTTGTATTGAATGTGGAAAAAACATTATTTGTGAAATTAAGGGCTCTGAATGTATCAGTCACTCCTAGAAATGGGTGGCAGGCCACTTAGCAGTGCAGCAAGGAAATTAAGAAACAAATTTGTAAGGAGATCTCAGAAAGCTCTACGAATAATAGGGTGGTTATGGTAGGGGATTTTAACTTTCCAAACACACACTGGGACTGCCATAATATTAAGGGCTTGGAAAAGAGGAATTTGTTGTGTGTTCAAGAAATTTTTTTGTGGATGGACTTCCTAGAGAAGGAAAATAACTTGACCTTCTCTTGGGAAATAAAGCAGGGCAAGTGACAGAGGTGTCAGTGAGAGAGAACTTTGGGGCCAAGTGATCATAATTCTATTAGTTTTAGAATAGACCTGTTCTAAAAGTTATAGCTCCAAATTGGAGTAATGCCAATTTTGATGGTATTAGATAGGAACTTTAAAAAGTTGCTTGGGGAGGCTGGTTGCCGGTAAAGGGAAGGATTGGAGATTTCAGAGAGTATGTTCTTATTAGTGTGAAAGCCAAGGCTGGTACGACTAGAAATGGGTGGCAGGCCACTTAGCAGTGCAGCAAGAGAGCGAAATGGTGCTGGATGACTAGAACAATTAAAGCTTTGATTAAGAGAAAGAAAAAGGCTTATGTATAGGGAAATGAGGTCAAGTAAATTCCGAGAGGAGTATAAGCGCAGTAGGAGTATACTTAAAAGGGAAATCAGGAGGGCAAGAAGGGGACATTAGATTCTACAAATACTATAAAGGCAAAAGAATAACTGGGGAGAGAATAGGGCCTCTTAAAGATCTGTCCATGCGTCGAACCACAAGAGACGGGTGAGATAGTAAATGAATAGTTTGCATCATTATTTACTGTGTAGAAGGACATGGAAGCTAAGAAACTTGGGAAAATAAATAGCAATGTCTTGAAAAGTGACCATATTATAGAAGATGAGGAGCTGGAGGTCCTATAAAGTATAAAGATAGAAAAATCCTCAGGACCTGATCAGGTGTTTTCCCAAACTTTATGGGAAGCTAGGGAAGAGATTACCGGGTCCCTTGCTGAGATATATGTATCATCAATACCCATGGCTAAGAGACTGTAAGAGGTTAGAGTGAGTATGCAGAACCTCATTGGTATGGATTGCTACCTGAATCATGTGCAAATTGGCATAGGATGAATAAGATTAGAGAAGTGAAGGTGTGACTCAAAGACTGGTGTGGGAGAAAAGGTGAATCCTGCACTAGGTAATAAAGTTTTTAAATTATAGGTTTTTGGGACAGTACAGAGATGATGTGTTTTTTCTGTCTGAGTTGTGCAACTTAGGAATTTTCTGCCTCAGAAGGCAGTGGAAACATAGAAATGGAAGACTTTTAAGGTGGAAATCAGGAAAATCAAAGATGTTTCAGGTTAGATGAAAAGGTGGAATTCAAAACACAAACTGCTCAATCGTAATCTTATTGGAGGGCTGAATCATCTGCTTCTGCTCATATGTGCTTATGGTAAAGACAATAACTTGGTACTAAAGCAGCTCTCACAGTGTCAGAAGTGCCAATGATATGGAACCCGAATTTGTATCCTATCTGTAGTGAAAAAGGAGTATATCTTATAGAGGTCTACTGGACTGCATGCCAAAGAAGTCAATTTGTGTGTTCCTCTACCAGAAACCTTGGATAAACTTGGAAATCCAGTGCCTACTGAAGACCAGGCATGCAGCATTTAGTACTATGCAAGCAGAACGCGCACTTAGATCTTGTATGGCCTAGCTGGCGGAGGTATTCACAGACATCTTCAGCCTCTCCCTCCTACAAACCGAAGTCCTCAACTGGTTAAAGAAGACCAGCATCATCCCAGTACCAAAGAAAGCACATGAAATGTACCTTAATGACTACTGCCCAGTGGCTGTGACCTCCTTAATCATGAAGTGCTTCAAGAGGCTGGTCATGGCCCACATCAATTCTAGTCTCCCAGCTCCCTCAATTCCCTGCAATTTGCCTACTGACATAATGGGTCCACAGTGGATGCCATTTCCCTAGCCCTGCACTCAATCCTGGAACATTTGGATAACAAGGACACCCACTTCAGATTCCTGCTCATCAACTACTGCTCCACCTTCAGTACCATTATCTCCTTCAGACTGATCTCAAAACTCCAAGACCTAGGTCTAGGCTCCTTCCTCTGCAACTGGATCCTCAGCTTCCTGACCCACAAACTGCAATCAGTGAAGATAGACTACAGCACTTCTTCCATGATAATCCTCAACACTGGAGCCCCCCAAGGATGGGTTCTCAGCTCCCTACTGTACTCCCTGTACATTCACAGCTGTGTAACCAAATTCCAAATGAATGCCATCCAAAGGTTTACTGATGACGCCACTGTGGTGGGACAGACATCAACAACAATGAGTCAGAATACAGAAAGGAGATAGAGGGCTTGGTGATATGGTGCAATAACAACAACCTCTCTCTCAATGTCGATAAAACAAAATGCCTAATCATTGATTTCAGAATGAAAGGAGGAGAACAGGCTCCCATCTACATCAGCAGAGTGGAGCTTAAGAGCATTAAGTTCCTAGGAGTGACAATAACCGACAGCCTGTCTTAGACTTCCCAAGAAGATGCAATGGTCAAGAAGGCATAACAACACCTCTTTTTCCTCATGCAGCTCAGGAAATTTGGCATGTCCATAATGACCTCACCAACCTTTACAGACGCAGCATTGAAAGCATTTTGTCTGGGTGCATAATGGCCTGGTACGGCATCTGCTCTGCCCTTGACTGTGAGAAGCAACCTAAGGTTGTGGGCACAGCCCAGACCATCACAGAAGCGAACCTCCCACCCATGGACTCCATTTACATTTCTCATTGCTGCAGAAAGGCGGCCAACATCATCAAAGTCACCTCCCGCCCAGGTAATACGCTCCTAAACCTCTTCCATCAGGCAGAAGATACAGAAGCTTGAACACACGCACCGAGGTTCAAGAACAGCTTCCTCCCTGCTGTTATTAAACTGATGAATGGACCTCTCTAACTTTAAATAATACTGATCTTATTAATGTTGATCTTGCTTCATGCACCTCCTGTGCAATGTAATTTGTATGCCTCACTCTGTCCAAGCTCCTTGTGACCAGTATGTCCTTACTTACTGTGATCTGCCTGTACTGCTCACAAACAAAGCTTTTCACTGTACTATTTGACAATAAATCAAATCAAATCAAATCAAATCAAAACAGATAAACGTTCTGAGGCCAACGAATCTGCGCCGGTTAAAAACAACCATCAAGCTATTCTAATCCTATTTTACAGCACTCGGCCCTTAGCCTTGCATGCCTTGGCATCACAAGTATAAGTCTAAGTACTTTCTAAATGTTATGATGTTTTCAGCCTCTATCACCCTTGTCAGTGCTTTGTTGAACATGGAGTAAGCCATCAGGCATCAGCTGAGATTTGCATATTTTCTTGTAAGAAAGCTGAGTCCTTCCTCACCACTTCCTTGTGAAGTAATACTTAAATATCTATTCACATTTGTTTAGCAAAAGGAAATAATGGAAATACCTATAGATTAATTCTACACAAGATGTACCACGTGCTCCATTTGTTTGATATATTACAAATGAAGTACTGCTGTTGTATAGAATAATTCATTCAATATGAAGCTTGATCAATAACTGACATTGAAAGCTCATACCTTTGTCCACACTGAATTGCTGCCATACCTTAACCAGACTTTGTTTAAGTTTAGACCAGTGTTAATAAATAAATGATGAACTGTTTTTATGGCTTTACCTCAGCTTCTGTGAAATTAAAGGTTGCTATTTGACAAAGTATCCCATTTACAGTAATAGCTATATTCATGAATCTACTGAAAACATGAATGACATCACCATTTGTGTCATACTTAGTTCTGACACCAAATCAAGTACTGCAACACAGGAGGATTATTGATCATTTCTTCACTGGCGACTCTCTGGGTAAATTCTCAATTAAGTTTAGCCGATACAAAAACATATGGTGCTTTTACTTGTGGGCGGCACGGTGGCACAGTGGTTAGCACTGCTGCCTCACAGCGCCAGAGACCCAGGTTCAATTCCCGCCTCAGGCGACTGACTGTGTGGAGTTTGCACGTTCTCCCCATGTCTGCGTGGGTTTCCTCTGGGTGCTCCGGTTTCCTCCCACAGTCCAAAGATGTGCAGGTCAGGTGAATTGGCCATGCTAAATTGCCCGTAGTGTTAGGTAAAGGGTAAATGTAGGGGTATGAGTGGGTTACACTTCGGCGGGTCGGTGTGGACTTGTTGGGCCGAAGGGCCTGTTTCCACACTGTAATGTAATCTAATCTACTTCCATTACTTTCTCACTAAGATCCATCAAGGGGATTTTACTTTTGTTAATCAGCACATAAGGTTCAGTGCAAATGATTTCAAATATTTTAAAATAACTTCCATTGCACGTTCATTACGTGAAAAATAACGACCATTGGCATTAATAATAAGTGTATTTTAATTCTTTCATCCATCACCCAAGAGATTTCACATGTATACCTATGAGCTAACATTTCAGTGAAAGTAAGCCCTTGAGCCAAGGCTAGATGACAGGTTCCAAATTGTCCCACTCTTGTCATAAACCTGATCTTAATAGTGCAAAGTCATTGACAAAGTGTCAAGTAAGCAGAGTTGTGTTTGACTGTGCATACATATTTCCATATTAAAGAGGTTTTTGATAATATCAACCTGACAATGATTCCTCTGAAGAAATGGGCAGAAAATAATATTATGTAGAATGTAATTCTGCCCTTGGCACTTAGAATCGAGAAGGAAGCTAGATGCTGGAATGCCCGTTTTCTTCCTGACTTCTTTCAATTCAGTAAGACTAGGGAAGGTTAAGGACAACCTTCCTGTCCAGAGACTAATTGAGGCCCCTAAATAGCCAACTAATAGCCACTTAAGGGCTTCATTCTGACACCTTTGTAACCTAGCCATGCCAGGAGGCCAAATGCCATGTAGAAGGCCAACAGTCGAAGCTGATCACTACTTTCTGGGGTCTGGGGACCTTCATGATCAAGCACTCTGTGATCCATGTCGTGTCAACTCAACAACAATGATAGCCTGTTGTATACCTATCCCTTCCCTCAATAATGAGACTCTCATTTCCCCTTTGAGGCCAGCTCAAACCTATCATCATTCTGGAACCTCCTCCATTGTTGCTAGTTTCGTCCTTCAGTGGTCTCAGTACTGGCTACTGTTCTGGTGCCATCTATTTAACCATCAACATTTAGAGGCAGGATATCTGCTCTTAAAAGTGTGGAAGCTCAACACCATGCAGCTAACTGGGCTTAATCAACCAATGGACATCATCAAACTGATCTGCCTTCCTCTCTTGACCTTGGTCATGGTCATCTAGTCTGTCACTTCTGTCTAGACCTGTCAAGTCTGTTATGGCCTTTCTGGACCCAATGTTGGAGACTTAGGTGATTAGCATAACCTGGATGCAAGTCATGCTCTGGGAGGGCCTTATATTGGAAATTAGCAGCTGGAACAATGCCTGAATACAGAAAGCTCCATGTCATTCTATAGCAAAATAGTGATATTTCGGTCAGCAAGGATCCTAGTCAGAAAAAATTCTGGGTAATTCTTGAGTTTTCAGGTACCTTGTGATCTAAGATTGATCATCCAGCCCTCTCATGGAAATCTGTGCCTTCCCTGCTCCTAGTCCCTTGAACAACCTGACTGGATGGCCCTGGGCAAGAGCTGCCCAGACCCCTGACAGGAGGCTGCACATTTCCCTGACTGCATTAGTCATTTCCTGTCAACCCTCTCTCCTGGACTGGCCACTTTGAAGCCACAGGACTGACTGTGATCCACTGCCTGGACTGCAGAGGCATAGATTTCCTGACTGAAGTCACCCTGACCAGAAGCCTGACCATGGCTTAACCCTTGGATTGAGAGTGGAGGTTGTCATTGACTTAATATACTGGCACCCCTGAGTAATGGGTGTCTTGTGGATTTTGAGACATAGCTGCTTGCTTGCTGCACATACAGTGGATCTTTTTTGTAAGTTGCTAGCACATGGTGCTGGCTTGAGATTGATGTGGTACACTGCTGTACTGCAAAATATAAGGCCCTGGACTGACGACTGTTGACCAGCAAAGCTCACTGCCTGACTGTGTGCCAGCACTAATTGACACAGCAAGACCAGGCATAGATGGTGTGAGCTTCAGCCACATGTTAACTGAGCAAGCAGTCAGAGAATAAGTGAGTAGTCACCAGATGCAGCCTGGTCCAATTCATGAGCTGGCTGCCTGTACCTGTGCTCAAAGTGTTCATGCTGCAGTCTTCTAATGCTATTTGTTAGTGTTTCCTACAATGTAAGTCTGTGTTTCCAGAGTGTACAGTCATCCTCAAAGTTTGCAGTGAAACTCAATGTCACAGGCTGTGTCTCGGCCAGCAACACAATACAGAGAATTGCCTTTTCCATTGGGCTTAGAAGATACAGGTTTTGCTATCTTCGTTTTCATTGTGGGCAACCCTGTCCTTCAGGAGAGAAAGAGGACTGTTAGTTACGTAGACCATAGTGTTTGCGTGATATGTTTGGCATAGCTGATTGCCTGGAAGGTATGTGACTGTAATGAGAAATATGTGTGAAATTTTAATGTTAAAATTGAATCTGGTTGTCAGGGACTCCTATGCGGTGGGTTTTCAGAGGGAGAGCATTGGAGTGATGTGAGAGACTGTAAAACAGTGGGTAGGTGTCATGTCAGGTTTCATTCACTGGCCTGGGCCATTTAGTACATAGAACACAGAACATTGCCCTTTGGCTCTCAATGTTGCACTGACCTGTGGAACTAATCTGAAGCATATCTATCCTTCATTATTTCATTTTCGTCCATATGTTTATCCAATGACCATTTAAATGCCCTTAAAGTTGGTGAGTCTACTATTTGTTTGAGGTCATTAGGCTTCTCGAGACACTTTTGCCAAGTCCTTGGGGCCAGAACCAGGAAAAGATGTAAAAGCACATGCTCAAACTGTGGTTTGACTGTAGACTTATGAAGCTAATCGCCCATTGTGGTTCCATGGCATTGCTCCTCTTATCATAGAGAGACTAGGGAATGGGGTGAGCTGGGGGTGGTGCTAACGTCACAATTAGAGCTAGGGAATTCAAAGGTGATGTCAGCAAGCACTAAAGAGCAGTGGAAACCTGAAATTCCCCTAAAAGTCAGCTGAAACTCATGCCTGAATCTCTTGAGGACTAGGAATCAATATTCATTTCTCCTACTTTTATTGCACGACAGATGAGCGTTGAGTTTCTGACCTGGACTTCTAGAATGCAAAGCTAACCTTTAAACCCGACTGTTCCCCTGCAGGGCAGGGTTGTTGGAGGATACCAAGTCGTGTCTCCTTTTTTGTTACAGCACTAGCTGTTAAAAGTTAAATGTCCCAAGGCTTGAGTTATTAGAGCTATTTCCAGCTCTGTTTCACAATAAACATTTTTTTAAAATAGTGGCTACAATGATTCGTTACCATGTGGCCAGCATTTGTTTATTGTTGATACCCATTCATCCCAACACTGTTCACCACCTCTCATCCTCTGACAGTGTTCATCCCATCCCTCACACCCACCGAATCATTGTATTGGCATTGTGCAGAATCAAACAATGTTCAGATACTGTGTCTACTCCAACTTCCTGAATGAATACTGTAACTTAACGCTTTTCTCTGCTTTTCCCCATAATCCTGAATATGGTTTAATTTAGATAAGCACCTGATTCCCTCTCGAAAGCTTCAAGTGAACCTGCTTCCAGCACATTTCCAGACAGCGCATTCCAAACCCAAACCACTTGCTGGGTGAAACAGTGTTTCACTTCTTTTGCAAATTACTTTTACCCACATCCTTCTGTTCTCAGAGGGAACAGTTATTTCCCAGGTACTCTCTCCAACCCACCCATGATTTTGAAAACTTCCTTTAATTCTCTGAATCTTCCCCTCACTAAGGAAAGTAGACCCAGCTTATCCAATTGATCTTCATAACTGACATTTCTCATCCCCAGAGCCATTTTCATGAAGTACTTCTGCACTTTCCCCCTGCATTTGCATCCTTCCTAAAGTGTGGTGCTCAGAATTGTACACAACACTCTAGCTGATGCTTAACTAGTGTTTTATAAATGTTTAACATTGATGTCTCTATTAATGAAGCCTAAGATACTGAGTGTGTTATTAACTGTTTGCTCTACCTATCCTGCCACCTGTACTGTATGAATACATCCAGATCATTCAGTTCCTGCATAACCTTTAGGATTGTGCCTCTTCTTTTACTGTATTTTGGTAATCTTTCTACGAAAATGGTACCTCTCACGCTTAACTGTATTGAACGTCATCTGCACCTATCACCTACTATACTAACTTATCAATGTCCTTTTGTAGTTGTACACTGCCTTTTTCACAGTTTACATTCCTTCCAGTTTTGTATCATCTGTATACTTGGAAACTCTTGTGGAATTTCATCAGAAACCCTCTTTATTGAGTCCAAAAAATAGCTGTTAACAATTACTCTTTTTCCTATAGCTCAACCAATTTTGTATCCTCTGTTCTCTTGTTCTTTGTGTTCTCTATGTATCCACATTTTGATTGTCACATTTCTTTGATGAATTCTCACCCTCAACAGTGGTCCCGCCACAATACCCGAGTGTTCTCCTTCCTTCACTCCTCAATAGTGTTCACCTTGCCCCCGTTCTCAGCACAACCTCCTCAACTATCAATAATATTCTCACCCTCCATTACCTCCAACAGTACACACCCCTTTCCTCACCCACAACAGTGCTCACCATCCTTATTTACACCTCAACAATGTTTAACCCCAATAATATTTTCCCTCCCTTCCTCAGTCCCCAACAGTGTTTCACAATTCTCCATTCCCTCTGTCAGCACTGCCCTCTCCCTCACTCCCTTCATTTAAGACATCCAATGGACAAATACCATAAAGTGTAAATCAAATGTGTTTCTTTTCTAAATGATACTTAGTGAGAAATGGTAGAGAAATTCATTTGTGTTGTGCCACTTCTAGTTCCACGCAGCACTAGGTCAGATCTCCTGGGGCAGGCAGCATTGCAGGCCATTGCTTGACCTGATATTTTTGAAGTCTGCATGGCATTCCTCAGTGATACTTATTATACATACTCAGGACAACAGTCTTCTTTATACTGTGTATTTACTGAACTGAATTTAATATGGATACCAGTACTAAGTCCCTTATGATGTAATTATGGCAAGCCAGGAAACACATTAGTTATAGTATTACATTTCATTTCAAATATCCCCTGTTTCATGCAAAATTTAAAAATTAGATGCATTATCATTTACATTGTAAATTACTCAAGTTATCCATTATGCACACATCTGTTCTCATACATGAGTAGTTTGTTATTCTTGTCAGTTTTTGCATATGTATTGCACACATAGCCTTTACAATATGTCATTTTCTTATTGGTACGCATTGTTGTTAGCTTTTCCGCTGGGTACAGTTCCTTCTGCAGGAAATGTCATTCCTATGTCACTTATTGCTGCAATAATTGTTATTCCATTTCCAGTGTTGAGATGCTGTGGACCTCTAGGCATGATAGTTGATCTGTGATCTGCAGAGTCTCTAAGCTCACATCTTCCTCATTGGCTGCCTGTAGTGAAGGAGCAGCTTCTTCGGTTGCGGGTATGTGCCTACAACAGTATATCTGGTCTCTTAACTCCACCATAGATGATCAAAGTTACAACTACTCTACACGTATCCCAAATTGCAACTTGAGCTGACTCTTGTCAGAGCGCTGAAGATCTATCCCCCATTTCAGCTGGCTCATGCTCAACTCCTGCATTTCACTTTATTCTGGTCACTTGTGCCTATTAGGTTTAAGCAGCCTTTCTTGCTTTTGGATGAGTAGTTTAAGCGAAATTAGTGTGACATTAGTTTTTGTACTGTCTCCTTTTTGTGTGTTAATTAGGGACATTTTTCTAATCAGTAGTTGCCTTGGATTTGTATGTACTGGATTTGCGTGTTTTCTTTATGATTTACTTGATGATTTTCACTGCCACCTCAGCCTTTCCATTTGTTTGGAGATAGGGTGGAGATGATAAAGCAGCTGAATTCTTCACTCATGAATGAGCCATTATCGCTCAGAACAATGTCTGCAATGTTGTAACAAGTCAGGTGTATTTTCTGGCATTAAACAGGTCAGTGGTGTCAGCTGGTCTATCTCCCAGTTTGAGATTAATAATTTACAGTAACAAGAAAATCAGTGCCTTCAAGATTGGAGAGGTACACTCCCAGCTTCAATCTGGTTTGACTGGATTATTATGCACTAGTAAAAGTTGTCTGGCTTGCTTAACTTTGTGCAGCATACATGCAGTAGATTGGTTGATGTGTTCATTGTTTTCATTGCTCATGCTGACCAGATGAACACTTAGATTCATAGAGATGCACAGCACGGAAACAGACCCTTCCATCCAACTCTTGGCTTCCTTAGACTTTATTCTGTTTCTTCATGGTCTGCATAGAAATACTCAGCATCTGTTTTCTCAACTCCTTGAGGAAATGACTCTATGTCCTTCTTATAATATGATACCTTAGGCTGTGAATTAATCTCTGTATGTCCATGTGGTGTTTGACCAAGGGCCGCCCTTCTAAACTTTACCATTGTGAGTAGGAAATCTGACAGTTCTGCTTCATATTAAAGAACTGTGGATGCTGTAAATCACCAATCTGAGGAAAGATCACTCGATCCAAAATATTAACTCTGATTTCTCTCCACAGATGCTGCCAGACCTGCTGAGCTTTTCCAGCAATTTCCGTTTTTGCTTAATAATACCTTTCTTTTTTAACCAATGCCAGAAAGAGAATATATACCAGTATTTACTGTGGAAAAGGAGATAGAAGATACAGACTGTAGGGAAATAGATGGTGACATTTTGCAAAATGTTGAGATTATAGAGGAGGAAGTGCTGGATGTCTTGAAATGGTTAAAGGTGGATAAATCCCCAGGACCTGATCAGGTGTACCCGAGAACTCTGTGGGAAGCTAGAGAAGTGATTGCTGGGCCTCTTGCTGAGATATTTGTATTATCGATAGTCACAGGTGAGGTGCCACTGGAGGTTGGCAAATGTGGTGCCACTGTTTAAGAAGGGCTGTAAAGACAAGCCAGGGAACTATAGTCTGGTGAGCCTGACCTCGGTGGTGGGCAAGTTATTGGAAGGAATCCTGAGGGACAGGATGTACATGTATTTGGAAAGGCAAGGACTGATTCGGGATAGTCAACATGGCTTTGTGCGTGGGAAATCATGTCTCACGAACTTGAGTGAGTTTTTTGAAGAAGTAACAAAGAAGGTTGATGAGAGCAGAGCAGTAGATGTGATCTATATGGACTTCAGTAAGGCATTCGACAA
>NC_057712.1:62122351-62131221 GCF_004010195.1 Chiloscyllium plagiosum | reverse complement strand
ATACACTTAATGGTAAGGTCCTAGGGAGTGTTGCTGAACAAAGAGACCTTGGAGTGCAGGTTCATAGCTCCTTGAAAGTGGAGTCGCAGGTAGATAGGATAGTGAAGAAAGCGTTTGGTATGCTTTCCTTTATTGGTCAGAGTGTTGAGTACAGAAGTTGGGAGGTCATGTTGCAGCTGTACAGGACATTGGTTAGGCCACTGTTGGAATGTTGCGTGCAATTCTGGTCTCCTTCCTATTGGAAAGATGTTGTGAAACTTGAAAGGGTTCAGAAAAGATTTACAAGGATGTTGTCAGGGTTAGAGGATCTGAGCTACAGGGAGAGGCTGAACAGGCTTGGTCTGTTTTCCCTGGAGCGTCAGAGGCTGAGGGGTGACCTTATAGAGGTTTACAAAATTATGAGGGGCAAGACTAGGATAAATAGGCAAAATCTTTTCCCTGGGGTCGGGGAGTCCAGAACTAGAGCGCATAGATTTAGGGTGAGAGGGGAAAGATATAAGAGAGTCCTAAGGGGCAACATTTTCACGCAGAGAGTGGTACGTGTATGGAATGAGCTGCCAGAGGATGTGGTGGAGGCTGGTACAATTGCAACATTTAAGAGGCATTTGGATGGGTATATGAATAGGAAGGGTTTGGAGGGATATGGGCCGGGTGCTGGCAGTTGGGACTAGATTGGGTTGGGATATCTGGTCGGTATGGATGGGTTGGACCGAAGGGTATGTTTCCATGCTGTACATCTCTATGACTCTATGACTCTATATACAGTCATTATTGTCTTACCCATGCCATCAGCAGTGGTGTGCTTCTTTGTTCCTATGACTTTTAGCAGCTTTCAGCTGCTCTGAACATCCTGTTTCATTTTTAGTAATTATGTTTCTACACAGCTTTTCGACACTCAGTCATAGATCCACCATAGTCACAGGACAATCGCCCTTTTGATACGTTGCACAGCATTGCATTTCCATCCCAAACAACATCTTCGAAGAATTCTGCAGGTTTTGCAGGTGGTGGCCTATACCGTATGCTTGAAAGTCCTAATAGGTTTATGATTGAACTTTGCATTTTAACATTTCCAAGATAATTTTCCTGACTAGGTTCAGCAAAACCAATACTCAATTAGTTGTTGACCATAATCATAGAGTCATAGAAAAGTACAGCACAGAAACAGACCCTTCAGTCGAACTCTTCCATGCCGACCTGATATCCCAACCCAATCTAGTCACACCTGCCAGCACCTGGCCCATATCCCTCCAAACCCTTCCTATTCATATACCCATCCAGATACCTTTTAAATGTTGCAATTGTACTAACCTCCATCACTTCCTCTGGCAGCTCATTCCATACAAGCACCACCCTCTGCATGAAAAAGTTGCCCCTTAGGTCTCTTTTATGTCTTTCCCCTCTCACCCTAAACTTACGCCCTCTATGTTCTGGACACCCCCACCTCAGGGAAAAGACTTTGTCTGTTTATCCTATCCATGCCCCTCATGATTGAAGAAACCTCCATAAGGTCACCCCTCAGCCTCTGACGCTCCAAGGAAAACAGCCCCGTCCTATTCAACCTCTCTCGATAGCTCAAATCCTCCAACCTTGGCAACATCCTTGTAAATCTTTTCTGAGCCCTTTCAAGTTTCACAACATCTTTTCAATAGGAAGGAGACCAGAATTGCATGCAATATTCCAACAGTCTAACAGCCACAACATAACCTCCCAACTCCAGCACTCAATACTCTGATCAATAAAGGAAAGCATACAAAACGCCTTCTTCCCTATCGTATCCACCTGCGACTCCACTTTCAAGGAGCTATGAACCTGCACTCCAAGGTCTCTTTGTTCAGCAACATTCCCTAGGATCTTACCATTAAGTGTATAAGTCCTGCTAAGATTTGAAATGATACATAATGTAAGATAAGTAATGATACATGTTCAACAAGTTAAACTTTAAACCATCAGAAACTTAAATATTTGGGATGAATTCAGAAACCTTTTACACTCCACAGCTGGCTACAGGATATGGTCCACCGGAAAGGTGTGGTCCAAATGATGTGTTTTCCAAATGATGCAATCCATTGAACATAGGCAATTTTCACAGCAAAACTTTCTTTTTATACACTAAAACTTTTTTTTTCAATTTCTGCAACTTGACGGGCACCTCTAAACAAAGGCGAGTGTTGATACTGAAATTCATCATTGCTTCCAGTGTGTCAGCCTCCAGCTTGATGGAAAGTTTATTTGACTAAGAACTGAAACCTGAAAATCAGGCCATAATTTATTGGGCACTCTTATTTCCTTTAAAAACTTGGACAATCTATAACAGGCATCCCAAAGCACTAGGTAAATACCACCAGTGCCAAATTCAACATCCTCTCCCAAGCCATTTATCCAATACTGAGGAGCCTATTACTAAAACTGTGTGGAACATGTAGTTATATGCCTGACAAGCAATTGTGGACTTGGACCTGCTGCAGGGATGTTCTCTCTACATCCCTGAAGAGGTCAAACATCACCACCAACTTATGGCAGTCTTTGATTTGTGACTGACCAAAACAAAGAAGGCTCACCCTTGAAGGCACAGAAAACTTTGAGAGACTTTGTCAGAAATCTGCAGAGACAAAGCTAAGGCATGAGAGGGAGCTCACGATCCTCCACACAAGCCATCAGCCCAAACCCTCAAGCACTACCTTCCCTAAACATATACAGAGTTTGCAGATCATAGATTGGACTTATCAGCCATTTCAGAACTCAAACCAGACCGCAAACTCCTCAGTCCTAAAGGATGATCTGAGAGGAAGAGAGGCACAGAAAACAATGATAGTTCCCGTAAACAAAGCAAGTAGCATTTCCTAGAAGATATGTATCACTGTACAAATTTGAATTGAATTCAAATTTAATAAGCATCAATGGGGTTCTACTTAAATATACTTAAGCATTATTGCTGTGTCTTTGGAAAGCGTAAAAAAAGCAGGTAAGAATGTGTTAAACTTTCAAATATTTCTTAGTTTTCCCTATAAATACTAAACTGGATGAGAAGTCGGGACTATCTGTTCCATAAAGCAAAAGCAACAACTTATATTCAAGTATTTAATATTGCTACTTGGTCAAAGAGGTATGTTTTAAAGATTGTCTTAAAGGAGGAAAGTGAGGTAAAGAGGTGCTCAAAAGAAATTCCAGAGCTTAGGCCTGGACAACTGAAGACTGAGCATCAAAGGTGAATTGATTAAAATCTGAGATGCTAAGAAGGCCAGAATTAGAGGAATCCAGATCAGGGAGATAGGAAGGGTCGAGTGGCACACATTCAAATCCCACAATGACCACTGGTGGAATTTAAGCTCAGTTAATAAATACGTATAACTAATCTCAGTAAAGGTGGCCTGATTGTAAACACCCCTCTGATTCACTAATACCCTTTAGCTAAATAAAAAACCTGCTGCCCTTACCTGGTCTACCGTTCATGTGACTCAGGTCAATATGATACAGCCTTAACTGCCTGCTGCAATGGATTAACAATCCATTCAGTTAGTGGGCTATTAGGATGTACCGATATTTCATAAAAGTACTAAGGAAAATGCAAGGTCATGCAGGGATTTGAAAACAAGGATGTGCACTTTAAAATTAAGATGTTAACTGGCAGCCAGTGTATGTCAGAGACCACAGGCTGATCAGGGAATGGGACTTAATGCAATGGAAGAGATTGATAGAAGAACTTTATTTCAATATTTCTGAAGCTTGGTTTTTGATCTACAATAAAGAAAATACAGTTTCTTCATTTTCTTTAGGAATTAATGAAAAATATACACTTTAAGTGTTTGATCACAACATACTTTTTTTCCCAATGTACTTACTGAAAATCATAACTTATATTCTCTCCATCTTCAACATACAAGCAACTCCTTGGAACAATGTAATCATTGACTCGCCATTACTAATACTGTAGAAAATCTGTCAATTTGATCATTTTTCCACTTATTTTCCATTTTTCTTCCCTTAGATCTCCCATCAACAGACACCATACCCTAAGTGGTAGTCAGTTATTTACTTTCTGTGGATGTGACTTTGTGACTGATTATTTCACTTCAACTAGCGCAGTCTTATTTTTTATTTCTTTTACACCTTTTTCCCACCAACCCAACTTGTAACTTAATGGGCTACCTTGAGCTAAAGCCAATGTTTCTTCTGCTCTATTTTTTGCAGTGTGCTGGAATGTTTTTTGCTCCTGAGAATTAAAGACCAGAAAATAATGTGGCTGTGGTAAGGGGTGAGGAAGGCAGACTGAAGAGGGGAATAAAGAAATGAAAGGAGATTTGCTTTGCTCATGTAAAGATTTATTTTTAGTTTGAGCAGATCATAGCCACTGTTAATATTATTTTTTTATTGGGGAAATATTCATAGTGTGCTTTGTATTTTAAGGACTGTATGATCTTTTAAATAAAACTATGGCTTTTATTGTTTATGAATAATGACAAAAGAAAAATGCTTCAGTTATACATCTTTTATGTGGAATATAGTTTTTTTTTAAATCTGCTGGATAGCTGTAATACCATTCTCCCTTTGGTGTAGTACAATATAGTTAATGAATCACTATTCATGTTGAGTACTTACAATTCCCTCGATCACAAATAAAAAACTCTCTCCAGTCATCCAGATGCACATCTTGATATTAAAAGATCACTTAGCACCAAGAGAATTTCTTTTATTCCTTATGACTTGAAATTTTATTCAATGCATAAGTAAATATTTTTCACTAGCAATTTTTAAAAAATCATTTATGGAATGTGGGCATTGCTGGCTGGCCAGCATTTCTTGCCCACCCCTTGTTGCCCATGAGAAGGTGGTGGTGAGCTGCCTTCTTGATCTGCTGCAGTCCACCTGCTGTTGGTTAACCCACAATGCCATTAGGGAGTGAATTCCAGAATTTTGACCCAATGACAGTGCAGGAACGGTGATATGTTTCCAAGTCAGGATGGTGAGTGGCTTGGAGGGGAACTTGAAGGTGACGGTGTTCCCATGTATCTGAAGCCCTTGTCCTTCTAGATGGAAGTGATGCTGTGGAGGTGCCAGTATTGGACTGGGATGGACAAGACCAGAAGTCACACAACACCAGGTTTTAATCCAACAGGGTTATTTGATATCACAAGCTTTTGGAGCACTGCTCCTTCATCAGGAGGAGACTCCATCCAATGAAGGAGCAGTGCTCCAAAAGCTTGTGATTTCAAATAAACCTGTTGGATTAAAACTGGTGTTGTGTGACTTCTGACCAAGATGGAAGTAGTCACAGGTTTGGAAGGTGCTGTCTGAGGATCTTTAGTATTTTCTGTGAAGCATCTTGTAGATAGTACACACTGCTGCTACTGAACGTCGGTGATAGAGGGAGTGGATGTTTCTGGATGTGGTGTCAATCAAACAGGCTGCTTTGTCCTGAATGGTGTCAAGCCTCTTGAGTGTTGGAGCTGCAACCATCTAGGCAAGTGGGTTTAGTCCATCATACTCCCGACTTGTCCCTTGTGGATGATGGACAGGCTTTGAGGAGCCAGGAGGTGAGTTATTCGCTGCTGCATGCCAAGCCCTGCTTATAGTCATTGTGTTGATATGGTGAGACCAGCTGAGTTTCTATTCAATGGTAACCCTCAGGATGTTGATAGTAGGAGATTCAGTGATGGTAACAGCACTTTAAGTCAATGGTGGTGGTTAGATTGTCTCTTATTGGTGATGGTCATAGCCTGGCATTTTTCTGGCATGAATGCTACTAGCCACTTGTCAGCCCAAGCTTGCATATTGTCCAGATCTTGTCACATTTGAACATTGTTGCACTGACTGCCTCAGTATCTGAGGAGTCACAATTGTGCAATCATCAGCAAGTATCCCCACGTTTGACTTTCTGATGTAAGAAAAATCATTGATGAAGTAGCTGAAGATGGTTGGGCCAAGGCCACTACCCTGAGGAACTCCTGGTGAGATGTCCTGGTGCTGAGACTACAGATCTCCAACAAAAACAGTCACCTTCCTGTGTGCTAGGTATGACTCCAACCAGCTGAGAGCTTTTCACCTGATATCCATTGATTCCAAACTTGCTAGGGCTCTTTAATGCCTCACTCGGTCAAATGCAGCTGTGATGTCAAGTGCTTCTTCAGTCAGGCAGTGGTGAATCTATGGAATTCACTGCCACAGAAGGCTGTGGAGGTCAGGTCATTGAGCATATTTCAGATGGAGATAGATGGGTTCTTGATTGTCAAGAGGATCAAAGGTTACGGGAGAAAGCAGGAGAATGGGGTTCAGAAACTTATCAGCCATAACTGAATGGAGAGCAGACTCGATGGGCTGAATGACCCAATTTCTGCTCCTATGTCTTATGGTCTTATGGCTGTTGCTCTCTCACCTCACCTCTGGAATTCAGCTCTTTTGTCCATGTTTGAACCAAGGTTGTAATGAGATCACAAAATGATTGGCCCTGGCGGAACTCAAACTGAGCAAGTGCTGTTGATGACACTTTCCATTCCTTAGAGAAAGTGAGGACTGCAGATGCTGGAGACCAGAGTTGAAAAATGTGGTGCTGGAAAAACACAGCCGGCCAGGCAGCATCCGAGGAGCAGGAGAATCGACGTTTCGGGCATAAGCCCTTCTTCAGGAAGGGCGTATGCCCGAAATGTCGATTCTCCTGCTCCTTGGATGCTGCCTGGCCTGCTGCGTTTTTCCAGCACTTAATTTTTCAACTTTCCATTCCTTCACCACTTCCTCTGGCAGCTCGTTCCATAGACGCACCACCCTCTGTGTGAAAAAGTTGCCCCGGAGGTCTCTCTTATATCTTTCCCCTCTCACCCTAAACCTATGCCCTCTAGTTCCGGATTCCCCCACCCCAGGGAAAAGACTTTGTCTATTTATCCTATGCATGCCCCTCATGATTGAAGAAACCTCGATAAGGTCACCCCTCAGCCTCCAACACTCCAAGGAAAACAATCCCAGCCTGTTCAACCTCTTCCTATAACTCAAATGTTTGCAGCAGAGAGCGGCTGGAGCTGGGCGGAAGTGAAGTCGGAGCGCAGAGCCGGTTGGGAAGGTAAGTGATTGTTATTTAAGAACTTACCTCGACGCCAATGGTCTTTTTGCAGCACAGAGCGGCGGGAGGAGGACGGAAGTGAAGTCGGAGCACAGAGCTGGTCGGGAAAGTAAGTGATTGTTATTTGAGTGGGTGTGTTCTAGACCCCAGGTCCTACAAAGTAGGGCCTCCCTCCCTCCCTCCTTCTCTAACCTATCTTTAAAGTTCACAGACTTGCTCCAAAAAGAGAGTCCAGGGAAGTTCCTGTTGAGAGAAGAGAAAGTCTTTAGCTCAGGAGTCTTCGACAAGGAGGTTGAGTGAAGCGATTACGCCACAGTTGAAGAGGGTGAAGACATGACTGCCCAGCTGGTTCAGTGCGCTACGTGCATGATGTGAGAGGTCAACGACTCTGGTGTAGCTGGCTCGTATAACTGTGGAAAGTGTGTGCACGTTCTGCTACTGACAGAGCATATTGCAGCGCTGATGAAAGAACTCGATGACCTTAGGCTCATCTGAGAGAATGAGATCTTTCTGGACAGGACCTTCAGCGAGGTTATTACACCGACCATACCAGAAGAGAGTAGAAGAGAGAAGACGATGAGGAAAACAGAGAGGAGACAGGTGCAAGAGACCACGGGGGAAGTACCTGTCAGGAACAAGTTGAATCTTTTAGAAACAGTAGAGACAGATGACACTGCCAGTCCGCGAGGCTGTCAGGTCTGTCAATCAAACGTTGGCGTGGAGGCAGAGCCGCGGAGTCAGACATCGCACAGAGCCGTGGTGATAGGGGACTCCATAGTGAGAGGAACTGAACAGGGTTTTTGTGGCAACAGGCGGGATTTAAGGATGTTGTGTTGCCTTCCTGGTGCCACGATTAAGGACATCACAGACAGAGTGCAGGAAATCTTCAAGGGCGAAGGTGAAGAGCCAGAGGTGGTGGTGGTGCATGTTGGCACAAATGATGTCGGGAAGAAGAGGAGGAACATACTACAGCGGGACTTTGGAGAACTCAGAAGAAGGCTGAAAGCAGGACGTCCAGAGTGGTTATCTCTGGTTTGCTTCCAGTTCCTCAGGCTGGTGAGGCCAGAAACAGGGAGATAATGGACTTGAATGTGTGGCTGGGGAACTGGTGCAGGAAGCAAAGATTTAAATTCTTGGATCACTGGGGTATGTTTTGTGGTAAGCATAAATTATACAAAAGAGACAGTTTGCACCTTAATAGGTGGGGGATCAGCATTCTGGCAGGCAGGTTTGCTACTGTAACATAGCTGCGTTGAAACTAAATAGCGGGGCGGAGGGGACAAACTGGAAGTTTAAGAAAGAAATTGAAGGGAGAGTTAGAACGAGGTAAGTCAAGAAAGACAACGGTATCAGTGAAGCAGAAAACTCAAAAAGGAATCATGCCGTAAGGTTGAGTGAAATAGCGGTTGATAGGAAGGGTGAGGGCAGTAACAAATTAAAAATACTATATATGAATGCACGAAGCATTAGAAATGAGATGGATGAGTTTGAGGCTCTTTTGGAAATTGGCAGCTATGCTATTGTGGGGATAACTGAGACATGGCTTCAAGTGGACAGGGCCTGGGAAATGAATATTCAAGGCTACACGTGCTATCGTAAGGACAGACTGACGGGCAGAGGGGGTGGGGTGGCCATGTTAGTAAGGGATGATATTCAGTCCCTTGCGCAGGAGGACCTAGAATTAGGGGGTGTAGAGTCAGTATGGATAGAGCTGAGAAATTCTAAGGGTAGAAAGACCCTCTTGGGAGTTATCTACAGGCCCCCAAACAGTAGTATGGATGTAGGGTGTAAGTTGAATAAGGAGCTGAAATTGGCCTGT
>NC_057712.1:62117651-62120983 GCF_004010195.1 Chiloscyllium plagiosum | reverse complement strand
GATTGAAGATGATCAGCCATGATCATAATGAATGGTGGTGCAGGCTCGAAGGGCAGAATGGCCTACTCCTGCACCTATTGTCTATTGTCTATTGTCTAAAGTCTCCAACCCTGACAACATCCTTGTAAATCTTCTCTGAACGTTTTCAAGTTTCACACCATCCTTCCAATAGGAAGGAGACCAGAATTGCACGCAATATTCCAAAACTGACCAACATCCTGTACACCTGTACAACTGCAACATGACCTCCAAACTCTGATACTCAATACTCTGACCAATAAAGGAAAGCATAGCGAATGTCTTATTCACAATCTTATCTATCTGCGACTCCACTTTCAAGGAGCTATGAACCCGCACTCCAAGGTCTCTTTGTTCAGCAACACTCCCTAGGATCTTACCATTAAGTGTATAAGTCCTGCTAAGATTTGATTTCCCAAAATGCAATACCTTGCATTTATCTAAATTAAACACCATCTGCCACTCCTCAGCCCATTGGCTCATTTGATCAAGATCCCATTGTAATCTGAGGTAATCCTCTTTGCTGTCCACATCACCTCCAATTTTGGTGTCATCTGCAAACTTACTAACTATACCTCCAATGTTCACATTCAAATCATTTATATAAATGACAAAAAGTAGTGGACCCAGCACCGATCCTTGTGGCACTTCACTGGTCACAGGCCTCCAGTCTGAAAAGCAACCCTCCACCACCACCCACTGTCTTCTACCTTTGAGCCAGTTCTGTATCCAAATGGCTAGCTCTTCCTGTATTCCACAAGATCTAACCTTGCTAACCATTCTCCCATGGGGAACCTTGTCGAACACCTTACTGGAGTCAATATCGATCATACCCATCATTCTGCCTTCATCAGTCCTCTATGTTACTTCTTCAAGAAAACTCAGTCAAGTTCGTGAGATATGATTTCCCACGCACAAAACAATGTTGACTATCCCTAATCAGTCCTTGCCTTTCCAAATCCGTATAAATCCTGTCCCTAATGATTCCCTACGACAACTTGCAAACCATTAACGTTAGGCTCACTGGTCTATAGTTCCCTGGCTTGTTCTTACCACCTTACTTAAACAGCGATAGCCAACCTCCAGTCTTCTGGGACCTCACCTGTGACTATCGAAAATACAATTCTCTAAGCAATGAACCCAGCAGTCACTTCCTTAGCTTTCCACAGAGTTCTGGGGTACACCCACAGGTCCTGGGGATTTATCCACCTTTATGCGTTTCACGACATCCAACACTTCCTCCTCTGTAATATGGACATTTTTCAAAATGTCACCATCTATTTCTCCACATTCTATATCTTCCATGTCCTTCTCCACAGTAAATACTGATGCAAAGTACTTGTTTAGTATCTCCCCCATCTCTTGCAGCTCCACATAAAGGCCGCCTTGCTGATCGTTGAGGGGCCGTATTCTCTCCCTAGTTATCCTTTTGTCCTTAATGTATTTGTAAAAATCCTTTGGATTCTCCTGAACTTTATTTGCCAAAGCTATCTCATGTCCCCTTTTTTGCCCTCCAGATTTCCCTCTTAAGCATACTCCTGCTGCCTTTATATTCTTCTCAGGATTCACTCAAGCTATCCTGTCTATACCTGACATATGCTTCCTTCTTTTTCTTAACCAAACCCTCAATTTCTCTAGCCATCCAGCAATCCCTACATCTACCAACCTTTCCTTTCACCCTAACAGGAATATACCATCTCTCGACTCTCGTTAGCTCATTTCTGAAGGCTTTACATTTTTCAGCCGTCCCTTTAATTGAGACATATAAGATAATCTGCCCCCATCAGCTTTTGAAAGTTCTTACCTAATACTGTCAAAATTAGCCTTGTTTCAATTTAGAACTTCAACTTCTAGATCCATTCTATCTTATTCCATCATTATTTTAAAACTAATAGAATTACGGTCACTGGCCCCAAAGTGTCCCCCCCTGCTCAGTCACCTGCCCTACCTTATTTCCCAAGGTTCCACGGCTGTTTGTCATTTTTATAAACAACCTAGATGAGGGCGTAGAAGGATGGGTACATTCGTGAATAGTGCCGAAGGATGTTGTAGGTTACAGAGGGACATAGATAAGCTGCAGAACTGGGCTGAGGGGTGGCAAATGGAGTTTAATGCAGAAAAGTGTGAGATGATTCACTTTGGAAGGAGCAACAGGATTAAAGTGTACTGGGCTAATGGTAAGATTCTTAGTAGTGTAGATGAACAGAGAGATCTTGGTGTCCATGTACATAGATCCCTCAAAGTTGCCATCCAGGTTGATAGGGCTGTTAAGAAGGCATACAGTGTGTTACCTTTTATTAGTAGAGGGATCGAGTTTTGGAACCATGAGGTCATTGCAGCTGTTCAAAACTCTGGTGCAGCCGCTCTTGGAGTATTGCGTACAGTTCTGGTCACTGCATTATAAAAAGGACGTGGAAGCTTTGAAAAGGATTCAGAGGAGATTTACTAGGATGTTGCCTGGTATGTAGGGAAGGTCTTACGAGGAAAGATTGAGGCACTTGAGGCTGTTTTCATTAGGGAGAAGAAGGTTGAGAGGTGACTTAATTGAGACATATAAGATAATCAGAGGGTTAGATTAGGTGGACTGTGAGATACTTTTCCTAGGATGGGTGATGGCTAGCACAAGGCGGTATAGCTTTGAATGGAGGGGTGATAGATATAGGACAGGTGTCAAACGTAGTTTCTTTACTCAGTGAGTAGTAGGTTCATGGAATGCACTGCCTGCAACAGTAGTAGACTTGCCAATGTTACTGCCATTTAAGTGGTCATTGGATAGACATATGAATGAAAACGGAATAATCTAGGTTAGATGGGCTTCAGATTGATTTCACAGGTCAGTGCAACATTGAGGGCTGAAGGGCCTATATTGCACGGTAATGTTCTATGTTCTAGTAGGTCAACTTATGCACTGTCTCTAGGAGGTACAACCACATACTGAATCAGAAAGTTTTCTTAGAGTCATAGAGTCATAGAGATGTACAGCGATGGAAACAGACCCTTCAGTCCAACCCGTCCATGCCGACCAGATATCCCAACCCAATCTAGTCCCACCTGCCAGCACCCGGCCCATATCCCTCCAAACCCTTCCTATTCATATACCCAGCCAAATGCCTCTCAAACGTTGCAATTGTACCAGCCTCCACCACATCCTCTGGCAGCTCATTCCATATACATACCATCCTCTGCGTGAAAAAGTTGCCCCTTACGTCTCTTTTATATCTTTCCCCTCTCACCTTAAACCTATACCCTCTAGTTCTGGACTCTCCAACCCCAGGGAAAAAACTTTGTCTATTTATCCTATCCATGCCCCTCAT
>NC_057712.1:61934995-62116712 GCF_004010195.1 Chiloscyllium plagiosum | reverse complement strand
TGCCAACCTCCAGTCTTCCAGCACCTCCCCTGTGACTATCGATGATACAAATATCTCAGCAAGAGGCCCAGCAATCACTTCTCTAGCTTCCCACAGAGTTCTCGGGTACACCTGATCAGGTCCTGGGAATTTATCCACCTTTAACCGTTTCAAGACATCCAACACTTCCTCCACTGTAATCTGGACATTTTGCAAGATGTCACCATCTATTTCCCTACAGTCTATACCTTCCATATCCTTTTCCACAGTAAATACTGATGCAAAATATTCATTTAGTATCTCACCCATTTTTTGTGTCTTCACACAAAGGCCGCATTGCTGATCTTTGATGGGCCCTATTCTCTCCCTAGTTACCCTTTTGTCCTTAATATATTTGTAAAAACCCTTTGGATTCTCCTTAATTCTATTTGCCCAAGGTATCTCATGTCCCCATTTTGCCCTCCTGATTTCCCTCTTAAGTATATTCCTACTTTCTTTATACTCTTCTAAGGATTCATTCAATCTATCCTGTCTATACGCACTTAACAAATTCCTCTCCACCTGTACCCTTAACACTATGGCAGTCCCAGTCGATGTTTGGGAAGTTAACATCCCCTACCATATCCACCCCATTATTCTGACAGATAACTGATATCTCCTTACAAATTTGTTTCTCAATTTCCCACTGACAATTAGGGGGTCTATAATATTATCACAATAAGGTGACCATCCTTTCTTATTTCTGAGTTCCACCCAAATAACTTCCCTCGATGTATTTCTGGGAATATCCTCCCTCAGTACAGTAGTAATGCTATCCCTTATCAAAAATGCCTCTCCCTCTCGTCTCTTCCCTCCCTTTCTATCCTTCCTATGGCATTTGTATCCTGGAAAATTAAGCTGCCAGTCCTGTCCATCCCTTAGCCACACTTCTGTAGTTGCTATGATATCCCAGTCCCATGTTCCCAACCATGCCCTGAGTTCATCTGCCTTTCCTGTTAGACCTCTTGCATTGAAAGAAATGCAGTTTAATTTATCAGTCCTACCTCGTTCTCTGCTTTGTCTCTGACTATTTGACTCGCTTCTTTTCTCAACTGTGCCAGTCTCAGATTGATCTCTTTCGTCTTTATCTCCCTGGGTCCCAACCCCCCAGCTTACTGGTTTAAATCTTTCTGAGAAGCTCTAGCAAATCACCCTGCCTGTATATTAGTCCCCTTCCAATTTAGGTCCAATCCGTCCTTCTTGTATAGGTCACTTCTACCCCAAAAGAGATTCCAATGATCCAAAAATGTGAATCCTTATCCCATACACCAGCTTCTCAGTCGCACATTCATCTGCTCTATCCTCTTACTTCTACCCTAACTAGCTCATAGCACTGGGAATAATTCAGATATTACTGCCCTCGTGGACCTCCTTTTTAAATTCCTGCCTAACTTTCTGTATTCTCCCTTCAGAATCTCATCCTTTTCCCTTCCTATGTTGTTGGTACCAATGTGTACGATGACCTCCTGCTGGTCCCTTTCCCCTTTGAGAACATTCTGCACCCTCTCTGAGACATCCTTGATACTGGCACCAGGGAAGCCTCACACCATTCTGTTTTCTCACGGCTGGTCACAGAAATGTCTGTCTCTGCCTCTGACGAGAGACTCCCCTATCACAATCGATTGCTTGAAACCCGACAAACCCCTCATTACAATACAGTCTGTTGTAATACCAGAAACTTGGCTGTACGTGCTACATTCCCCTGAGTATCCATCAATACTTATATTTTCCAAAACAGCATACTTGTTTGAAATGAGGATAGGAGTCGGGCACATGCCCAAAACATTGATTCTCCTGCTCCTCAGATGCTGCCTGACCTGCTGTGCTTTTCCAGCACCACACTCTCAAATCTGATCTCCAGCATCTGCAGTCCACACTTTCTACTGAAATGGGGAAAGCCACAGAAGACTCCTGCACCACCTACCTACCTCTCTTAGCTTTCCTGGAGTTAACCCATCTATGTGACTGCATCTGCATCTTTTCTGTCTTCTTAAAACTGCCATCCATCACACCCCCTTGCTCTTGTAAATTCCTCAATGCCTCGAACTGCCACTCTATCCAATCCATTCGACCTGATAGGATTCGCAACCAATAGCATTTATTGCAGATATAATCCTCAGTAACATGTAAACTCTCCGTAAATTCTCACATTTGACAAGAAGAGCATATCACTGAAGGCCAGTTTTGTTTCTTCCAACCTACAGACCCAGAAAATAGCACTGTCTTATTCTGCTACAAAACACTGCTCCTAGCTAACTTAATACTTATGACTTAAGAGACATATCTCAATAAAACATATATTCTCTTCGCTATTGTAGGATTACAGCATGGCTATACTTAAAACTATTCACTTATCTGTTCCTGTGCTGTGCGCTCTCCCAAACAGGTTCCTCCAAGATCAGTTGTAAATTTTGCTGTTTTTTTTAATGCAAGTTGAAGATCAAGTGAAAATGTTTGGCTATGTAGCACTACACCACTTCCAGATCAATGAGGTCGACACATTTGTAGGACACTGTGGCAAGAAGAGTTTTGAATTAAGGAGAAACTGTGTAATGGTAGCCACTGGGTCAGTCCAAATACAGTTTGTGGCAGACTTGTGAGTGCAGAGAAGTCAGAGACAACCAGAAACTGAAAGCAGGGAACATCCCTGTGAGCTTTCATTCTATGTGAGTGAAAAAAAAGCACATACGAAAAAGTAAACCTGAAAAGTGGTTGGAGAAAGAATTCAAATACAAGAAAAGATCTAGGTCCACCTGATAAGCCACAGAAAAGAAAATTAACTATTGCCCGGCAGACAACATAATGCCTTCATTGAAAAAGTCAAAAATACTGTGAGAAATAACTCACCATCTTCTGATCTTGGCTTTTGACCTACGGAAATTATTTTCCTGTGTATGTTTTCCAATTGCAATGTTTGTAACATTCACATTGTACATATACCAGACCCGTATGTATCTTTTGTTCACAAGTAAGTGCATGTGTGGGTGTATGTGCCTATGTATAGGTGCGTGTGCATGTTTATTGTGGAGTTTGAAAGGTTTTACTTAAGTTGAGTGTTAGGCATTACTAACCCTTTTTTTGTTAAAGAATTTATTTATTCACAATAGATATAGCTACATTTGTGTTGATGTCAAAACCTAATGTAAATAGCCTTTGTCCTGAATAGCAGCCAGTAAGTTAAATTAACTCTCTTGGTCATTTAACTGAGTATATTTGGCTTGCAAGGTACCTCTATGATGTATGTTTCCAGGTTGATGCTTCATCTTTAAGTATGCCTGGTGCTGCTCCTGGTGTGCCCTCCTGCACTATTCACTGAGCTATGAAACCAGATATTCCAAACGGTGGCAATCACAGGGGATACCACTCCATTTATTTGTTCATTTTTTATTGTTAGTACTCAGTTTCACATTTTTTGGCTGGAAATTCTGATTCTAGATCATTCTGAAATATGGAGCATTGCTGAAACCAATACAGTACCGCCATGGTGCTGGATCACTGGGGGGAAGTCAAATCACACCTACTTTTACAGCAACCAATTGCCACGTTCTGAATTTTAAATGCCCAGCAGCACAGCCAGATATTTTGACAACTGCTGTGAAAGAGTAAGTGCATAATATAACTGTGGGTTTTGTGTTCAAGTTGGTTAATATGTTAGGATGGGCAGGTTATTGCAGTGTCACAATATCTTGTGGGCAAAGTGCCAGTGGGTGTCCACGGGTAGGATGGCAGGTAAGTGATGGGAATGCTTTTTTAAATTAATTCACACGATGTAGGTGTCACTGGCTCGGCCAGCATTTACTGCGCATTCCTAATTTCCCAGAGAGCAATTAAGAGTCAGTCATATTGTTGTGGGTCTGGAATCACATATAGGCCAGACCAGGGAAGGATGGCAGTTTCCTCCCCTAAAGGACATTAGTGAACCAGATGGGGTTTTATAACAATCGACAATGGTGTCATGATTATTGTTAGATTCTTATATCCAGATATTCATTGAATTCGAATTCTACCAACTGTTGTGGCTAGATTCATACCTGGATCCCCAGAACATTACCAGGCTCGGAATTAACAGTCTAGCCATATTACCAGTAGGCCATCCCATCCCTAGAAGTCAGTGGCAATTCAGGTGTAAGTTTGGAGTTTGCAGACAAGGAGTCCTAGGTTAGCTCCTGGGACTTTAAGCTGTTGTGGTGGATGTTTTCTGGGCTGGCAGGGTGGCTAGTATCGAGGCTGATGAGCTGAACTGGAACAGTGTACTATCTCAGACTTTGGGCTGTGGGGGAGAGATTGTGCTGTTTAAATCTAGGTGAGGATGGGCAGAAGTTGTGAATTGTGTTGGAATGATGTTGGGAATTGAACTTGTCTGGTCAGTGATCGTGATTGCTAGGACCCCATGGGTATAAAGGGTCAGGGGATGTTCAGTTTGGAGGGAGAGCGTGTGGTAAACTGGAAGGTCACTTTAACAGTTTTCCAAGATCTAGAATAGGTTTTTAATTGCCTACCTTTCCCTGAATAGCTATTGGAAGCAGAACCCTTCAAATTCAGTGATGCTGAGGGTTTGTTTTTCAGAGAAATTCAGATGCAGAGGAATTGTCCATCAGAATCTTAAATTTCCTGAACAATTCGCCATAGAGTGCACTATGACAGTTTACTTTATCTGCTGGAAGTGAATCCAAAGTTTACAAGTTTATTCGATACAATTCGACCATGAGTCATTTACCTCATCAGAGAAACTCTTTCTATGAATTTCAAGGGAGTTCTCCTCTGGTCCGGGCTGTTATTTTCCCCTTAATCAAAATCTGACACGGTCGATTCTGTCATAATCACATTGCTGTATGAGGCTCCTTGCTGTGTGCAAATTGGATGCTGCATTTCCTAAATTACAACAGTGGCTTCAGTTCAAATGTACCTAATTAGCTATAAAGCGTTGTGTGAGTCCTCAAGGCCTTGAGCAGTACTACGTAAATTTAAGCTCATTCTTTCCATGCTCAGTTTCTCCTAATGATGAACAAGGGGCTCCTTGCTAACAGTGAAAGGTCAAGACTTGAAATTATGCAAAATGCTGAAACCACTGAACTTTACTATCTGCAGGCATTGAGCTCAGAGCTTTAACAGTCATGGATGAGGATCTGGTTCAGAACTTTGGGATGAAAAGCCTGAAAGCTAGGATAACACCAGTGCACACCCAAATCTTCTGCACTGGGGTAGTTCCTGACAAAATTTCATTGAAGTTACAAAGGTGCACCAGGAAAAACTCTGAGGAACAAAGGCCACTAAAATGTACACATAAAGTAGAATTCTTCGATGCACTTTTTGTTTTTTTATTAGCATGTTATCAGAAGGTTAAAAGTAGTTCCAGCTTAGGTTCCAAAAGACAACCCATGAAAACAAGTTGTCATAATTGTATAATTAATGAGACCATTAAAGAAATCAATTGGTTTGAAGACTGCTATACAGGACAAAAGTAATTCACACCAGGGTTTGTCTTTAACATGAAATTATTCCTATTTATTTAACTTATCCTTCAACAAAATGTCAAAAATTGGATTGCTAATTTACTACCATGAAACTTAAATTGTATCTTTTTAAAAACGCCAAACACACAAACTCATTCCTGAAGAAGGCAAAGATGGCTCAGCACAAATATAGATCATGGAAAAATATAGACAGGGAAAACAACTTAAATGTTTAGACCACGAAGGTTGGGGGGGGGGGGTATTTCCTGCCCTTATGTTTTGATTTCAGTAATAATTACATGATGCTGTGTACAGGGCAATGGTTAATCTTTGATTCAATAGCTGATCAGCTAAACCTAAGTCTTTTCTAGTGTTAAAATTATTTCTTTGAGTCTTTCAAATGTTTTTTAACTTTTCACTCAGTGAGTAAAAGGAAAGGGGGAGAGAGAGAGAGAGAGAGATGTTTTCAGGATGTCCCTGGCTGCACTGCACTCCGAGGTGTCTAACAAACTACAACTTGGCTGACCCTAGACAGCCTTTCCCTAATTCAATGACTTCTAGTGGCAATCTGCCTTATAATTAATCCACCTCATTGCTCTACAAGGTATACACCGCACAAGTCCACTTGAACTTAAAGTTGCAAAAAAACTCACCTGGTATTTTTTAACTGTATAGCTGTGTGTGCAACTTTTGTTTTCTGTTTACAATTCAAAAGGAAAATAGGTGGTTCTTTACACTGATTCTGACTTGAGTAAAAATCAGTAAAAATGTACTGATTTCACTAATTCCAAAGAAAGAGGATCTGCCTGACCCTAGTTATTTCCTGTTATATCTAATGCAAATATAGCAGGTTGAAGATCCCCATAAGAAACAATAATATTATCCATGCCTGTAGTAGCCACGTTATGCTGCTGAGTATAACACCAATGGACAGTGAAGACCTGTTCATGGTTCTTCTTACACGATTCAATACTCAGTGAAGAAAAGGAAACACTTTTGGATTGGAGTCCAAGGGCTTTATTACAACAGTTGGAGCATTCATGAAAGTGCTGCAATAGATTGATGTACTTTTGGGTTTTATGTCTTTGCGTTCACCCAACTTGCCTGGAAGACGAGTGTAATGCAAGTTCATCCTTAATTCAGCACAGTTGTAGGTAAAACAGTTCTTTACATTAACTTTGATCTAGGTTGATTAATTTTTTTTTAAAAAGCTCTAATCCATTGCAGATGAACTAGCATCATAATGAGAAAGTATCCCTTTATAATCAGAGACCTTCCTATCTGTTTCAAAAAATTACTGCACCTGCTCTTCTTGTATATTGTAAGATAAAACTTGACTGCACCACCTTTCCTTTTCTTCCCCTTCCCTGATTTGAATATTATACTCTTCAACGAGTGCATGGCTCAGCAAACTGTTTGCTCAATATATGAAATATTTCTATCTACTTAACTGTTTAATCTTGTCTGCTAGTTCATGATGGTCCATTGGAATAGCTGACTCAGGGTAGGGTATCGATAAGTTGACTTAGGAGCAAAGGCTTTTTGGAACAGAAATTCCTCATTATTAAATTAGCTACAAAGTACTCACAATTTTCCACAGGTCAGTAATTAATACATTGAAAAATGGAGATACTCATTCAAATATGTTTTCCCATGAGTTCTCAGGAGTTTTACTACAAACGAACTTTTAAAAAAAAGACAGCTGAAAGAACTCTAGTGACAGCATCCACTGACATGGTCCTTTGAAACCAGGGAAAGGATTCTGAGATTGCTGAGGCTTCATGAAGTATCTGGTGCGTGCACACAATCAGAATTTCATCGAAACAGTGGACAGATTTCAGCGTATGAATTTCGGTGCCACAGTGATGTGACAGCAGGTATGTAGGCCATATGTTCCAGCAATAGACTGATCAATCCAATATTGTATTAATCCAATTATTTGTATTGTGTGGAGCATGGACTGTACTTGACCAGTTCACACTATCAGAACCCAAAGTAAAATGTCAATAGTTAGATGAGATTTGGACAGCTATACTAAACAATCCTTAGAATGTTAATAGCTACATTAACAACAAACTTAAGGTACTCAATTGAGCTTATAACATGGTTGAATGACACTTGTTAGAAACAGAGTTAAGAAGTGTGGTGCAGGAAAAGCATAGCCGGTCAGGCAGCATCCGAGGATCAGGACAGTTGACATTTCGAGTATGAGCTCTTCATCAGGAATTCCAGAAATGCTTGAAAAGTTGACTCTCCTGCTTCTCAGATGCTGCCTGACTGGTTTTACTTTTCCAGCACCACACTTTTCAACACTGATCTCCAGCATCTGCAGTCCTCACTTTCTCCTACTTGTTAGAAACAACATGTATTCATATACAAAAATCCATTCACTGCAAACAAAGTGATTATGTTCAAATGGTGCTCATGATTTTCATTTCCCAGGAGTTCCAGGAGCCTATATTCCCTATTGCATAATGGTGACACTTTGTCCAAATACAGTCGACTTGCCAAGCTATCAGCATTCTTGCCTCAAGGAGTATAAATTGTGGTGATGAACTGGAATTTGGCATTATTACATCTGTCCTGATATGTATATGATGAAAAGCCTCAACAATGTATGACTTATTAACTTAAAGCTTTTCATTAACTACAGCTTATGGGGAGATAGGTGGCTCAGTCCATATCCCCCTGCCAAATGGCAAGTTGACAAGAGCTCTGGAAGAAACCCACCTCATTGGCATAACACGGCAACAGTGGTTAAAAATGGAACTACCATACCTCAGGTGGTGAAAGTATGACCTTTGGAAGCTGCCGCTCAAACTTATTGACTACTAGATTATACAGCGGGTGCAAAGGAAGCCTTCAGAAGATCGATGACTGACTCAGAGAGGTAAGTATTAGGATTTTAGGGCACAAAGGGAGTCGCAAGTCTGGCAGTGGATGGAGTGGTGTGGGGTGGGGGCTCGGGGAAGCTAAGAGAGATTTGGAGGTTTGGGTTTTAGAAGGCAAACAATGTAGAAAGAAGGTTGGTGACATCTTCAGAGGGAGTGCAGTGGTTGCCGCAATCCAAACAGGTCAATCGCTGAATGTAGTGGACCCTTCCTTCCCACCTTATCTCATCTAGATCAGAAAAGAAAATAGCCTGGTCACACGCACCTACCTACGTATACATTGTGTGGGCAAAATGCTATCCTGGTCAATGTTTTATTTTCATGAGAAATTGAATTGACTTCTATTGATTTACATATAGCATATCGCGTGGGTCAGTTTGGAGATGGATGGAGGTTGCTGAGCTAACCACCTGGAATATTTTGGTGACTCCCCCTGATGAAAATATGTCCAGTGGGGGAACAGACAAACCAGCCCCACATTTGCAACGTAGCCATAATAAGTGAGAAACCCCACCATCCATGACCAGCAATCAATGGAAAGATGAAAGCTGAAGTGGGAATCATAATGATAACAATCCACCAATTCAAATGTTAATTAAATTGATTCAATCATAGCTTTTACAATTGCCTTAGACAACACAATATACTATAGTGTATTGCCAGTTTATAGGGTTGGTCTCTCATTAGAGATAGAGACAACCGGTGGTGCTTTAACCCAAGGGCCATCACATCTCAGACAAGGGTAGAGATTGAAAAGGAGAGTTCTTCATGGTAACCTCAGCCAACAATGGGAATTGAACCCACACTGATAACATCATATTGTTTTGTAAACCATACATCCATCCAACTCAGCTAAACTGACCCCCATGCCATGCCTTATTATGGTTGCTATGTCACTGAATTAGTAATCCAGAGTATTATATGAATGATTCACAGGCATGAGTTTAAATCCCATGGCAGCTGGTGAATTTAATTCAGCATTTCTCCACAAAGTTTCCCGGAGCACTAAGAGGCCTGTTAGTTGGGAGTATTTCTTGTTGTCATTCTCAATATTTGCAAATCTCATCTAATCAACATGCAACTTCCTATTGTACCATAGAACAGTTAGAAACTAGGTCAAGAGTTTCCCACATGGAAGTCGATGTGGACACTTGGAGACTCCAGTTCATCATGTGCTACTCTGGATCACCACTTTGGACATCCTACACTCCACATGTGCATGGACAGCTTCTGCCTAACCCCTTGTCCACAGTTTAGACTAGGCTGCATTCTCAGGATTGCTTATTTTCTTAGCACTCGCTCACCTAGCCCTTAGCTGGATGCTCAGAACTTTTTGATTCCTGGTGAGGGACTTCAGTGACCATTATCAAAATCGGTCAGGAGCACAACCACTGAGCAAGTTGCCTGAGTCTGACATTTTGATCATTCTGGGTTTACAGGAGATGGTTACTGAAACAAAATATCTTACAGTATTTTCTACCAAAGCTACCGGTTATCGATGCAACTTTCCATCACAGTCTTGATAGAGGGCATAACTGCACAGTATTTGTGGAGATGAATATTGATCTTCAAAATAAGAACTTTGCTCATTGTATTCCAAGGGACTGCCACTTTGCTGATTGAATAGGTCAAGAACAAAGCCAGCACTTCAAAAATTGACAACTGTGGTTCATCAGCAGCAGAATTGCACTTCACTGTGATCTATAACCACATAGCTCAGCATATCTCCTACTCTAGAGCTAGAATGAAGTCAGGGGTTCATCTCTGATTTGACGATGATTAGAAAAGATCAAGCTGAGAGCAGCATTAGGTGTACCTAAAAGTGTGGTGCCATCCTGTTAAAGTTGTAACACCGGTCACATGCATGGCAAGCAGCAGGTGTGGCATGGACAGATCTAAATTATTCCACAACTAATTGATCACCTATCTTCGGTGATGGTGGAACCCAGCATGTGAATGTAAAAAACCAAGCTGAAACATTTGCAACCATAATTATTTGGAATTGCCAAGTAGATAACCCATCTCATCTCCTCCTGATGTGCCCACTGTCATAGGTGTAAGTCTTTAGACAATTGAATTCACTTCCCAAAAGTTTAAAAGACAGTTAAAGGCACTGAATGAAAGAAAGACTATTAGCCTTGACAAACTCCTGACTGTATTTCAAGTTCCCATAAATTAGCCATGTTTCCAGCCAACCTGTTTCAGTGCAATTACAAAACTGACATCTACCTGTTCACAAAACTTCCAAGAAATCCAATCACACCAACAACCATCCTAACGGTCTGCTATCAATCATCAGCGGAATGGTTAAATTACTGTCAAGAAGCACTTTCTCACCAGTAACCTGTTCACCCAGTGCAGTATGAATGTTTTTCAGATCTCTCAATACCAGACTCCAAGGCTCCTTTACCCAAACATGGAGAAAAGAATTGAATTCCAGAGATAACATGACTGTGACAGTATAGGACCACATATGGTATCAATTAATCCTGGCAAAACTGAAATCAGTGGGAATCAGGATAAAAACTCTGGTTAGAGTCATATGCAGCATGAAAGAAAATAGATTCACTGGAGGCTGATCATCGCAATTCCAGAACGTTGTTTCAGGACAAGATCCTCAGAACAAACATCTTCAGCTGTTTTATTAATGACTGTCTCTCCATCATTAGATTTTTGTTCAGTGTTCAGTTCCATCTGTAATTCCTCAAATATTGAAATTCTTTGTGCCTGCATGTCTCATCACTTGGATAGATAAGCAGCAAGAAACTGTTCATCACGTCCTGACTTCCCAGTGTTCATCCACCATCTTTAAAGCACCAGTTCAGAGTGTCATGGAAAACTCTTCAGTTTCCCAGGTGAATGTCGGTCCAACAGCACTCAACAAACATTCTAAATGAAACACCTAGGACAAAGCAATCTGCTAGGTTGGCACCTCATCTACAACATTAAAAACATGTTCTTTCCACACAATGTGAATGTTGACAACAGTATTTATTCAAATACAAGATGTACTGTAGGAAGTTTCCTTTGATGTTCAAAAACTGCAAGCTCTACTATCTGAAAGGGCAACATCAGAACATGCAAAAATGTTTCTAATCAACTCATCATGTTGACTTGTTCCTTCACTGTCACTGGAGTCTAAATTCTGAAACATCTTTCCAAAAAGCACTATGGGTGTATCAATACCAAAAGTGTATCAATCACCAAAAGCTGAAGTGTTGTGGGTAAATCACCCAGTTACCTTTAGTTTGGCTACCAATTAAGAAATCTCACTAACAACCAAGTACTGAAATGATGACTTAAACTTCATTGAATGTAGCAACCAAAATAAGACCCCTCAAGTAAACAAGTTAACTTAGCTATTATCTGATCAATCTGGACATGGTTCCACAAACAGTCTCTGTCTCTCGATAATTCCAGGGTTCAATTCTTCTATAGTAATGTTCTTCAAAGTTCTGCTACTGAATTGTTCCAGTGTTGGATTCTTATATAATATTTACTCTTTCAAGTTCATGGTGTGACATTATTGATGATTCAATAGATTCTTTCATACCCAACATTAATTGCATTTTTGGAGACCTCACGTCTGTAGCTTGCCTTTTTATCGGAAGCAGTTCCTCTATTTCTTGTTACTTTCGGGGTTAGCTGTCTGTTTCAAACCCAACTTTTCCTGTAATTAACCCCTTTACTTCAGGACATTTCTTCCCATTTGTTATGAGGCTGCAGCTTATTAAGCAGTGTTACTCCTGTCTCCCAGGAAACAATTTGTTTATGTCATTTCAGCTCCTTCTTCCCAGGAATGGTTAATTCATATGTTGCTTTTAATTCTTTTATGACAGCTTCTTCTTGACCCTTTCATCTCAAGAAGCAGTTTATTCCAGAAAGATCTATTGCTGCTTTTTTCTGTGTGTAGCAGTTTATCTTTGCTCTTTCAATCCATGAACAGTTATTAATTTTCTGACATTTATCATATCATAACCTCCACCTCTTCAAAAGCAATTAGTGATAGACAATTAATGCCAGCTTGGCAAACAACATCAATTTATTTTTAAAATTATTCACACCGGACAAGCACATGTGAACACTAATGTCTCTGAATCATAAATTATCTTGACTTGACATTGCTGTTCCTTCATCATTGTTGGGTCAAAATTGAAGAACTTCCCAATAGTACTGTGTGAGAATCTATATTACATAATCTGTAACAGTTTAAGAAAATGGTTTCTCGTGGGCAATATGAATGTGTGATAAATATTGGTTTTGCTGGTTACATCCACATTCCATATATCAATTTAATATTGCATATGAACTGCAAAAAGGCAAAAATCTGCATGATGAGCCTCTTCCCTTTTCCCATGAGTTGCACTGAGGAACAAGAGCATGTGGAGTACAATGGAAAGGGAAGTCAATCTCAAGAATTTTCAGGAACAAGAAGTGATCATTAGATCTTGAGACTCAGTACAGCCAACTCCTGTTCTGAGTCGTGATCTGGTCCCTTAATAGGATTCTGTTCACACCCCCAAAATCATGCAGAAATTGTTTGAACTGATAAATGTTTGGAACCAGCTATCTAGAAATAAAATAGAAGTAAAATGTTTGGGTTATGCAAAATATAATATGCTTCAATGGAAGAGTCAGGTAATTTAAAGATGAGTGAGATGGATTGATTAGCTCTAAATTAATTCCAGGCTTTTGTTAATCATTAGGTCAGTTCATGAAATAAAATTTTAACAAAATCGACATTATCACTCTATTGTCTGCCATGTAAATCAACTATGCATAAAAATGGAGTTGAATGTTGAGACATAAGAAATACAAGAATTTGTAATCATGTAGAGTCTTTATAAATGGTAAAATATCCCGAGCATTTTCAGGAGGGATGATCTAACAACAGTTAAAAATGTGCCACAAGAGATATTAAGGTACGTCCTGAAAAACTTTGTAAAAATGGGTCTCGGCAGTTCAAGCAATGGCTGTCAATCTCGAGATAAAGGGAATCCGCGTACACATGAGACCAGGGTTGCAGGAGCACCGAGATTTTAGAGTGTATAAGACTGGAAGAAGTCAGAGGAAGGGGGATTTAATCACAAGGATAGCGATCTTTAAATTATAGAATTGCTGGACCAAGAAACAATGTGAACCAGTGAGTACAATTTGATGGGTTGACACACACTTAGTTCTCTTTGGCCCCCAACTCCCAGGTGCACTAGTTCAGTGTGAACAGCACACGGCAGTGTTCATGCTGTGTTTTCATTAACATCATTGATCCCCTAATGGTTCACATGGTGCATTTCTTCAAACTTTTCAATAGTATAAGAATAAAGTATTATGAATTCTGCCAGGATACTGACAGAAACCATCCTTATTGTGGTCATTTAAAGTCACAGGTCAAAATCCTTTTCATTCATGTACAGCTAGGGTTATTCAAATGCTTTGATGGTAATGTACATGCTCTCGATGGTTTCTTCCATTTTTGAGAGTCATTCAAGTTTGTGGAAATATGGCTTTCTTTCCAAAATTCTTAAAAATGTTGCTGCCTCCCAAATCCATTGCTATTCTTATCAGAACTCCATATTTGAATCCCTCCAGTCGAGATTCATTCTCTACCACAGTTGCAACATCGGTTATTCAATTCACCAATCTCTATTCAAAAGTGTTCAATGTAAACTTTCCCTAAACATCCGCCTTGACCTTATCACTAACAACTCTTCAAACCATTTACATCTCACTTGCTTTCTCCTTTTGACAGTGAAGACGAATGAACACCTGATGCAGGGGGATTTACCAATTGAAAATCATCTCAGTGCTCTCATCGAGTCAATGCTGCAGAAATGGCCATCTAGCCTTTGGATATTCCAGTTCGTTGTTAACAACATCAGTAATGACATGAAATTAGCAAGTAGCATAGAATTTCAACACTGTGCTAAGAATTCCATGGTGGTAGATGAGAATAATGATGATAACAATAATGGTATTGGTAATCTTAATCAGTTGACACACATAAGTAGAGTTTCCACACACTTGCAAAGTTATAGTGGAAAACTGGAATGGTTCGGAGGAAATTCCGAACTTGTGTTACAGAAATTATTGCTGGCAATATTAGGAAACATTTACGCTGTAATTCTGAATTACGTTCTCCTATCTGCTAATTTAATTGAAGTTTATTTAAAACAAACAAGTTATCATTTTGATTCAAATAATACCACATCAGAAGAATGCCATGTAGATACATTAAATGTTTGACCAGAAATTGCAGTGATAGATAAACCTAAATTATTGATGATCTGAAACAGTTACTTTAAAAATGATAAAGCTTTGCTTTTCCATTAATTAAATAAATGGAAAACAGAGTTGACTGAGTTATAGCATACTGAAAGTGCTTGAACATCACTATAAGGACCCTCTTAGGGTAATTCTAGACAAAGAGAACAGCAATAATTGGATTACTTGGAAATGAGATTTGCCTTCTGATCCCAGGTGACATACAGTCTATTAAGTTGATCCCCTCAGTCAAGCTCTCCAGATAATGACTACTTTATCATTATGTTGGACGACAGCTATTAGAGTGACATCAAAGTACAAAAAACACCTTATTACTGGCCCTATCCTTGCAAATGCATATTGAACCTGCACTTCTAAAACAATAGAACTGCTGCTGTCCAGATATATTAAACTAATTCTCCCCATATTAGATCAGAATGATTCTTGTGGAATAATAATGAGTAACATAATTTTGTCATTATGAAACAATTACATTTCTCATGTTATATTATTGCTGTCAGATTCAGGAATTACGTGAATTCCTCAGGACTTTGACTCCCTGAAGCAGTAATACACAAAATAATGTGATGGTGAGGGATTGCAATGGCATAATGTTATTGTGAAGGATGGAAGTCATGCCTAAAAATTTGATTGAATATTTTGAGGAAGTGATTAGATGTGCAGATGAGGGTAGTGCCACAGATGCAATTTATATGGGTTTCAGCAAAGCCTTTGACAAGGTCCCACATAGGAGACTGATAAAAGGTAAAAGAAGGTAAAGAAGGTAAGAGCCCATGGGATCCAGGGGAACTTGGCAAGATGATTCAAAAATTGCTTTATACTGTAGTAAGAGAAAAAGGGTAGTGGGAGAGGCTATCTGTGTAACTCGAGGTGTCAGTGGCATACCACACAGATTAATGCTGGTTTTCTCATTGTTCATGATAGACATATATACAAATGATGTAGATAAGAGTGTGTGGAGGATGATAAGCAAGTTTGTGAGAGATACAAAGATTGGCTGGGTGACTAATGGTGAGGAAGAAGGTTCAGGTTACAGGAAGATATAGATGGGTTGGTCAGATGGACAGATCAGTGGCAGATGGAGTTTAACACTGACAAATGTGAAGTGATGCACTTAGGAAGAAATGACGAGATACTACTCACTGAATGGCAGGACAGTACGAAGCTCAGAGGAACAGAGAGAACTTGGGGTGCTTGTCCACAGAACCCTGACGGTGACAAGACAAGTTAATAGAGTAGTTAAGAAGGCATACGGGACACATCTTTATCTGTTATAACACAAAGTATACAGGCCGTGTACAAAATTTGGGGGCGTACAAAATTTTGATTAGCCATAGCTGGAATACAGTGCGCAGTTCCTGTCACCACACTATAGGAAGGATGTGATTTCATTGGAGGGGGTGCAGAGGAGATTCACCAGGATGTTGTCAGGGATGGAACAGTTTATTCAAGAAGAGAAGCTGGATAAACTCGGGTTGTTTTCTTTGGAGCAGAGAAGACGGAGAAGGGACATGTTTGAGATGTACCTGTACATGACTGTGCCAGAAATGTACAGGGTGGATAGAAAACAGCTGTTTTCCTCAGTTGAAAGGTCAACAATGAGGATGCATAATTTTGAGGTAAAGGGCAGGAAGTTAAGAGGGCATTTGAGGAAAAGAGATTTCACCCAGATGGTAATGGGAATCTGGAAGGAATTGCCTGTGAAGGTAGTAGAGTTGGGAAAAATCACAACCTTTAAAAAAAGTGTGTGAATGAGTCTATGGTGTCACAACATGTGCTGGAAAGTGGAATTAGTGCAGATAAGTCAGTGCAGACTGAATGGGCTGAAATGCCTCTTCTCTGCCATATGATTTTATGACTATGACCATTGCTGAACTAGTAATTAAGGAAATCTTCTACAGACATGGGTTTCAATTGATAAATGCAATACCAACATTTTCTCACTCCCCCAAAGTACTTTGCCATTAAATCATATTTGCTTCCTCCCTTTTCACTATTCAATGCCCCAGACACACCTTCCAGGTGAAGCAGTACTTTACCTGCACTTCATTCAATCTAGTCTACTGTATACGTTGCTCACAATGTGGTCTCCTCTACATCGGGGAAATGAAGCGCAGACTCTGCGACTGTTTCAGAGAACACCTATGTTCTGTCTGCAGAAAAGACCCTGAGCTTCCAGTTGTGTGCCACTTCAACACACCACTGTGTTCCATGGCTAACATCTCTGTTTCAGGATTGCTGGGGTGCTGCAGCGAAGCTCAGGGCTAGCTCAAAAAACAGCCTCTCATTTTCCACTTGGGAAGCTTGCAGCCTTCTGGATTTAATATTGAGTCTGACTATTTTAGGGCTTGAGCACTTTTCCCCACCCCCACACACTACCCATTGTCAGCACTAATTGTCCCCATTAGCAGCTTTTCATTCCCCCAAAATGACTTTTAAACCACTCCTTTGTCTGTCCAACTGTTTTCCTCCCTCTTTGGGCTCTACATCCACCTATCATTTACTGAATCCCTCCCTACACCTCATCTTCTGTTTAAAAGCCACCCTTTCCCTAGCTATAACAGTTCTGATTTGGGAAAATAAAAAGATAAACAGGTTCTGGTAAAAGTGGACTGGACCAGCTACTACAAGTATTCTGGAAAATCCACATCCTAGCCGTGGGAGACATTCAAAAGGATAATTGTGAGAGTGCTGAGCCAATATCTTCGTGTAAAGATGATGAGTGGGACCATTAAGTGCAGAGAATTCTGGATATCAAGTGATGTACATCATTGAATAAGATTCAAAGAGGATGTTTATGGTAGATATCAAAGGTTCAAAGTAATGGATAAAGAAGACAATTATAGAAAGTTCAGAGATTTGCTTAAAAAATAAATTAGGAGAGTGAAGCAAATAGGAAAATAAACACTGGTGGGCAATATTAAGGAAAATCTATTTGTATTTTACAAGTGTATTGGGGTAAGAAAATAACCACGGAAAGGGGGGGGGGGGCCAATCTGGAATAAAGTAGTAATCCGGTTGGGGAGCTGTAAGATGTAGCTAAAGTTTATATGAGTATTTTGCATTGGTGTTAACAATAAGGAAGAATAAATGTAGGTGTGAAAATCAGGGTACAGGTTTGTGATATACCTGAATGAATGATCATTGGAGGGGAGATTTTCACAGTCTAATCAGTCTTGGAAGTGGATAAATCTCCAGGCCCAGATGAATGTATCCAAGGCTGCAGTAGGAGGCAAAGGAGGAGATTATAGGGGCTTTGACATTAATTTTCAAATGCTGTCTGGCCACTGGGTGGGACCAGAGGACTGAAGGAAAGTGAAATTAGATTTAAGATGTGTGGCAGAGATAAACCACAAAACTTCAATTTAGTGAGTCTAACATCTGTGATAGGGAAATTATTGGAAAAATTTCTGAAGGACAGCATTAGTCCTTTTTTTGGATAGTCAGTATGGCTTTCTAAGGAGAAACTTGGCGATAGTGAAAACTGCAGTTGCTGAAGAGTTAGACGGGATAAAGAGTGCAGCTGGAAGAAGCACAGTAGATCAAGCAGCATCAGAGGAGGAGGGGAATCGACATTTTAGGTCAGAACCTTTCATCAGGAATCCTGATTGACTCCCCTCCTCCTCTGATGCTGCTTGACCTGGCATGCTTTTCCAGCTCCACTCTTTATCCTTTCTAAGGGGAAATCATCTCCAACAAATTTGATTGAATTGTAGGTGACTAGGTGTGTACATAAAGGTAATGTAGTTGATGTAGTCTGCATGGGTTTCAGTAAGGCTTTTGACATGGTCTTACATGGCAGACTGGTTAAGAACTTAACAGCCCATTGGATTCAGGGCAACTTGACAAATTGGATCCAAAATTGGCTGAGTGGCAGGAAGCAGAGGGTGCTGGTGAAAAGGTGTTTATGTGGTTGGATACCTTTATCCAGGGTTTGGTGTTCGACCCCTTACTCTTTGTTGTGTACAATAATTACCTTGACATGACTGTAGCAGATGTGATTAGTAGATTTGCAGATTACATGAGAATTGGTGTCTTGGTAAATATTGAGGAGGAAAGCCTTAGACTACAGGACAATATAGACAGACTATACAGATGGGCAGAACAGTGGCCAATGGAAATTATTACTGAAAAGTGTAGAGTGATACATTTTGGAAGGACTAAGAAAGGAAAGGAAGTACTAAGGATCAGAGAGACCTTAATGTGTATACTCATAGATCCTTGAAGGCCGCAGAAAAGATAGATTACATGTGTAATAAAAGGCATATGGGATACTTGCTTTTATTAGTCAAGTCATTGAATACAAGAGCAAAGAGTTTCTGGTGGAACTGGACAGAAATTTAGTTAGGCCACAGTTGGAGTACTTTTTGCAGTTCTGGTTGCCACCCTATAGGAAGGATATGGTTGCACGACAGAGAATACAGAGATTTAGCAGGACTTTGCCTGAACTGGCGCGAATCAGCTAGGAAGAGAGATGAGAGAGGCTGGGATTGTTTTCAAGATAGCAGAGAAGGCTGAGGAGGAATCTGATTGAAGTGTAGATTTTCTGAGGGGCAGAGCTAGGGTAGTTAAGAAAATGCCTTTCCCCTCAGTAAAAGGGTCAATAACCTGGGGCACAGTTTTAACGAAAGAAGCAGGAGGTTTAGAGAGGATCTGGGGGAAAATGTTTTCACCCAGAGGGTTGTGTGTATCTGGAACTCACTGCCTGAAAGAATGATAGGGGTTGGAATACTCAAGACATTTAGGAACATTTTAGATGAGCACTTGAAATACCATAGTGTACAAGCCAAGTGATGAAAGATGGAATTAGAATAGATAGATGTCTGATGCAGTGTGGACACCATGGTTAAAAGGGCCACTTTCTTTGCTGTAAAAACGATTAACTATGGCAATATTAAGCACAGCCACTGATGAGAAGTACCGGGAATCTCCTTTAAGTAGGAAGGAACTGTCATTTGAGTGTCATATTTCTGACAATGAGATCCAATCATTCACAATGTGATCATGTGCCTTCTTTATGAGTATGTGGACATTATAGAGGGACCTAATACAAGGGAAATAATTAGGAAATACCTGGAGTTGAGCAATAAGTCATGGTTTGGGGGTCAGGTGGAGCACAAAATAAATCATTATCAGGAGAAAGCATTCTATGAAAAGCTGCCAAAATCAATGAGATGATTCAAAGTAGCATCACAAACTAGCTGCACTGTTTGCGCTCTGTTCAGGAATATAATTTCAGATTGTGTGGTATAATGTAGCTTTACAGCCAAATTAAGTTTGCTAAGAGAATGCCTGGGACACTGCAACAGAAGGTGCATTAGTTACACTCACGAAAGCCAAATACTATAGATGCTGGAAATCTAAAAAGTGCTAGTACAACTCAGCAGATTATCACAGGCCTCTGGAGAGAGCAAAAAGAGTTAATTTTTCAAGTTCATATGATTTTTCTTCAGAACACTGAAGAACAGTTATACTGGACTCAAAAAGTTCAGTTTTTCTCTCCACAGATGTTGTCAGACCTTGTGTATTTAGTTACATATTGGTTAAAGATGCATTGACCTCACCACTCTTCTTGGTTGCACTGTGAAGTTTCAGAATTTACAACCTCATGCGCCTGCCTTCTGCACTGATCTTGATTCTGGATTGTTCTCTTCTTCTGTGGGTGGACTTTCTTTTTATTGAAAAGGTGAGAAAAGTAACTGGAGTAGATTTTATACAGATGAGAAAGGCACAGTGAAAGCATTATAAGTGATGTTTGGTAAAAGAGCCCTGACTTGTAAGATGTGATGCCACTGGTCAAAGGCCAAAGTAAAGAGCAAGGACTCTGGAGGAATTGCTGCACTTTTGAAAATCAGTTACTGGAACTCATTCTGTGTTGTGTTCATGTTGTTGCTTGGCAAGCATTTGGGAAAGTGAGATAAGACTGCATGACACCAGGGTGTGTGGGCAGAGTAAGATGTGGGCAGCAGCAGAATGCTGATTGGTTTGTGCAACTGTGACTAGTTGTGCAGGTCAGAGGTTAGCAGTCTGCTGATAACTGTCTGATTATTCTTAGAATCCCTACAGTGTGGAAGCAGATTATTTGGCCTATCAAGCTCATACTGACCCTCTGCAGGGCATCCCACTCCATCCCTGTAACACTACACTTCCCATGGCTAATCTACCTAACCTACACATCCCTGGGCTCTATGGGCAATTTAGCATGGCCAATCTACCTATCCTTGGATTGTGGGAGGAAACCAGAGCATCTGAATGAAAACCATGAAGACATGGGAGGAATGTGCAAATTCCACAAAGACAGTTGCCTGAGGCTACAGTTGAACCTGGATCTCTGGCGCTATGAGGCAGCAGCGCTAACCACTGAGCTACCACATCCCTCATTAAGTCCTAGGCAACTGAGCAGCTTGTGTATGAAACTGATACAGGCTGCTGGAAGTAACCCGCGTCTCTATGTCTCTTCCTATATGTGTCTGCAGTTTGAAGAAAGCCAGTTATTTTCTCTCACCAAATGCAGTTAACTGTTGTTTTTAACTAGTAATTAAGCAACTTTATAAATAGTGTCCAAATCACCTTGTGTCACCTGCAAAGACATAAAAGAATCTGTGGATGAAGATTGGAGAACATCTTGAAAGCAAACAGAACATCTTATTGAATCCAAGTGTTCCATCTCTTCTGTGACTATCTGTTTGATTGTGCAGGGTTTTAAAAAGAGGTTAGAGTTGAGTTAATAGAGTTACATGCTGAACATTCATGAGGCTAGAACACATTTATTTGTAATAACTACTTGTTATTTGTAATAGCTAGTAGTTTTGTTAAGTACAGAAAGCTGGTCAGTGTTTCCTCTGATTCCACCAGAGAGGTAAATTAGGAACTTTGCATACTTTGATTAAATCATGATTTGGAGATGAATTAGGAACTTTGCATACTTTGATTAAATCATGATTTGGAGATGCCGGTGTTGGACTGGGGTGTACAAAGTTAAAAATCACACAACACCAGGTTATAGTCCAACAGGTTTAATTGGAAGCACACGAGTTTTACATGAATTCATGCAGTTTTTGAGCAAAGTACAATGTAACCCTGCAAGTACAAATTCACCCCACAAAATATATGTGTGTATGTGGGTCTTTCTCTGTCTGTGTGTGTATCATGGTAGGTGCTGCAAGACGTGTCAGAGTGTGAACATAGGTACACGTGGGGACACCTCCCACCTTGTACATGGCAGGAACTCATGTGACTCAGCCAACTTTGTCTATCTTATACGTTGCAGGCAAGGATGCCCTGAGGCATGGTACATTGGGGAAACCGAGCAAAGGCTACGACAACGGATGAATGGGCACCACACAACAATCAACAGACAGGGGGGTTCCCTCCCAGTTGGGAACACTTCAGTGGTCCAGGACATTCAGCCTCGGACCTTCAGGTGACCATCCTCCAAGGTGGACTTCGGGACAGGCAGCAGCGAAAAGTGGTCGAGCAGAGGCTGGTAGCTAAGTTTAGTACCCATAGGGAGGTCCTCATCCGAGACCTTGGGTTCATGTCACATTACAGGTAACCACCATTGCACTATACACACACACAGATACTCCTACACACGCACACACTCACACACATAGGCACTCCTATACACACATACACACGGACACACATATACACAGACGCGCAGACACCCACACACAACCTTACAGACACACACACTCCCACACTCACACATGTACCCCCTCACAGACTTAAGACACTCTGCACTCACTACACACAACCCAGACAGAAACATACACACACAGACAGACAAAGACCCATATGCACACATATATTTTGTGGGGTGAATTTGTACTTGCAGGGTTACATTGTACTTTGCTCAAAACGTGCATGAATTCATGTAAAACTCCGTTATCTCACTTTTTAGATTAGAATCAATCTAAACATCATGGCACAGACAGAGAACACAGGGGGCTAACACCTTCAGCATATTGTCAAACTATCACCATTGTTAACAGCTAACCTGAGAATGCAACTTTTTAAAAAAAGGTTCTGTGATTTACACATGAAAGAAGTGAAACTATCATGGTATTCTAACAGATGAAAAGCTTAACAGACAATGAATTTTTCAATGTATAATTTCAGTTACATTACACTGTAAAGTTTTGCTATAAATTCTGTGTGTTAGGATTGAGCCCTCCACTACCACCTGATGAAGGAGCAACACTCTGAAAGCTAGTGTGCTTCCAATTAAACCTGTTGGACTATAACCTGGTGTTGTGTGATTTTTAACTTTGATTAAATCACTAACTGTTGGCTTGATCCCAAGAGTGGTGAAAATCAATGCACTTGCCCAAATAAATCATAACATCAGCTACACAGTATTGGAGCTAGACCTTCTCATGTTAAATTGGTCACTGTATTGCAGCAAGAAACTGACAAGACCATCACTGTCTGTATTGCTCAATAATCTTGCAACGCGTTTACTTTAAAGAACACTCTGAGGTAGAAACTGGACAGCACCTATGTACATTGCAATTCTATGCAGCAGGATTGGCGAGTCTTAGCCTCATGACCATTCTGGATAACCAGATTCAGAAAATGAGATTTAAAAAAAACGAAGTCCAAACTCGTCATTATAATCCTAATTGCACATAACGATTGAGTGCTCTGACTTACCATGTCAAGCAGGGCTTAACCAATTTTGGTTGATATTGAGACCACCTGTAAATTTGGATGGCTGTGAGAGATGCTCATGAAGGAAATGAGGTGACCATGGTTCACTAGTGAGTCTTTGTTTCTTCATGATGCCAAGCAGCGCGCAAACACACAAAACATTTTAAAGTTGTACAGCTTTTTTTTTTGCAAGCAGCTCTTCCAAGACTGTCGGTGTGGCCACTTAAGATGCAGAAATATATACACAGTCAGTCTTCGCCTGATCAAACCAAATCCGGGATGACAACTTTAATTGAGATCTGGGTTCAGTTTAGGAAGCTGCCAGAATCACATTAAGAGCCTAGTTCCAGCGAGTTTGGCAGTGGCTCAAACACTTGCCAGGCCAGGTAAGGTTGCCCATAAAACAGATGAAACAATATCAAAACTCTGATCTCTACCTAGATCTGTGACAATCTGTGAAATGCCTTCTTTAGTGGAAGGAGTCTCCTTATTTGGAATGTATAAAGACAATTTTTGGGGACAGCATCCACAGTGATCTTGTGAAGTTTTACATAGTTATAGAGATATTACTGACACAGCTTCCTGCTCATCCTGCCACATTTTGAATGGATGCCCTCATGGATCAGAAAGTTGGTGGAGTCAAGACAGTGGATAGAAGTTTTGTCCCAATCAGTTTGGTCCCTAAGTCATCCTGTGGTGAAACCATTCTGGGAAATGTTTTAGCCATTTGGGTTGAATTTACTTTAAAATTCCTCACATGCAATCATTTTGTTTGGGTTTTGGGATCATTGTACTTGGTGTAGCATCCTAGGTAGACGCTACTTATGCTGATGGTTCATAATGTACCCCTGTCAATAGTATTCAAGTCTCAATTAGGGGAAATAAAAGAATTCTCAATGTAAATAACCTCTGGCCCTGGCTTCACTTCCTCATGCCAATGGCTTTGGGCATACTTGTTAATTAGATTGAATCTATTAATCCTTCCTTTCGCATGAATCAGTCTTTTGGAGTGTCCTTGTCTCCAATTTATATGAACCTATCCAAAAACGTGAACAAGCATAGCTTTGAGATATACAGGAACAAATTCAAAATATATCAAAATAATTATCTAATCTGAAAATTCTATTGATATCCATGTAAGTGCAAATGCCATTGTAACATTCAAAACAAAATATGCAATTTTAAATGAGAAATTCACAGCCAGAAAGAGACACATTTACTTTATTCCCACTGAAAGTAAAATGATTTGCTTCATTCTTTACTATGTATTCTCTATGACTTTATAGTGTTGGCTATGAACATGAACTCGTAAAGCAAAAATAAAGGTACTGATAAAACTTAGGACAGGAAATTGCTGAAAATGCAAAAGAATTTATTTTTAGCTTTATTAAGCCATTATAAAATTGTAACTGTTCTAAATGATTTTGTATTATGTGTAGTACACCAATAAATTGTTGTCCTATCACATTCAGGACATCATCTATGAGAAATTTGGATGGGTGTTTGAGAAGAATTGCCAAAATGCTAATAGTAAGGAAATGCAATGTTCCAGATTAATTATTCAATATGGGTACTAAAGGAAACATTAGCCTTGTCACTATTATTAATGGGCAGCAAAAAGTTATCACAATTATGTATCTGTACTTGTGTGCAAGAAGACAAGGTGGTGGGAGATTACAGCCTATCCTCACCAAGTTTTCAGTGCGAAACAGTAAGAAACACAGTTCTCAAAACAGCAACATATAGTCTGCTTGAGAAATGCTTATTTGGCTTGAAAGTGGCTAAAGTTTATTTAAGTTGCTGTTTACCATACAAACGTGAATACAAAATGGAAAGGTTATACCACTTTGCTAGTTTACACTAAAAATCTAACATGAATCATTCTGCTAGATGTCAGTCAACGAAGTGGATAAAAATTATTGAAATCTTCAATCGGTCATGATTACATTGAATGGCTGCATGGACAACTCCCATTCCAATGTTCCTAAACAGAATCAAACCTCCCATTCCATTTAGGGAGAAAGTGAGGACTGCAGATGCTGGAGATCAGAGCTGAAAATGTGTTGCTGGAAAAGCACAGCAGGTCAGGCAGCATCCAAGGAGCAGGAGAATCGACGTTTCGGGCATGAGCCCTTCTTCAGGAAATGTTTCCTGAAGAAGGGCTCATGCCCGAAACATCGATTCTCCTGTTCCTTGGATGCTGCCTGACCTGCTGTGCTTTTCCAGCAACACATTTTCAGCTCCCATTCTATTTAGCAGCATTGTAAAACACATTGCAAAACCAACATTCTGCCAGGCAGAAATCTGCCACACTGAATCATTCACATGCAGAATTGTATTTGGCTTATACAAAAAGGCAGAGCATAAATTCTTGGATGGATGATGTCTCAATAAATGTTCTTGGGGAGGATCCAATGTAACCTTGCGATCATCCAGAAAGCTGGAAAAAGCTTCAAAATATATGAACACAATATATACTGTTCCTGACTGTTTATTAAACTTAGCAAATTAGCTTCTAATAAAGTTAACAAAAGCTCTAGGAAGATTCAAAGCAGATGGTTTGCCATGCACTAGCAAACCTCGAGTTCTACTCATGACCCGAGTTTCTCAAAGAATTGGGTTTTATCAACTAACAATTGGTCTAGAAGTTATTAAATAGGTAGAATTGCAATATTTGAAAATTGAACTGTGCCACTACCAAATAGTATTAATTAAATCAGAAGCCAGAGTATCATGATGATCACTGAAACAAATGTGTCAATTCAGATCAATTGTAGCAAGACTGTCACCTTTCCAAAAATCAGAGTATGATAGTAAACACTTTGCAAATCATAACATTTTCAGCAGAAGGATACATCTTAAACATGCTTTACAAATGTGACTAGATTTCCAGTCTTGAGAGTACATGAATTTAATAGAATTTGAGACCAGTCTAGCAAAGCAGAAAGTCAACGCTCATCTTTCCAGCATTGGGTATATGTTTCTATCGTACCTGTTCAAACCACATGAACATCAATATGTGAGCCACAGGAGTTAATGGCTCGGATTTTGTGGTCAGTCACATAATTTATCGTTGACATTGAATAAATCTATATATAATCTGCTGTGATTTTCATGTGACTGTTTAAGGCCTAGATATTTCAAGAAGTGGCAATCACAGTCAGTTTGCCACTCCACTTTTTTTCAATGTTAGTACTGAGCTCCACAATTCTAGCCCAGGTATTTCAATCCCTTCGGAAATACAAACTATAACCATCAGCCCCATTCCTACATAGGGAAAAATAGTTGGAGCAACTCAAACCATGATGGCCAAGCGGTTGAGGCAACTAGTTTGGGGCATGGGAGATGATTGCCAGTTGTCAGGGATTCAGGCTGATGGAGTGGGAGACAGAACCACGGAATCAGGTCACGGGTGAGAGGTTGGCTCATTGGATCCCGGTAGGGAAGCAATAGGATTGTGTTGTTTTGTGGGTAGTAGTTATCAGGGATCCTGGGTGTGTAAAGGGTCAGGGAAATTCTAGTTCTGGAAGAGGGGCTATGTACATGGCAAACTGACAGTCAGCTGAATAGTCACTCAGGAGTTAGACTAGGTTTTTAATCATTTAACTTTTCTAGGGCAAGTTATCATTTAATAAAAGTGAAACCCTCTTGATTCTCTAATGTTATGGGTATATTTTTGGAGGCTCCAGATGTAGGGGAATTACCAATTGGAATCTTTAATTTCTAAGGTCATCAGAATACCCGGGCCCCAGTTTCCAGGAAGTTGAATCCCATCTGGTGCATGCTGCACCAGTGCTGCTGTGTATAGCAGGCAGAAATAGGAGATCATTCTGTGCCTGCCAAATAATCATAGTAGCACAAAACTGCTTAAAGCAGCTCACAGCGTACAATTACAACTTGGCCAGGCAAAGACCACCTCCAATAAGAAATAATACAGTATTCTCTTGGCATTCAAAAGCTTTACCATTGCTGAATTGTCAACCAATAAATTTGTTGCTAGAAACTGAACTGGACTAGTCATATAAATACTGTGGCTGCAAAAGCAGGTCTAAGAATAGGAATTCTGCGGCTAGTAACTCACCACCTGACTTCCCAGAGCCTATCTACCATCTGTAAGACTTAAGTCAGGGAAGTTGAACTTCCTTGAAAACAACACTGCAGGTGCAGCTACACTTCATGGGCTGCAATGGTTTAAGAAGGCAGCTCACCACTACCTTCTCCAGTGAAGTCAGAATAGGGATTAACTGCTGGCCTAACAATCTGTGAAATATTCAAACATTAATATGACTAAATTAAAATATTAAACATAATTTTGAAAAATTAAAAATTCAAGCTTTCTTTAAAAATTGCAAATGCAATCATTTCAAAAGTACAATAACTTTGATTATGTAAAGTATTTTAAAAAGCAATATTTTTACAAATCTCATAAATCATATTAAAAAGTCTGCAGTATTAATTTTTAACATGATTCATTTTTAAATTTAACATACAACTTTAATAGTCTGAAGTTTTGAAATGATGCTATCCTCCTTATTAAGTATTTGTAAACTGAAAGAAGGTACAATACATACAATTATATTGGTATAAAATCTAAAATATAATTATTTTATAATTAATTGTAAGTAGTAGGTGATGAGCCCAAATTCACATGGGTTCCATACCTGCTATTTGAAGTGGTAAATCTTTAGGAATAGCATAGTTTGGCCAAATCCAATTTGTGGATTTACACACTACAAGTTGTGGGTACCTCTGATATCCAATGGCAGTGAATGCTGAACACATTGCCATTACTAGTCTGTCAAAGTTTGGCCCTGTATTTTGGTGAAATGGGTTTTCAGAGATTAATCTTGTTTCAGTGCAATTATTTACAGAATGCTGACTTCCAAACATTAGAAAATTATCACAATTTGAAAGTGCTCCATAAGAGTCAGTTGTATGCTTAATTTCCATAATGTTTGCACCAAACTGCCATCTTGAACACATCCTGTGAATTGTAGCCATAGAATACAGATTTTTATAATTTTAGAAATAAGCATTTACTACCCTCTGGGTGCTTTTTGATGAACAATGATAAAATACACATTTCCCAATAAGGCCGATAATATGAACATAGAAAACATAGAAAAATACAGCGCAGTACAGGCCCTTTGGCCCTCGATGTTGCGCCGATCCAAGCCCACCTAACCTACACTAGCCCACTATCCTCCATATGCCTATCCAATGCCCGTTTAAATGCCCATAAAGAGGGAGAGTCCACCACTGCTACTGGCAGGGCATTCCATGAACTCACAACTCGCTGAGTAAAGAGCACGACTCGCTGAATAAAGAGTAACAGATAGCCACAGATGCAATCCAAGTGAGATTCTGCAATAGTTGTTTTTTAGGAATTTACATTGTTTTTGCGTTATTAAGTAATCATTTCATGAATTTTAACTTTAAAACTTATGTTTTGTAAATAAAAATTATTCTTGGAAATTTTCCACATAACTGAATGGAATGACTTTACGACAGGAGGAACAGTATTCAATGGCCAGTAGGTACTCCAAAGCCACAAAGATGAGTAATTTATGATAACTGCTGCTGAATAAAGGCCCTAGGATGCAGGAGGCTGAAGACACACAAAAATTCTTGGAACATTCTGGATCAACAATAAAAACCTATCCCAGAATAATGCAAAATGTTGTGGGATCATTGTAGGTAACTAAAATGAATAATTGTAAATTAATAATTCTCATGTATTCTTAAATTTATTTGAAAAAGATGTCCATTCTGTCAAAAGAAATGAATAACAGAGACATTTAGATAGATTACCATGTCATAATGTCAATACCTCACGTTGACCTGGCAATGCATTCTCCAGCAATACTGCTGGCTCCTATTCAGCAGGATAACATATTCCATGTACTACTTCTTGTTCCAAGGTACTGGCAGTGGGAATAAATCAGGCATGAAGTCCTATTTTCCTGTAGACTTTAAGTTGAGTGAAACTAGAAGACTTATCTTCTAACTATTCACAGCGAGCTTATTCTGATGCTTGTTTTTATTTACCAAATTAAGTTGCTTGTTTGAACTAGGAAGTTTGTAACAAATCCTGCATAATGTTCACAAAAGAAAATGCTAAATCAGATTTTGTATGCATGGCTTTATAAGCCTCTTTGGGGAATTTGTAAATGTTCAAATAAATGGCAAACAATATCTTAAATGATTTGAGTCTTCAATGTGTTTGGCCAATTGCTTCAGTGATTTAAAAGTCCTTGAAGTTGAGGATAATCTCCTGCCTGTGAAACATACAGCACAGCAGAGAGTTCCCTCCTGCAGATGCTTAATGAGTGAGAATCTTCCATAACTCAAAGATTACAACAGGAATTTCTACAGCTTTCAGTTAGTTCTGTAGCTGGGATGAAAAGTGAATCATGATCCTGCACGGATAATTGGAAGGATTCTGGACAGTATTTTAACAGTGGCATCAACCAAGAGCTGTTGCCAGGATTGGTCTGCCATTGAGGATGGCACTTCAAGCTGGCAACTCAATGACCACTACTACACTATGGATAGAAATGGTTGTTGTGCTACAGAGAGAAACAGAGTTCTTTATGTTAGAATTTGTTTTTTTTTAACTTAATGTGCCAGCAACAGGCAACTAGTCATCAGTAGGGTGAATCCGCCAGTTCAGGGTTGGAACCAGATGGGAACAACCCTTCTTAATGTGCTATGTATGGGGTATAAAGGAAGACCAGCCCTTCAGAATCTGCTGAGAGAGTTCCATGGTTTACATAGTTCCCTTCCCATGTGGCATGGCCCTGGTCAAATGACTAATTGGCCATCAATCAGTAGGTGGTCATGCCTCTCTATTTTCAAGTCTCTAAATACTCTGTCACAACGGGATTAAGACAGGCTTTCCCAAACCTTACTGCTGCAATTTTATGAGACTTCCTTCTTTTCATCCTGACTTCAGGGGATGGGTATAATCTAACCCAACAGGTCTTGGCAGGTGGATATGAATTTGGTAGATATCTTCCTTCTAAGAAAAGCCAACTGCTGCTGGCAGCAAGGGAGTGCTGAACACTTTTTTTGTTTTGCTATAGTAATAATTCATCTGCAGCGTTTTTTGATGCAAGAAAAGAGAAAATCTGTTTCCATGAGTTGTAATTCCCCGTGGAACTCAATTATAGATCACCAATGAAACTATGACAATGTAAATGGAATTTTCTTTCATTAAGTATCATATGCTTAATTTTTCTTCACTTTTTCCATTTGTCAGAATGTTGAAATGTGGCATATGAGTAGTAATTCAAAACAGGCAAGAATGAAGTGGCAGCTCATGTAAAACCATATGTGTGTATGATGGATTTAGTTTCACTATTACCCAAGGCAAATTTCACCCACATCTTCTCTTTGATCCTTAAAGTAGAATGCTTTTCAATTGCTATCTGCACATGTTCTGTGCTGTCTCCTTAATCTGACCTTGCAGAATGCAGATACCTACATAATCAGAAGCATTTGTGACTTTTTCTCCAAATTTTGAATATTTTTCCAACATTTTTTTTCTCTCAGTGATTACATTTTATAATCACACTAGAGGGGCTCTCTTGTGGTGCAGTGGTAGTGCCCCTACCCCTGGAACAAGAGGTCTGGGTCAAGACCCACCTGCTCCAAAGGGGTGTAATAGCATCTCTGAACAGGTTGATTTGAAAAATTTGTACAATCACACAAAAAGAAGAAAAAAAAGCAGCAATGAGACAATTGGTCTCATTAGTTTAATTGGTTTGATTAAGCTATTACTTTGACTGTTGTATGATGAACCTTTCAGGCAAGTTTTTTTTAACCAAGTTGGCTTTACATCATCATCAACTTTAGAATTAACCAAGCACAGGGAATTAACCAATCCAGTTGTGATTCATAGAGAACAATTATAAAACTTCTCCATTACTTAATCTTCTTTGTCAGTGTGTTATCAACATAAATGTTAATCTACATCTAGTCAAGTAACAGGATAAAAAGAGTTCTTCTGTGACAGGCACATCCTCAAACAATGACAATACCCAACACTTTTTTTTCGTGAAAAGCAGTACAATTAAGTAAAGCAAAGAACTACAATTCCTAGAGAGAAACAAATAAAAACACAAATTAATGGAGAAACTCAGCAGGTCTGGAAGCATCTGTGCAGAGAAAACAGGGTTAATGTTTTGAGTCCAGTGACCTTTCCTCAGAACAGTTCTGAGGAAGGGTCACTGGACTCAAAACTTCAATTCTGTTTTCTTTCCAGAAATGCTGCATGACCTGCTGAGTTTCTTCAGAAAATTCTGTTTTTGAGTGTTTCAGTACATTTAACGTGGCTTTGTAACGTATGCATCTCATCACTTATAAGGTATATATTAACTTCACAAAAGTATTCTTGAAAATGCACACACTCAAACTATGGTTTATCAAAGAGAGAGGTTTTGGAGCAATAATTACCCATGGCAAAGAAAGGAATTCCCAGTAGAGTGGAGTTGTATTTGCCATCAGTGCTGATGAATATCCCTGCTGCAGTGACAGTGGAAAGGCAGATTGTGATAACTCCTAGCAGTCCTAGGAAAGGTTTGCTGCGGAGGCAGTCCCTCATTGCGCTGGTGAGAGTGGCAGCAATCAGAACCAAAACTAGGCTCACCACCACTTCAGTTCTGGCCACAGTATTGGTCTTATAGAAGTCCTTCCATAGACCAGAAGATGTCAGGGGGTATAATTGCAGATCACCGTGCTCCTGTTGAAATTTAAGCATGAGCTGGCAGAATTCAGCTTCCCACTTCTCTGCAACATCTTGTAAGGCAGACCCGTAGCTTTGTAGGTAGTAGGTGATCTGTACTGCACTGGCTGATTTAACCTGGTGTTCTCTACTGTTGGGGATGAAGACCACTCCTCCAAGCTGATGTCCGATAAAAGTCACCCTACCGTCCTTTAATGATAAAATGATTGTGTTCATATTAACTTACAATTCACAAAAAAGTTGCACAATTTTTTCATTAAATATATTAGAGCTAAACCATGCAGTAATATATAACGAATAAATACTGAAAAACATTTAAAGTTGTCATGCGGAAATAAAAATGATCATTCTTGTTGCTGAGAGTGATGATCAATTCTGACTGAGGGTATGATAGCAGATCAGTGAAACTAAAATTCTGCACAATTTTTGGTATGATTAGAATAATTGTGGCATGTGAGAATTTAGAGAGGAGCCAACCTTGTCTATAGTTTTCACCTTTCAAATCGCATTGCTAATTTGGATCTGATGAGGTAGAAAAGTATTAAATTGGTGTTGGTATTAGGTTGAGGGCTGTTACTGAGCTCTGCATATATATCTGAATTTGAATACATCTTAGGCAGATGAAATGTCATTATTGAATTAATATAAAGCCCAAGGGTCACTTGGCAAGATACTTCAGACTGTTGAGCACAGCTTGTTTTCTCTCCTCACCAACATAGGCATTGAGTGATAAGGTTTCATGTTGGGTATTTTTACAGATGGGCATATGGAATTCCTATATTATCAAACTAACACTGGCCATTCTGGAACTCCAGGATCTCTATGTGCAGAAACAAAGCCCTTTTTGGAGTGAGAGTTTGGAATCTGGCGTGACATGCATGAGATTGTGGCAGAGTTGGCTTCAGAAGTGCAGCAAGCATTGACTTGAAGAAGGCAGGTAATGATATAGTGGCATTATTATAAGACTATGAATCTATGGACCTGGGTTCAAATCCTATTGCGGTTGATAGGGGAAACTGACTTCAATTTAAAAAAAAACCTGGAATTAAGAGTCTAATGATGAGCATGAAATCATTGCTGATTGTGGGGAAAGCCCCATCTGGTTCACTAATTCCCTGCACAGAAAGAAATTTGCTGTCCTGACCTGATCTGCCCTACGTGTGACTCCAGATTAACAGCAATTTGGTTGACTCATAACTCCCTCTGGGCAGTTAGGTATTGGTATGAATGCCAGCCTAGCCAATGATGTCCACATTCCATGGATGAATAACAAAAAAAAAATTGAAGAGTGCGTTAGCTGAGTTGTTCTTTCTGAATTCAGTTGATACTTTTGGCATTGAATGGTCTTCCTTTGTGCTGTAACTATTGGTGTTATATTTAACAGCAAGATAATCGCTCACGCACATAGCAAGATCATTACTAAGACATCTAATGTCCACATTCCTAACATCACTCAACTCTACCTCAGCTTCTCCATTACTGAAACCTTACCAAGCTCTTGTCCCCTCTGTAGGAAAGCTCAGGAGAGGTTATTAAAACCTTCACAACATAAAATAGAACAGAGTGTTTGGAAAGGTTTAGGAATCAAACTTCAAGCACACCAGATAAAGGAATGACAATGACAAGAGGAACAGTAATTACTGGAACTCAAGGTGCTGTGTACAAAATAAAGTAAATGAGCTTGTGGCGCAGACTGAAATTGGCAGGTATGATGAAGTGGGCATCGTGGAGATGTGGCTGCAGGGGATCAGGACTGGGAGGTAAATATCCAAGGACATACAGCCTATCGAAAAGACAGGCAAGTGGGCAGATGGGGTGGTGTTGTCTTATCAGTAAGAAATTAAATTAAATCAATAGCAAGAAATGATAACGGTCAAATAATGTAGAGCTGAGGAAGCGCAAAGGTAAAAGGAGTTATGTACAGATGTTTGACCAGTAGTCAGGATGTGGGGCACACGGTGAACCAGAAGATAGAAAAGGCATGTAAGAAAGGCAAGGTTACAGTGATCATGTGGGATTTCAATATGCAGGTGGACTGGGAAAATTAGTTTGGTAGTGGATCGCAAGAAAAGGAACCTGTGGAATGTCTATGAGATGGCCTTTGGAGCAGCTTGTGGTGGAGCCCACTAGGGAACAGGCAATTCTGAATTAAGTGATGTGTAAAGAGTCTGACTTGATAAGGGAGCTTAAGGTGAAGGAACCCTTAGGAGGCAGTGACTATAACATTATAAAATTTACTCTGCAATTTGAGAGGGAGAATGTGGAATCAGATGTAATGGTATCGCAGTTGAATAAAGGCAACCACAGAGACATGACTAGAATTGACTGAGAGAAGACCCTAGCAGGAAAATCTGTGGAATAGCAGTGGCAGGAGTTTCTGGGAGTAATTTTGGCAATATAGCAAAAATTCATCCCTGGGCAAAAGAAGCATACAAGAGGGAGGACAAGGTAACCATGGCTGACAAGGGAAGTCAGGGACAGCAGAAAAACAAAGGAAAAAGCATATAATGTGGCAAAGGGCAGTGGAAAACCAGCGGATTGGGGAACCTCCAAAGACCAACACAGGACAACTAAAAAAGAAATAAGGAGGGATAAGATTAAATGTGAGGGTAAGCTAACTAGTAATATAAAGTAAGATTGCAAGAGTTTCTTTAGATATATAAGGGGCAAAAGAGGGGTAAAAGTGGACATTGGGCCTTTGGAAAATGACGCTAGAGAAGTAGTAATGGGGAGCAAAGAAATGGCAGAGGAACTGAGCAAGTCCTTTGCATCAGTCTTCACAATGAAAGACACAAGTAACAGAGGTAAGTATACTAACAATCACCAAGGAGTAGGTGCTAGAAAAACTGAAAGATCTAAAGGTGGATAAATCACCTGGACTAGATGGACTCCAGAGTTTTGAAGAAGATAGCTAAAGAGAAAGTGGAGGTGTTGGTGATGATCTTTCAAGAATCACTGAGTCAGGGAGGGTCCTAGAGGACAGGAAAATTGCTAATGTGACTGCTCCACCCCCTCCCCCCCATTAAGAAGAGAGTAAGGCAAAGGACAGGAAATTACAGGCTGATTAGCCTGACCTCAGTCGTTGGTAAGATTTTGGAGTCCTAGCGAGTTTTGAGAAGATCTTGGAGTCCATTGTGAAGGATGAGATTTCTGAGTACTTGGAAGTGCATAGTAAAATAGGACAAAGTCAGTATGGTTTCATTAAGGGGCCATCAGCCTGACAAATCTATGAGAATTCTTTGAGGAGGTAATGAGCAGGTTAGACCAAGGAAAGCCAATGGATGTACTTGCTCAGTTCCTCTGCCATTTCTTTGCTCCCCATTACTACTTCTCTAGCGTCATTTTCCAAAGGCCCAATGTCCACTTTTACCCCTCTTTTGCCCCTTATATATCTCAAGAAACTCTTGCAATCTTACTTTATATTACTGGTTACTTGGACTTCCAGAAGACCTTTGGCAAGATGTCACACAGGAGGCTCCTGAGTAATATAAGAGACCATGGTGTTAGGGGCAAGTTACTAGCATGGATAGAAGATTGGTTGTCTGGCAAAAGCAGAGAGTGGGGATAAAAGAGTCCTTCTCAGGATGGTAGCCGGTGTTTTCCAGAAGGGTCAGTGTTGGGATCATAACTTTTCACTTTATACATTAATGATCTAGATGAAGGAACTGAGAGTGTTCTGGCTAAGTTTGCAGATGATACAAAGATATATGGAGGGACAGGTAGTTTTGAGGAGGCAGGGAGGTTGCAGAAAGATTTGGACAGGTTAGGGGAGTGGGCAAAGAAATGGCAGATGGAGTACAACATGAGAAAGTACAAGGTCATGCACCTGGCAGGATGAATAGAGCCATGGACTATTTTCTAAATGGGGAGAAAAATCAGAAATCTGAAATGCACAGTAACTTGGGAGTCCTAGTCTGGGATTCTCTGAAGATAAACTTGCAGGTTGAGCCAGTAGTCAGGAAGGTAAATACAATGTTGGCATTTATTTCAAGAGGGTTAGAATATAAAAGTAGGGATGTACTTCTGGCTTTATAAGGCTCTGCTCAGGCCACGTTTTGAGAATTGTGAGCAATGTTGGGTTCCATATCTCAGGAAGGATGTACTGGCCCTGGAGTGCATCTAGAGGAGATCCCAGGAATGTAAGATCCCACGAGAATGATCCCAAGAATGAAAGGCTTAACATATGAGGAATGTTTGAGGACTCTGGGTCTATACTCCATGGAGTTTAGAAGGAGAAGGGAGAATCTAATTGAATATTACAGAATACTGAACGGCCTGGACAGAGTGGATGTTGGGAAGATGCTTCCATTAGCAGGAGAGACTAGAACCTGAGAACACAGTCTCAGAGTAAAGGAAAGACCCTTTAGAAAAGAGATGAAGAGAAACTTCTTCAGCCAGAAAGTGGTGAATCGATGGAATTTATTGTCACAGAAGGCAGTGGAGGCCAGGTGTCATTGAGTATGCTTAAGACAGAGGTAGATTGTTAAGGGGATCAAAGGTGAAAGGGAGAAAGCTGGAGAATGGATTGAATGGTGGAGCAGACTCAATAGGCTGAATGGCATAATTTCTGCTCCTATGACTTATGGTCTTATAGTATTTGGCTATTCCAACAAACTCTTGTTTGGCCTCCAACATTCCATCCTCTGTAAACTTCAGATCTTCCAGCCCTCAGCTGTCCATGAGTTACACCAAGTCCAGTTCGTCTAATACTTCTGTGCTTGCTGCTCAACATTGGCACCCAGTTAGGAAATGCCTTGTTTTCAAGTGTTTCAGCCTTGATTTCAAATCCATCCATTGTCTCACCCTTTCCTATTTCTCTTCCAACCCAAAGCCCTCAATGACAACTGCCCTTGTCTAATTCTGACCTACATATATATATATTTATATATATATATATATATATATATGGCTGTTTTGATCACTTCACCATTGACAGCCATGCCTTCAATTATCTGGCCCCTAACTTCTGGAATTTCCTCCCTGAACCTCTTGGCCTCTCTACTGCTAGAGCCTCCTTTAAAAATTTCCTTAAAATCTACCTTGTTGACCAAGCTTTTGGTCATCTGACTTAATGTCACCTCATGTGGTTCAGTGATATATATAGTTTTAGAATCTTCCTTCACAATAACTTTGAATACTTTATTACATTAAAGGCCTTACATAAATAGATTTTACTGTTATAGGTATATACTCTTTCAACATATACAATTCTTTTAATTTCTTCTTAATTGCATAGACAGTATTATTGTAATTAGAGGACATCAGTCTGTCCTTTATGTCAATATTTACATTAAATAATTCAGATCTGGTAATGCTACCATTAAAATCCGATCTTCACTGTGAGAATACATCATGATGTGTGGCACTATCAGCATGCTAAATGGGATAGACTTTGAAAAGATCTAGCAACACAAGATTAGATACCTATGAGGTGCTGTGAGCCACTGGCAGCAGCAGAATTATAGTCCAACACAGTTTGCAATCTCAAGGAGCAGAATATCCCCACTCTACCATTATCATCAAGCCACAGGATCAATCCTTGTTCAATGAAGAGTGCAACAGCTCATACCAGGAGCACCACCAGGCATATCTGATAAGGCTACAAAGACACAGGATAACTTATATTTAAAACAGCATGGATAGTAAGTGATCAGCTGAGCTAAGCAATTCCACAGTCAACAGATCAGATTGAAGCACTTCAATCCTGCTATATCCAGTTGGTAATGGTGGTAGACCATTAAAACCTCACTGGAGGAACAGGCTCTACAAATATCCTCATCATCAATGATGGACGAGCCTAGCACATCAGTGCAAAACATAAAGCTGAAGCATTTTCAACAACCTTCAGCCAGAAGTTCCAATTTTTTGATCCATGTTAGCATCCTTCAGCAGTCTCCAGCATCGTGGATCCCATTCTTCAGCCAATTCAATTCAACCCACATGGTATCAAGAAATAGCTGAAGGCACTGGATATTGCAAAGTCCATGGGGCCTGACAACTTTCCAGCAGTAGTACTGAAGACACAAGTTTCAGAACTTGCAGCATCCCTCCAAGGTTTTAGTACAGATATAGTACTAGCATCTACCCAACAAAGTGGAACATTTCCCAGCTTTATCCTGTGCACAAAAGCAAGACAAATCCAATCAATTCAATTTTCAGCCTATCAGTCTTCTCTATGTCATCAGTCATGCGGTAGAATGGGTCATCAATAGTGCTCTCAAGCAGCACTTTCTTAGCAATAACCTGCTCACTGATATCCAGTTTGGGTTCTGCTGGAGCCACTCAGCTCCTGACCTCAGCCTCAGGTCAAACTTGGACAAAAGAGCCAAATTCCAGAGGTAAGCTGAGAGTTACAGCCCTTGTCATTGAAGCTGTACTTGACCTGGCTAAACTACAGTCACTGGGGCTCAGGAAAAATATTCTCTGCTTTTAGAGTCAAATCTGGCACAAAGGAGGATGATTGGGGCTGTTGGAGGACAGTCATCTCAGCTCTAGGACATCTGTGCAGGACTATCACAGGGTAGTGTCCCAGATCCAACAATCCTCAGCCACTCCATCAATGATCTTCCCTCCATCATAAGGTCAGAAGTGGAGATGTTCACCAATGGTTCCACAAAGTTCAGTACAATTCATGACTCCTGAGATATTGAAGAAGTCTATGTCCAAATGCAATAAGACCTAGAAAATATCTCGATTTGGACTGACAAATAGTAAGTGACATTCATGCAACACAAGTGCCAAACAATTACTATCTCCAACAAGAGAGAATCTAATCATCACACCTTGCCATTCAATCACATTACTATGACTTAATCCCCCAATATTAACATCTTGCAGACTACCTTTGTCTGGAAACTGTACTGGACTCGATAAATGAATATTAGAGTAGGTCAGACACTTGGAATCTCACAGCAAATAATTTGCCTGCCGACTCATCAAAGACTGTTCACCATCTACAAGACACAAGTCAGGATTCTGATGAAATAATCCCCACTTGCCTGGATGAATGCAGCTCCAATAAGACGAGGAGGTTGATACCATTCTAAACAAAGCAGCCCACTTGACTGACACCACATCCACAAACATTCAGTCTCTCCACCACTGATATTCAGTAGCAGCAGTGTGCACCAACTCAAGATGCACTGCAGAAATTCATCAACGCTCCTTTGACAACAGTAAAAACAGTGATAAATGGAATAGTAGAGCCAATTATTGAGCAAAGAAGGGATCTACACAAAAACAAGAGGCATGCTGAGGTGTCAAATGAATGCATTGCATCTCACTTTATCTGTAAGGAAGACACTGCCAACCTGTGGTAAAAGTGTAGTAAAATCAGTCACTAGAATAGTTATATATTTATAAAAGGGAGGTACTAAATAAACTGTCAATATTTCAAGTGAGACTGAACATTGCAGAGCCGCTGGCCAGAACCTGTCCATCTTCCTTCGGTTCAGGGAGTGGTGCTGGGGAACTGAATAATTGAAAACATCCCTCCTGTTCAAAAATGGTTTTAAAGGAAGGCTAGGCAATTACCTTAGCGGTGAGGAAACTTATGGAAACAATTCTTCAGAAAAGAATTAATAGTCACACAGAAATCAGCGAGTGGTTTCTGAAGAGTCAACATGGATTTGTTAAGGGAAATCTGTGTCTAATCAACTTGCTGGAGTTATTTGAAGAGGTAACAGAATTGATGAGGGTAAGGCACTTGTGGTGGTGCACATGGACTTCGATACAGTGTCAAACCACAGACTTGTGAGGAAATATATCTGTTATGGAATAAAAAGAACAGTAGCAATATGGATAGAAACATATAAATTGGAGCAGGAGTAGCCCATTCGGCCATTTTGAGCTTGGTTCACTATCATACGATCATGACTGATCATCCAACTCAAGAGCCTGTCCTGGCTTTTTCCCAATATTCTTTGATTCCTTTAGCCCCAACTGCTATATTCAATATCTTCTTGAAATCAAATAATGTTTTGGCTTGACTGCTTTCTGTGGTAGCGAATTCCACAGGCTCACCACTTTCTGAGTGAAGACATTTCTCCTCACCTTAGACCTATGTGGTTTACCCTATACAATCGGACTGTGTTCTGGGTTCTGGATTACCCTAACATTGGAAATGTCCTTCCTGCATTTTCTCTATCTCTTTCTGTTAGAATTTTATAGATTTCAGTGTAATACCCCATAATTCTTCTTAATGCCAGTGAACAGAATCCTAACGACTCAATCTCTCCTCATATGTCAATCCTGCCATTCCAGGAATCAACTTGGTAAACTTTTGCTGCACTCACTCTATAGCAAGAATATTCTTTCTCAGATAAGAGACTAAAACTGCACACAATATTCTAGGTGTGGTCTCACCAAGGACTTGTATAACTGCAACAAGATATCTTTGTTCCTGTACTCAAATCTTCTTGCTATAATGACCAACATACCATTTGCCTTCTTTACCACCTGCTGCACCTGCATGTTTACTTTGAGCAATTGGTATACGTGGACACCCAAACCTTGAAAATTAGTTGAATGATATGATAAGGAGGGTAAGGATCAAAGGTTTTTGGGGGGCTGGAAGGTTTGTAGTGGAATTTTCCAGGTACTGTTGCTTTTTCTGATATATAAAAATGTTACGCAGTGGTCAGTTTCAAAGCTTTCAGGTGATATAAAACCTGGGAGAATTGTAAAACATTTGAGGGACAATATACAACTTCAAATAGACATTGCCATGATAGTATCATGGATGGATAAGTGGCAGATGAAGTTCAATGCAGGTAAGTATGAGGTGATACACTCTGGTACAAGGAACATGGACAGACATGGAGAGTAATTAATTGTAATATTCTCAAGGATGTGCAGGAGCACAGAGACATGTGTATATGTTCATAAGTCATGAAAGGTAGCAGGATAGCTAGAGAGTACTTAATAAAGTATACCATATTCTATGTTTTGTTAATTTGGCCATGTAATATAACAGCAGGAAGGGTATGTTGAACTTATATAGGACACTAGTTAGACCTCACCTGAAGTACTGTGTTCAGTTCTCGGCAGCATGTGAATGCATTGGAAGGAGTGCGTTGAGGTTTAGAAAATGCTTAAAGGGATGAGACAATTCAGCTTGAAAAAAAGACTATTTTCCTTAGAGACGAAAAGGCTCAGGGGAAATATAATAATTTTCAAAATCATGAGGGGACTGGATAATATGAGCTATGGAAAAACTGTTCCTGTTCATAAAAGAACCAAGAATCAGAGGGCATAATTTTAAAGTCTGTTGCAAAAGAAACAAATGTGAGGTGAGAAAACCTTCCTTACACAGTGAGTAATTAAGTTATGCTGCACACTGCATGGAAATGTGGTGGAGGTAGGTTTCATTGAAGCATTCAAGATGGCATTACATTACTATTGAATTAGAAACAATATATAGGGCTACAAGGAAAAGGCAGGAGATTGGCACCAACTTATAATGTTCAGAGTGCTGGTTTGATATGATGGGCTGAATGGCCCTTCTGTACTATAACAATTCTGTGACTCTCTGATATTTTATCTTCTGTGACGCCTGTAATGTTTTGGTGAAGATGTGCTGGTTTTGTGGGACCTATATATAACATAAGCTGAAATACGATGCAATAATTTTGCATGTCATAAATACAAGCCATTAATATAACAAATTTTGCTAATAACATTGTAGCTACCATGGAATTGCAGTTTACATGCAGTTGTGCTCACACAGCTCATTTAGAAGGGTAACAAAAGTGTCATCAATCATCCTTTTTTAACTGGGTTAACAGACATGCACAAAATTAACATTAAATATCATGGTGATCTTCTTAGTTAAACTTTTTCACAGTTTCACCTCAAACTGTTTTATGGGTGTTATTAGATTTACCAATTCTTAAACTCAAGATTGTTAAACACAAAATTGTCAGTCATTTATCATATCTCAGAAAAATGACTATTTCCAGAGAAATAGTTGGAAATGAGTTTTCTGTCTGCTTATTGGTAAGAAATGTAAGCTCACAGCTTAATGCTGACACTAAAGGGTGATTATTAGCAATCTCAATAAAATAGAGGAAAAAGATTAGTGGTGCGAGAAATGAAATAACGGGGTAAGTTTTCCTATTTTTAGGCAGAATGTTTTATCATGGCACTCAGTCTGCCAATGGTCCATGGCAACTTTTCCCATGCAATCTTCTACTTGTTATTTCATTATTATACAAGTGACTACCACAGCGCCTGTCTTCTGAAATTGGATGGAAGAAGGCTGACTGGTTGCTGCTGTTAGAACTTTGCAACGTTCATGCCATGAGCACCATATTTAAATCCAGCTCCACAGAACTTCAGATGCTGTAGGTCAGGAATTGTCTACACACTGTGGTTCTGCAGTGTCATCCTCAAGTTAGATCAAGACTGTGGATGCTGGAATTCTGAAACAAAAGCAGAAATTGTTGGAGAAACTCGGCAGGTCTGGCAACATCTACAGAGAGAAAGCAGAGTTTACAATTTGGGTCCAATGACCCTTTATTAGAACTGGTTCTGTTGGAGGGTCACTAGACTTGAACCTTAGACAGATGCTGTAGGAGCTGTGGAATTTCTCCAGCAATTTCTGTCTTTGTTTAAGTTATCTCCTTAGTTTGCTGACAGGGATCGAGAAAAGAAAGGATTGTGGAGAGGGTGGGAATGTTGCATCCTGCTGACTGGCAAAGAAGACAATATCACCAGATCCAGTCAGACTGGACTAAGATAGTGACCCAGGCTTGGGCAGTTCTCCAGTAACATATAATGCACAGCAGTACATGATGAAGGTTAGCAACCTTCTGGACTACATGGTGCAGTGGATCAGTGGTTATCACTGTTGCCTCACAGCACCAGGGTCCCAGGTTCGATCCCAGCCTTGGGCGACTGTCTGTGTGGAGTTTGCACATTCTTCACGTGTCTGCGTGGGTTTCCTCTGGATGCTTCGGTTTCCTCCCAAAGTACAAAGATGTGCAGGTCAGGTGGATTGGCCACGTTAAATTGCTCATACTACCCAGGAATATGCAAATTAGGTGGATTGGCCAAGGTAAATGCAGAGTTACAGGGATAGGGTATGGGATGAGTCTGGGTGGAATGCTCTTTGGAGAGTTGGTGGTGACATGTTGGGCTGCTGGGCACGTTTCCACACTGTAGGGATTCTAAGTATAAATGGCATCAACTTCTGTCTGCAACCTCATATTCACAGAATATTCACAACTCACACAAAATCTGCCTCTCTCTAGGGCTCATGGACTCTAACTCCCAATCTTATATGATTCACAGCCACCTCATCCACCCAAACTACTGACACTTTCTGCTGTTCTATTCACTCACAGGGGACACCTCTCCACATCATTTGTTCCTGCATCACCATTAACAGATATTCCATCCACTTTAATTGTCCTTAATCCCTTCTTTTGTTTTATTGCAGAAAGAATTGACCCACCCCACAAACTGATGTCTTCACAGTACCCAGACTGACCTGCATGGAACCCCTGGACTTGTTCCACTTGATCTGCAGGACTGACCGTGGCTCAATCCCCAGATTGCAAAGAATGAATCCCTAATCTGTGGTCAGACTAAGCACCTGCCTGACCATGTCCAACTATCTGAACTGGAATCGGATGAGCTCATTGACTAATTGTAACAGAAACCCCTGAATGACCATTGTCCTCCTTGCCCCCTGAAAGGACTGCCTCCCATTGACTTTCAGACATGGGCATTTGCTTGAAGCATGCGCAGTTTCTTTGCCTCATAATCTGCCGGCATATGTTGTAGGTTTGGAATTGAATCAGCAAGGTGCCATAAAGCAACATGCCCACTCTTTTGACTGCTCGATTCTCCAAGCCACAATTTGTCTGATTCTCCCTATATGTTAAAAAAACAATACAGGCCACAGAAGCTGACAACTGCAAAACAAATGAGCACTATGAAATGAAGCCAGAAGCTGTAAAATACAGCATGAGATGTATGTATCTCCTTGCAGGTAACGTGATCTGGTTAACACATACAAGTTATAGATATCCCTCAGCCCCAAAGTGAACTCCTGAAGAGCTGAAGCTGTATAACAGCTGATCCGAGACCAGGCACGATAGTGTTGTGACAGGGGTGGCTTGCCAATACTAACTTACTTATATGGAAAATGCAGGAGGATAATACGTCTAGAGCAAGCAGGGACGTTGTATTGAAGGCAAAATGAGGTGAGGCCTGGAGAGGCAAGTGGTGAACTGCTGCTGCCAGGTACCAGCTTTGACTTTCAGTTCAAAATGTTACGCCATCTAGTTTCTCAGATATGAGGAAAATTGGAAGCGGCAGAACAATGAGTCAAGTTGGACTATTAATCAGATTCAAATACAGAGAAATAAAGTTATCACTGTTCATTAGTGAGATCCAGAACTTATCATTTAAATCTTAACAGTAAAATGCAGAATGTTTTCATTTTTGCCATAATTTCCCACATTTCATGTCATTGCCCATTGTTCAAGGGAATAGATAATCTGTCCAATATTCCTTTGGTAAATGACGATAAATAATGTATTTTTCTAAGGATGGATGTGAGGAACAATTATTTTTGTTAATCGATGTTTCAAATCATATGAGATGTTTGTGTAACAGAAGAAAAATCAATTTTCCAATCAGATTAGTTGTTATTATCAATTGATCAGATTAGTTGAAAGACCTGACTCAAGATTATTAGAATCCAAGCTAGTGTATGTTTCAGTGACACAATAACTTTTATCAAGGATAGCACATTTTGACAAGGTATATAAGGAGTTTGAAGCAGCTTTCCTGAAAAAAATAACATCCCAGCAACAGTGATGCAATTATTACAGATTTTAGTCAATTTCGCTGTGATTAAAGTCTATGGGTGATTTCAGCCATTCAGTTAGAATAAAGCCAAACTGAAAGACTGTTCAAACATATGCATGATAAATGTTTCATTGGCAGTGCACGTAAGTTTAATAGATTGGCAAACATTTTCAAAGCAACTTTGTCAAAGTAGAAGATGAAAAATGAAAAAGAAAGCTACATGAGAATACTGTTTATATTGTGATTTAACACAGCAGTTTTGAATGATTTATTACTTTTCTATGAATGAAGAATACTACAAGAAACGAAGGGCAAATTTTATCCTCCCATGTGATGGATTTGCACATGGGTGGGGGTTATGAAATGCTACAGGTGCTTTCCAAGCACTTCTGCACTGTCCCCACTAAAATTATGCAGTGATGTACAGTTGAGACACTTAAGTGGCCAATTAATGACCTAAGGAAGGAATGAAAATTATGACCAGTGACTCTGCAATTTCCATTTTCACTTCCCTCAGTATCCTGAATGATTCCCTGTTCAAGTCCTGGTATGCAAAACGCCTTGGATTCCAGCATCTGCAGTTTTATCGTCTCACTAACCAGACAATTTTAGCAGGTAATCGGGAAGGCAAATGCAATACTGGCCCTTATTTCTTAGAGAATGGAGTACAAAAATGGGGAGGTTTTGCTAAAACTATGTAAGGCACTAGCTAGACCACACCTAGAAAATTGAGCAGTTGTGGTCTCCTTACCTAAGGAAAGATATGCTGGCATTGGAGGCAGTCTACAAATGGTTCACTGGGTTAATTCCACACATGGAGGGAATTTTTTATAAGGAAAGTTTGAAAAGTTTGGGCTTGTATTTATTAGAGTATAGAAAATAATGAAAGGGAATCTAATTGAAATGTAAAAGGTTGTAAGGGGTCTTGATGGGATGAATGCTGAGAGGCTGTTCCCCTTGTGGTAGCGACTTGGCATAATTTCAGAAAATGGGGTCACCCTTTTAAGACAGAGATGAGGAATATTTTATTTCTCCCAGATGGGAGTGAAGCTATGGAATCCTTTACTGCAGAGGGCTGTAGAGTCTGGTTCGTCAAATATGTACAAGGCTGAGACAGACAGATTTTAGCCAGTAGTAGAGTGAAGAATTATGAAGGAAATGAGGACAGTAGATACTGGAGATCAGAGTCGAGAGTGTGATGCTGGAAAAGCACAGCAGGTCAGGTAGCATCTGAAGAGCAGGAGAATCGACATTTCGGGCATAAGCCCTTCATCAGGAAAGAGGCTTGTCAGCCGAGGGGGTGGATCTCTCCCTCAGCTCACAGGCCTATTCCTGACGAAGGGCTTATGCCGGAAATGTTGATTCTCCTGCTTCTCGGATGCTACCTGACCTGCTGTGCTTTTCCAGCGCCACACTCTCAACACTGAAGAATTATGGATTCTTAAGGAATTAATTGATAATTAATTCTTAATTATTAAGGTAAGTGGAATTGGGATTAGAACATATCCACTATGATCTCATTGGATGGCACAGCAGACTTGATGTACCAAATGGCCTCCTTCACTCCTAAGTCGTATGGTCTTATGTCCAATAACTCCTCCTCATCATTGCTAAAACCTTCACGTACCTGATGTAGCTCCTCTTTCATCATGACTTACATATTGTCTTTTTCCTTAGTCAAGATAAAGATACAAAGTACTCTTTCAATATCTCATCTATGCACTCTGACTCTGTCGATAAATCCCCTTTTTGTTCTCGAATCAGCCCTAGTTCTCCTTTCACCAATTTTTTACTATTTAAATACCTGTACAGGTATTTTTGGATTCACTTCTATGTTAGCTTCTAGTTTCTTTTTATATTCTCTCCTGCTTTTCTTACTTGCTTTTCTACTTTCGCTTTGAACATTCCATATTATTCAGGATCATTGATTCTCAGTTGTATTATCCACTTAACATTTCATAAGCACACATTTTCTTCTTTCTCTTAATCTCTATCTCTCCCATCATCCAGGGAGTTCTGAATATATTTGTCCTATCATTCCTCTTTATGGGAATACACCTCAAATGTGCCCAAATGATGTCTTCTTTCAAGACAGTCAATTATTCAGTTAACATTTTGCCTGCCAACCCTTGGTTTCAATTTATCCAGCCAGATCCATTCTTAACAGATTGTTGGATACCTTCCAGTTAATTATTCTTACTCACTTGGTCCTTGTCCCCTTCCATTGCCAACCTAAACTTTATAATAAAATGATCAGTGTCTCTAAATGCTCCAAATGACACTTTAGCCCTCCAAGAGCTAGGTCTAGCAACATTTCATTCCCTATAGGAGTGCAGACATACTGCTGTACTTTTCCTGAATGAATTCTGTGTGCTCTAAGATATAAATATCCCAGTCTATGTTCAGACAATTAAAGACCTCAACTGTATCTCAGCTATAATTCCTACAGCTCTCTCTGATTTCCTTGCAAATATAGACCTCTTCATCCTTCTCATGAATTGGCAACTGACAGATTACACCAAGCAATGCAACTGCATCATATTTGTTCCTTAGCTCTAGCCAAGTAGATTCTATCCTTGGTCCCTCTGGAGCATTCTCTTTCTGAAATGGTGCAATGTTATCCTTAATCAACATGACCGATGCTCTTCCTTTGCTTCCTTCCCTATATTTCCTGAACACCTTGTATCCAGAGACATTTAAAACGCAGTCCTGTCTTTCTTTGAGTTCAATCTCTGTCTTAGCCACAGTGTCATCTTTTCACAGTGCAATCTGTGCCTGTTGCTCATCAATTTTATTTACCACACTCAATGCATTCACATGCATTACTTCCATCCCAAGATAATCAATTACCCAGCTAACATTAATTCACCCTGGATGTTATGTCCACTTCCAGGTCCGCTAAAGCGTTCCGCCAGCTGGAGGTAAAAGCCAGCCCTTAGTAACTGCTATAAACAATATAGGTAGTGCCGCTGCTGCATTTTTTTTCTCTTTTATCTTTGTAGTGAATTTTCTTTGGCAGTTAGCATCAAGAAGTGCCATACAGAATATTCTCCTGCTTTTCAATTCAAGGAGTATCATGTGATCAAATCAATAGCTAAAATTTATGGATGCAGGTTCTCCATTTGATTCCTGGGCATGCCACAAAATTATTCTGTATTTTTGCAAGTGAAAGCATTTTCTGAAATACAGAAAGGTAGGGTCCAGCTGCACAAGCAGTCTGAGATACAGAAGCTAAAGCAAGTGAACGCTACAGCAATGAATAAGGAAACCAAAAATGGGAGCAATTATTTTCACCTATTGTTGGTGTACAATTCAAGAGTAAGGCTTAACAATTAAATTTACAACAAATACTCTGACAAAATCTACTTTAAAACTTTTCATTTTCTTATCCAACTTCTTGTCTAAGGTGAATTGCAACTTATTTTAGTGGGTACTTGCTGGTGAGAATGCATTAATTGGAATACTATCCGCCACTAGAATGCTATCTCTAGAATTGCAGAGGTTGAAAACAGAATAAGGCAGTAGACTTGGGAATAGTGAAATATTCCCATATTTCAGACTTTGCTGCAACCTCGTTCCATGATAGGTAATGCCAAGTGTGAGCGAATTTTGGTATCTGATCATATCTCTAACATTTAAAGGTGTTTTTACTGGGCTCACATGATTATGGTTGAGCTTAATTTCTTAGTGAGTAATACATAAGAGTCAATATTACAATTGTTAACATTCACTGGAAAATATTAATGCCTCTTAACAGCACAGTAACTTGCAAACCTAAGGCTGAAGGCTATCCGTCATATTTACCTGAGCAAATTGAATTTAGCTGCCTCCCAATTGTCAACTTTAGTTTGTTTTTAAAGATTATAGTATAGTTGCTTTTAGTACAAAAATATCACATTTGACTGGATTGTGAGAGTATTATAAGTTAGAATTTACAATTAGCAATTATAATTGTTAGAAATTAGTAATATCCCATGTTTATTTCTGCTATCAGCTTGAAATAGGTAGAGGATTAAGCTAGTATTATAAGCTTTGTCTCTCTAGAATTAATCTAGTGGATTTATTATTCTTAGGTTGTGATAGTTGTATTGAGCTTGTGCCTAGGAGCCAAGGTCAGGTGATGCATTCAGAATAGTGCAAGAGCAACCAAATTTAGACTTAAAAAACAACTGTCCTATATGACGTGTCAGGTTTTTCATTTAACCTTGACTAATTAAGACACTGCCAAAGTGCAAAGGTCAATTAGTGTATGAAGGTACAAAAGAAATTACTTTAGTAAATAATCCTCTGGTTCAATGGAAAGGTTTGATTAGATAATCAGTTGTAAAATGCTTATCAATAGCCCCAGTGAACAATTCTGAACATGTGTAACTGAGAACAGGCAAATTCAACCAATGCGGCCCTGACAAATAAGCTTGCAAGGTAAGAATGTAATTCAAAGGAATTATGTGGGTAACAGCATTGGAAAATATCACATAGTCTCGGAGGTGAAATTCACATTATAGGATGGATGTGATATGATGCAGAGCAAATTTAGCAGAATGTTGCCTGAGCTGGAGAATTTTAGTTTTGAAGAAAGATTGGGTAGACTGGGGTTTTAACCTTGGTACAGAGGAGACTGGGGAGGACAGGACATGACTGAGATGTATAAAATTATAATAGGCTTAGATAGAGTTAATGGGAAGAAACGTTTCTGCTTGATGGAGGAATGAATGACCAGAGGGCATAGATTTAAGATAAGGGACAAAAGCTTTAGAGAGGATGTGCAGAAAAGCATTTTCACATAGAGGATAGCGGGTGTCATTGTCTGTAAGGATGATAGAGGCAGAAACCTATTTAGATGTGTACCTGTGATGCCATACATTACAATGGGCCAAGTGCTGGAAAATTGGATTAGAATAATGACTGTTTTTGATTGGCACAGACTCAATGGGCCATAGCGCTTTTTTCAATGCAGTATGTTTCTATAATTAAATGATGTAACTACATCAGCTAAAGAGACCTGTGAAAGTTGGGAGGTAATGTATGTGTGGGCTTTTATTTTATGGTACAAGTTAAACATACCATTAAGCAACTTGCACACGTAGAAGGAATAGGTTCAATAGTAACATTCAAAAGCGAACTGGACAAATAATTGCAAGGAAACAAATTACAGGGCTATCAGGAAAAAGTAGGGAGGTGAGATTAATTGGATAATTTGACAAAGAACTGGTAGAGCCCTGATGAGATAAATAGCCTGTTGGTATGCTCAATGACTCTGAATCAACGATGCCATGGATATAGAAAACTGGGAGTGTTAAGTTCCTCTTTAAATACTGTCATTGGGTCTTTTACATCTGTGCAGAAGGTATCAGATCATAACAACCATTGTACAAAAACTGCTTTATCATTAAGTGGATTAGCAATGGGAAATTCAGGGTTATAAGGATAGGATGAGGGGTTGGGCTGGGTGGGATGCTCTTCAGAGGGGTGGTGTGGTCTTGATGGGCCAAATTGCCAGCTTCCGATGGAGGGCTTATGCCCGAAACAGGGACTCTCTTGCTCCTCGGATACTGCCTGACTTGCTGTTCTTTTCCAGCGCCACACTGTTTGATTGTTACCACACTGTAGGGATTCTATAACATCTTTATTTTCTTACCTTGTGCAAATCATTTTGAAGCTATTTTCTGTGGTTATTGACCTCACTGCCACCTGCAAAGTTTCACTTCATTGATTCTTGGCAAAAGCATTCATGATTTTGAATACCATCGTCAGAGACTCCTTATTATTTCTCTGCACAAAGGAGAAAACCAGCTTCTCCAAATAACTGAAGATCCTCCTCCCAGCACAATACTAGTAAATCCTGTTTGCACCCTCTATAAAGTGTCACGTCTTGTCTGAAGTATGGCATCCAGAATTGAACAAAACATGCCAGCTGATGCCTAAGTAGTGTTTTATAAAGGTTGGAATATAACATTTATCCTTTTGTGATAGGTCCATCTATTTGCTGAAGCCAGGAATTTCATATGCATTTGTGACAACCATTTAAATTTGTTCTGTCATCTTCAAAATTTGTTTTCTCTGTTTTCTCTGTTCTTGCATCCCCTTTAAAATTGTAGCATTTCATTCATATTACCTCTTCACGCCCTTCCTATGTATTTCTTCATTTCTACATAAATTTGCATCTGCCAAGCATCTGCTCAGTTTTTACCAAACTATGCCATCCTGAAGTTTGTTAGTATCTGCCTCATTGTTTACAAGTTTAGTTTCCTTTTCAAAGATTTAAACTTCGTCCTATACTCAAATCCAAGTTATAAATATGTAAATAGATAAGTGGACCTAATATTGACATCTTGGGCAGACAGCTGTATACTTTCCTCTAGTATGAGAAACAGGCATTCACTACAACATTTTGCCTTCTGTCACTCCTAACCCATGGGCATTAGTTTGGCTAAGCCAACCTTTTGGTAATGGGTCAAATGCCTTTTCAAAATCCAAATGTACATTAACTGTAACATCCCTACCAAGCTTCACTACCAATTTACTAAAATTACTAAAAATATTAGAACCAAATGATGAAGGCTTAAAGATAGAATGAAGTTATTATTCAGGCCTTATCTAAACAACTGAGGTGAGCTATTGGTGCCTATTGTATTTTCACAAGGAATGCCTCTGACAAGAGTATACGATTCAGAGTTTGAGGTTGTTGGCTCTTTGATGGATCCAAGTGGCAGGGAAGACAATAGCAGCTGGTCAAGGTAGTCTGGAAGCCATAAAGAATATTCTTGCTTCTCCAGAAGCTGCAGTGATTTGAAAAAAAGAAATGTAATTTGCATATTTTTCAGAAGCAGCTGCTGGTTGACCATATCCCAACAACCTGAATGAATCAGAACTTGGGTGAGTCCAATTTCTGGTACAAGTTCACAAGTGGTTCAGACTCTCACTGGCTTAAACAAGGAGTTTAGTAACTGCTTTAAACAGGTGAAACCAGATGCCTGAAAATTTATCTTGTTTAATTTTTGATCTGATATTTTTCATGCATCTTTCTGATGCAAAATATTTGAGATTTACATTGTTCTATTTTATACTTGTTTTACTCCAATAAACAGATGCAGCGAGCATCAATTTCTTCCCCATTATACAGATATTTATCTAACCGCTATTAAGAATTTTCTGTCTGAAAATTGATTGCATATTTCTTTATTCCAACAGTGACTACACTTCAAAAATAGCTGTGACATCCCTAAGGATGTTCTGAAGTCGTGAAAACACTATATCAATGCAATTCTATTATTAGACAACAACTGGCCATGCCTGAGAGAGATTTTCTGAGGAAAATTAAAAGCTTTCAAAAACTGAATTTCAGTAGTTTATTTAAATGACGGACCTGCTGGAACAAGGCCGAACCAGCTGTCCTAATATCTTCCAAATTGTAATGAGGCTCTCATCATATAAATTATTATAGCAATTAGTTGGAGACAGTGGTGAAGCTATTACACTTTTCAACAATAACAATCATAATTCGTACATGGTTTGTTTTGATAGTTGCAGTCATATGAACGTAGTAAGTGTTGACATGCAGAACCCACTCCTGGTAGTGTAGCTATTCCTTTTATTGGCAATATAACTAACAACTCCTTTGGGGGGCCTATGGCACAGTGATAATGTCACTAGAAGTGCAATCCTGAGACCCAAGCTAATGTTCTGGGTACATGGAATACAATCCTACCATGGCAGTTGGTCGAATTTATATGCAAGTATTAAAATTTTGAATTAAAACCTAGTTTCAGTAATGGTCACCATGTCACAATTATCTGCAGTTATAAAACCCCATCTGGTTCAATTACACTGCTTATAGAAGAAAATCTTCTTTTGTCTATGTTACATTTGAATTCAGACCCACAGTAACATGGTTGATATCTGAAGTGAAATGCCCATCACACAGTTTGTTTAAGGCCACTTGGGGATGGGCATAGAAATTTAGAAAATAGGAACAGGAGTAGGCCATTTGGCTCTTCGTGCCTGCTCCACCATTCATTACGATCATGGCTGATCAACCAACTCAATAACTTGTTCCTGCTTTCCCCTCACATCCTTTGATCCCTTTAATCCTAAGAGCTATATCCAAAACCTTCTTGAAATCATACAATGATTTGGCCTTGACTATTTTCTGTCATAGTAGGTTCCACAGCCTCACGACTTCCTGGATGAATAAATTTCTCCTTATCTCAGTCCTAAATGTTACACCTTAGACGATGAACCCTGATTTCTGGACTCTCCTGCCATTAGAAACATTCTTCCGGCATCTATTCTGTTAGAATTTTAAAGGTTTCTATGAAATCTACCCTTTTTCTACTTCATTCCAGTGAACACTTAACTGATTCAATGTCTTCTCATTCATCATTCCTGCCCTCTCAGAAACCAGTCTGGTAAACCTTTGTTGCACTCCTTCCATAGCAAAAACATCCTTCCTCAGGTAAGATGATTGAGAGTGTACACAGTATTTCAGGTGTTGTCTCAGCAACTGCAGCAAAACATCCCTTCTTCTGTACATGAATCCTCTCACTATGTTTGCCAACATGCCAGTTACCTTCTTCACCATCTACTACAGCTGCATGCTTCTCTTCAGTACGAGGACACCCAAATCTCATTGCACACCCCTCTTTCAATATATAGCAATTCAGATAACAATCTGCCTTCTTGTTTTTGCTATCAAAGTGGGCAACAAACGCTGGCCTTTCCAAAGATGCCAATATTTCATAAAATAATTAAAATAAATACAAAGGGGAAAGGGATGGCCAGTGAGATTGAGTTCAAGTGCCGGTCTGTCTATTCAGCTCGAGGAAAAAAGAACTATGCTTCTCAAGAACAATTTGTGAGAGTTGGTAAATAATTCGGTTTAGCGAAAGAAAATTCTTGCACTGCGCTAAATGGATTCATGAAGAACTTTAATCTGTAAGTTTATTTAACTCATAATAGGGTTAATATGTTCAGATTGGTTAATTTCCATGCTAAAAAGACTGTTACAAAACAAGACTGTTACAAATTTGTTGTACTTACTCCTCTCTGCTACATGAGGTCATATGAAAGGACAGTTTTCTTTTCAGCTCACAATTTGACAATAAATATAGGACAATAAAGGTGAACTACGAGCTACATTGTTCACTTATGGAAAAGACTTGGAACTGAGTCCAAAGCAAATCTAGTCCAGATCCAGGTACTGTGAGTTGAAGCAATGCTGTACACTGTGATAATCAAGACTAACTTCTCATCCCGTGCCAAAATAATAAAAACAGAAAACATTGAAATACACAATGTGCTGATTTGCATTTGTATGGAAAAGGTGTTTAATATTAATTTGAAGTGATTAAACAAACACAATCTCAATCCAGGTAACACTACTGTTGGCTTTGGGTTTGAGATAATGTCATTTAGGATGCCTTTCAAGGGAAAAAATAATTTCAGTTCACACTAATAATCAGGAAATCACTGTGAGAAGAATACATGGGGAGGAGGCAATGGACAAGTGGTAAAGTCACTAGATTAGTGAACCAGAACCCCAAGACAATGCTCGAGGCTTGAATCTCACCACTTCAGATGGTGAAATCTGAATTCAATTAAATCGGGACTAAATGCTGACCATGTTAATTGTCTTAGTTAACCTGGTTAACTAAAAAGGAAATCAGCCAACATTTGGCGTTCCCTCTGGACAATTAAGGATAGGCAATGAATAAATCACTAGCCAGTGACACATACATTCCCCCAAACAAAAGAAGTAGACCAAATCATATAGAGAACCACAACAGAGGTGTGGAGATCTAAGTTAGCCTTTGAAGTCTCAAGACAATGTCACCAAAAATAGAGAAATGAGTGATTGCCTTTTTGTTATTACTACATAGAGTGTGTGTGTGTGTGTGTGTGATCTCGCTTCCATTATCCCTGCACTAAGTTTTAACATGTCAGAAAGAAAAACACCAATTGTGGAGTGTAAACATGAGGCTGGCTTTGAAGGCAGGGATAATATGTCATTCCTAAAATGAAGGTTGACTTGTAAGCCAAGAATATGAAATGCAAAATTCTGAAGTCTGAAAAAATGGGATAATCACAAAATTCACTTCTATATGATGATATAATGGCAAAAGGAGCAAAATTGTTTGGGGAAAAGGGACTTCTGGCTTCTTGGAGAAAGCAACTGGTTGCAATAAAGTGACAATAGTAAATTGGCTGCATTGGACCAGGGGATTGGCTGTTTCAAAGGTTGGATGGACAAGTTGATCAGTGAAAGAGGAACAGATGGGAGTATAATAAAAGTGAAGAAGGCATTGCCATGTGGATTTGTAATGGAAAATTCAAGGGACAATCAACAAAAGGATCACATAAATTTGAGAGGTAACACAATATTCAAATTGCTGCATGTTTAAAGCATTTTGTAACATTTTGCTTAACTTAAGACACCGGTTTGGTGTCTATTTTCTTTACCACCCAACTATCATCTTTCAGTTGAAAGCCGAATTAAAATAGAACTGGACAGAGAAACAAAAGAGAGAGTTAAGAAGAAACAACAAAGAAATTTAAGAAGAAATGGAAACATGAAAGGAGAGACAGACAATAGCATGAGGACTTCAGGGATAGTAAGGAAGTGACAATTACTGTCTAGTTTACAATGCACAATGCTGTGGGAGATTATCTGACTAGTGGTTGAATAATAATGGTGTATCTAGCATTTACTTGCATGAGTGGAAGCTGTAAGTTGCAAGCCTATCATCAGTATGATTTATGCAGGTAATTGAGTTACAATTACACAGAACTTGATTTTAGGGACCCAGGCAATTGCTTCTGTCTTCTGATTGCTTGGCTGAAGGAAATCATTGAATCCCCATGGTGTAGGAATAGGCCCTTCAGCCCAACACGTTCACACTGACCCTCTAAAGAGTAACCCACTCAGATCCATTCCCTTACATTTAACCCTTTACTAATGCATCCAACCTATACATCTCCGAACACCATGGCCAATTCACCTAACTTGCACATCTTTGGATTGTGGGAGGAAATCAGAGCACCCGGAGGAAACCCACACAGACATGGGGAGAATATGCAAACTCCACACAGACAGTCACCCAAGGCTGGAATCAAACCTGGCTTCCTGGCGCTGTAAGGGAATTACTGTGCCACCCAAAATTGCAGCTTATCCAAGATAGTCTATGACACAGCTGAAAATGTGTTGCTGGAAAAGCGCAGCAGGTCAGGCAGCATCCAAGGAACAGGAGAATCGACGTTTCGGGCATAAGCCCTTCTTCAGTCTATGACACAAGCTGTCTTACAGTGTAAAAGATGTCCATGAGTTTAGATAGTTGAATGATATGAGAATGCATGTAGACCTTGACTCCACATCTACAGACAGCTTGCCAATGGACAGAATTAGATGAAGAAGAGATGGCGGCTAAACATGAAACCTCGGGAGCTGACAGCACAATGGTGGAATGAAAAAAAACGCAGCAAAATGTGCCTCAGTTATGATCAGATAGAAAAGGAGCAGACAGTGAAAAAATCAGGAAGGCCACTGAAGGAGGATGGTGCAGTTGGCCATGATGAAACAGGTTAAGGATGATACAGTTGATTCCCGAATATCTTACAGTTTATTCCTATTATCTTGTTCCTGTGGTTTAAACATAGAATGATACATATAGTTGGGTCATCTGTCTTGGAGCAAGTCTTGCTCCTGGCACTGAGAAAAATAATTAAAGAAAAAAGATGTTCTTGATACATTTTTGTGTCTCCTCTATTCATATTAATTCATCTCTCTCATGCCAGAGAGTTCAATGTCACCTATTAGCACTATATATCAGTGCTATCATCACAATTACTGTTTAAATTCAGTCTTTCAGGAAAATAAAATGTAATGAGTTAATTGTAGTCATATGCAGCTAATTTTGAAATGTATCTGCCATTTTCATTCACTCGTTAAAACTGTTGTTAGTGAAAATGATCTGTGGACAACACATCTACTGTTTCTTGAATAAGACCACTGCTTCTGGTAACAATTTATGTTTCTTTTTAACTTGGTGTAATTCCACACCTCTGTATACTGCTCACTAAATTATTTAACACAACTCAGGTGATCTTTTATATGTGTGCTACATGCCTTTATTTTATTGATATTTTGATTTGATATATATTATTTCTTTACTGTCTTTCATACATCTAGTTTGACTATTCCAATGTACCCTGGCCAACCTGTCATGTTGACCCTCAGTAAACATGAAATCATCCAAAACCATGCTGTTATGGTTGAATTAAATCCCATGTAGCTGTCAATTCTGTGCACACTGGCCTGCACTGGCTCCTTGATAAACTGTTTTAATATTCTCGTCCTTGTTCTTCACATCGCTCGATAGCCCCATTCTTTTTGACTACTTAATTTCCTTGCAACCCAGCAACATTTCTGCACTCTTTCAATTCTAACCTCTTCAGCATCCCAATTTTAAGAGGCTACCATTGGTGCGTTATCTTCAATTGCCAAGGCCCTAAACTGTGAAGTTTCCTCCCAAAACCTCCCTGCCTCTCTCTTTCTCTTTTCCTTTAAGATGCTCCTTAAAACATATCCCTTTGACCAAACCACCCCTTGTCTCTCTAAATATAGCTCGGTGTCAATGTTTGTGTGTATGACTCTTCAAAGCACCTTGCTATATAAACATAGTTTGTTGTTGTCTTAATTATCATCTGAATTACATTAATTTAATTCGCTCCAACATATGCATCTTTTCATAGATTTGTGCATTCCTCCCACCTTTGCACTTTTAGTGGTAATGAAGCATTTCAAGTGAAGGAAGATAACTTTTTAAAATCATTTTAGATAACAGTTAAATGAAACTTACAAGCAATCCTGTAAACGAACATGTAAGCAAGACATACCTACTGCTAATTCATGCACAGGAAAAATGTTCCTCACAGCAGCTTCACATAACACAAAAAAACCCTGCTCAATGACACATTCACCCACTAGCAAGATGCGCAATAACAATTTCATGCACACAGCACAAAAAGACTTTTATTAGCTCTTTCAAGCATTTCAGGATAACACCCAATAGTCCTTCCACATAATTTTGCTTTTTTAGCATGACTTCTGTTCAGGCTACAACTGTTAAAAACAGTTATAATATAATAGGGGATCATGGTTTCTAATGAGTTAGCTCCTTTATCATGTTGCTTTCAAGCCACCAATAAAGGCAGGCGCCCCTTATTTTCAATCATTGTAGGCTTATGTCCTGGGTCTTTTTCAAATAGCATTAGGCTGGTTTTAACATCCTAACTGAAAAAGTTCAAACTAAGTAACTCTCCTCCAAGCATGCTTAGATGCCATCTCAATGTAGGCAAATAGTGTTAACCTGAAATGATTTCACTGTGTATAGCATAACATTAAACATAAAATGAAAAGTCTAAACATAAATATTGTATCAACACCAATCTTGTCAAAAAATACAAAACCTGCAATCTAATGTGATTCTATAGAAATTGTTTAACACATTCATGACCATTTTCAATCTGAGCTATCATTAAATAACAAATGACAAGTTAACAGTGCAACTCTTGAAGTATAAATTTTTCTCTTGCATTATATACTTTCAATAAACCAGTACATTTTGCATATACTTTTCTTACATAACCAACTTCCATTCTTACATCTTTTGCAAAGGAATATGGCAACAGTTGAAGAGGTGCCCATTTGAATTCATGACTATTGCACAATTCAACTTCTCCAACCTGAGTTCTGAGTGTAGGTACATAGATCTTGATTAATTACGCCTTCTATGTTGTTCCTTACATTACATTGAAGATAAATTTCTGTGAAAGCATTATTCCACTGATAATTATTTTTGATCATGCTCTGATTAACATAATATTAACAGGAAGGTGGGCAATTAACACAAGCCAATACTTTAAAAGGCCCTTTTAAACTTCCTGCATTGCAGCTGCATAAGGACCTTGCAGCTGTCCTGGGAATGCTTGCACATGCTCGTCCTGTCCTGATCTCTGTGACAGGCTACTCGGAACAGACGGAGCATGGTTCTCAAAGTTCAGGACTATTGAGTTCTGGTGAATGAAAGAAAATCATTGGCTTGCACCCCTCATAATATAAACACACGCCTCTGAATTTTAAGGAAAGAATACTTAGATTGTTGAACAGCAAACTGGGAATGAAACTCTATATTCGTGGGATGGACTTGGAGTCATTTTTAAAAATCGATATTGCTATTTTATTTTGACAGACAAGACAAATCCGTTTCTGCACCTCATCATTCAGCTGCCTGAATAAAAAAAAAGGCATCTCTGAATATGAGCACCTACATTGGTCTCGTATCTTGAAAGTGCCGTGGGTTAGCACAATACCCAATATTGATCTTGAGACATATAATACTGAAAAGTATTGCCAACTTCCCGAACAGTTTACACTTTATGTCGGTCTGAATTACTTGAAGATTGGTTGGGAATCAATTACGGAGGGGTTTTTTTTTGCTTAATTCTGTGGCTGAAAAGTAAACAAGGCATCTCCTGATTTTTTTTTGCTGTCTATAAATGAAGCAATGGGAAAGCCCCCGTGGTGTGAGCAGGACTCGGTTCCAACCAGCTTCAATATAAAGCAGCGGTATCGAAATGGGAGAGAGGGAGGGAATGAAGGATTTAAAACAATAGCTATTTGGATAGACAATCTCCACACACACACACACACACACACACAAAAGAGAATGAACGTTAGGGTTCACCTTTAATTTAGTATTAGGATAGCGCAGTGATTTCCTCGGTGCGGTATTATTAGACAGTGCGGCTTGACTAAGATCCTCCAATACTTCGATGATATCGTCAAACAGGCACCTCTTATCGCTGTTCCGCAACATACAGATATGAGAGAAAGAATAGCTGAAGCCGGAGCCGTTCACTCGCATCTCCAGCACGGCTTTGTGCATTTGCAGAATCTGATCGGCTCTCTCCAGGATGTCAGCCCCAGGAAGGGAAGTGAGTACCACCCTGCCGTATCTGCCCGGCGTATGCAGGTCCGAGTACAGGCTGTTCTTGGACTGGTTGATGGAGAACAGACTGTTCACCAGGGTCCTCTCGATCTTGGCCAGGCTGTGCTTGGGCGCCACCAGCAACTCCAGGTCAGTTTCCCGCTGAAATTTATTAAGGAAGGTCGCCCCGAACAGGATGGAGAGGATGGAGGGGACTGTCAGGAAAAAGACGGGGTGCCTGCTCACGAATAATCCCAACCAGTAGAAACATCCCTTCAGCCCTGAGTGCACGACTTGTCGCAGCATCCTCCTGCAGCTCTTGCAGAACCCCCAGCCCTGGCTCTTCCTGTAAAGCTCATCTGACATCTGGCTTTGCCCCTTTTACATGTTAATCCACACCAGTCCCTTTTGGGTATTACTCGGGAAAACACTGCAGCAGTTTCACAGCAGACGGCCAACTATTGATCACTCGGGGCTTTTTTTCCCTCCTTGTTAAAGGCCAGCCCTCGTTTCGCCATTGAGCGGTAATAGTTGTATCGTTTCACCGCATCGCCCTCCATCCATGTGTACATTAGGGAGCAGTATTAGACTGACTGTTGGAAGTGCTGTACAGGCTACTCTAATTTATCGAGCTCCTGGAACCAAGTGTGTGGTTCTGAATGGGGGAGGACGCCGAATGTCTATTTATAGAGCCTTCTCCACAACGCTGGATGCTGACTGACTAAAGTACAGGCGCTGAGGTAGAGTCCTTCAGTGGACGAACAAGATTTTGCTGCAATTGCTTCAACTCGCAATGATCGGCTTCTGCAGAAGTTGCAGTTTGTAATCCCCTCTGCTAGTGCACGGTCGCAGTTCCGGAAAAAGAATCTCAGTTCATTGCTTGGATTTGAATTTATATTCACGAGTGAATCCTTAAACCCGATAGAAGATGAGGTACTTTCTGATTGTCTTCCCCGGTCATCGCGGGGTCCCTGCAACTGTTAAACCAGGAATCAAAGACTGGAGACATTAAGTCCAGTCTCTAGCATTCTATTTGTTCGAGTGGTTTAACCCAATATAGCAGCGTTTGTGTGTGTGTGTGTGATATACACAGTAGCTACACTATTTTCTGCAGCGTGTTTGCTTATAACTAAACTCAGATTTAAGATGTGCATGCTCCACGAGAAATTGCCGAGCTTTTGTAATTCTCCGTGTTGCTGACTTTTCAATTGCTCTCATTTGAATTGCAGATTTTCATCAATAAAAGTAAATGTCTCAATTATCCAAGCGGTTGAAAATATTGCATTCACTATCCAGATTGTTTAAAACAATGAGATTTTTTTCAAAAAAAGAAATACGTTTTAAATCCATTTATTAGCAGTTTTTAAGTCACCCCCATTGGGAAGGACATGTTTCGGGGTATTGAGTGCGATGAGATCAAGATCACCTCAAACCTTTCCATTGAGCAAATAACTCGTTGGCTCCAAATTACTTCAGATTCTGATATTCACTCGCAATGTGAAATGACTGCAAGGGCAGTGAGAGGCAGAATTCCTTGCAGGTCATGGGGACTCCTAGTCTTTGTCCAGAGCAGCTATTGTGGGGATTTTCTGAGGGAGCCTGGTGTGTGTCCCTTGTCCATCTCACACGAGGCTTATTACTGGACAGGACATGGGCTGGCAGGCTGGCTTTCTAACTTCCTGTACCTCCTGAGTGCTCAGCCATTTGAATGCCAGCAAGATCCTGGTATCTACGCCCATCCAAGGAATGCTACTGGGGTCACTAAGCTGGGAAGGTGACCCAGCATTCAGTGTTCAGTTTTTTAAATTTCCATCCACACTTTTACAAAGTGTACCAAATTGCACCATAATGACTTTGGAGGCTGTGCAAGCGCATCTTGAAATGGTTATCCAGTATCACATCTTCCTCTCTCCCTTCCCTGCCCTCAGCTTTTACTAATACTGAATTTCAACCCGATACTGGCAGTGACTCCATTGGCATTATTCAATTATCTGACCTTTCTTGACTCTGTGAGTGCATACAATTTGGTTGAAGTTCTAGGGAGCTGCTGTTGACAGTGGTGTCAAAAACAGCAACAGACATCATTAGCAGAGTTACGGATAAGGATCAAATAAAACGTGGAAGATTTGTTTGTGTGAAAGAAAGTTGCATTTCCATTCAATAAAGAGCAGCATATAATGAGTATATGGACATTAATCAATTTAGAGTGAGTTACAAATGTCAGTAAAATAAGAGGGTAAAATAAGTTTAGAGAACTGTATCAAGGAGTGAATGTAAACACCTTAACATTACCAAAATGCAAAGAACATTAAGGTAGTACAGAATGGAGAATGGAAAGAGAAATGGAAGCATATATAACATAATCAGTGAACAGGTAAGAGTAAGATAGGCTGAGTGGTCTTGTGCTGTTAACTTCTTTGAAAAATCTCTGAAAATATAGTAAACTCAAAGCTATGGAATATATCTCTCCCATGGGTTCATTGTCTATCTCCAGATCAAGTTCAGAGAACTAACAATTAAGAATGAAGACAGTTGAGTGCAATAGATGAATGGATAGGGCTATGAATTCAACCCTTCTCAGCTCCCATCCACTGGAGCTAAAGCTAATACATTGAACTTTCAATGTCCTTCAATTTTGTTACAAATTTTACTCAACCTTGCTGATGGGAGGGCAGCTTTTAGAAATGTGTATTGGAACACAAACTATAGTTATTTGTCTTCATTCAGCCATTCTGGGAGCAATTTGGCAAGATAAAGAGAATCCAGTGATGTGTGTACAGGACTTAACTATTGGTATTTGTGTCATAGGAATTCATAGAATCATAGAATCCCTGCAGTGTCGAAGGAGGCCATTCAGCCCATCAAGTCCACACCGACCATCGAAAGAGCATCCTACCCAGATCCACAACACTCCCCTCACCATGTTATCCATAACCTTGCTTATTCCATGGCTTATCCACCTAGCTTGCACATCCCTGGACACTGTGGGTAATTTAGCATAGCCAATCCACCTAACCTGTAGATCTTTGGGCTACGGAAGGAAACCAGAGCACCCAGAGGAAACCTGTGCAGACATGGGGAGAATGTGCAAACTCCACACAGACAGTCACCTGTGGGTGGAATCAAACCTGGATCCTTGGCGTTGAGGCAGCAGTGCTAATCACTGAGCTTTACAAGCTAACACAACATTCATTGTTAGCTTTAAGTTGCAACAAAATGTAACCCTCCCAAAAACAAAAGTATGAATGAAACACTTACAATATTCAAATCTATAAGAATGGCTATGTACAGACGATGCCAGATCTCTGGAAACGCCCTGAACTCAAAGTGTACACAATCCAAACATTCCACATACTCAACCTGATCCTGTAAAAGCAAGAGTGAATAAATACTAAATACAGTCACAAGCTACCATTTTTTTCCTATTTGATTCAGTCATTAATAAAACCCAAACCTCACATGCAGTAATGACCCAATCTATTGAGTCATGTTCCTATGCCCCTTAGGAAAGTTCAACCTGAAAGATACCACCAATTTATTAAATGCAACAATAAAATTTATATAGGTATATATCATCTACCAAAACACTGATGATTTGATAACTGCATGTTTTTATTAACTTCCATGCATCAAATTTAATTGAATAACATTTAAATATATATACCTAGACATTTCAGACCGGTGTTGGATTAGTATAGTTTGGCTCCAGACAAATGGCATGCTGTTATCCTGTGCCACTCCGCCCTGCACTCCATGTGTTTCTTGACCCTGACTCACCTGGTTTGACTTGAATTACCTACTGCAGAACAACCTGACCCAAACCTAGAAATATTTGAAATCTGATGCTGCCTCCGTCCCAAAAGTGCTGGAGTTGAGAGATTGTATCAATTTATATAGCATATTTGACACAAAAAAAATGTCAAAGGTTCCTTTACATGAACATTATCAAACAAAAGTCGCATCTAGCTATGTTAGAAGATACTATGGGAGATGGCCAAATGTTTGGTCAAAGAGATTGCCTTTAAGAAGCATCTCAAAAGAGGAATGAGAAGTGAAGGGGAGGAGAGGTTTAGGAACATGGTTATAGGTGCAGGTCATTAAACCCCTTGAACATGTTCTGCCTTTCAAAGAGATCACAAATTATCTCCATGTGACCTATCTTAGGATAACAGAATTCTATCAACCTCAGATTTAAAATACTGTTAATCCAGAATCAATTGCTAACTGTGGAAGAGGGTTCCAAACGTTTGCCATACCATTTCTTTTTAAAAAGCTAAACAGAGATATACTTTTCAAAAATAGAGTCGCATTGACTTTATTGGAAGTTCGGAACTTGAGTTGGAACCTCTTTTGTGGAAGGAGAGTTGAGAGGATGTTATTCTGTAATTGTTCTGAAATTATGTCTGATATTGGTACCCAAAAGTAAAGTTTCCATCTCTGACATTATTTATAATAGTGTGTAGAATTACAATTAAATAAGAAAAAAGTCATCCATTTTTATTGAATGTTTATCACCATGAAATATCACAATGTGGTTTACAACGAATGATGCAGATTTGAAATGTAGTTACTGTTTTAATGTAGGAAATCTGACAGCCAATTTGTGCAGAACAAGGTCCCAGAAACATGAACATAGTATTGATGAAATTATTTGTTTTTCTAATTGAGCAATAAACATTGGAGAAGTCCAAAAAGATAACTCTGCTGTTCAAAATAATGATATTTTTAATACCCATCCAAGCAAGCAGATGGGATCTCAGTTTTGTGTCTAATCTGAAAGATGAATTCTCTTGCAGTGCAGTTGCTCCCATATTACTGCACTGGAGGATCAGCCTTGAATTTTGGGCTCAAACCTTGCAGTGGGACTTGAACTCTAACCTTATAACTTAGAGGCCAAAGTGCTACCGAGTGAATCTCAGCAGACACTTTATTTTATTAGTCAGTCTGTTATTGGTTTGCAATATCTGAGGGTGTTGCAATGTTATCACAAAGATGCAAAAATATTGATCATGTGCCAAAAGGTATTAAGCAATATGTAATCATTTCATTTATGATCTTCATTAACAGAAACAAAGAGTCCTTTGGGGAAAGTATGATAGTTTATTCAAAATCAATTTGTAGCTATTTCCTGTTTTAACTCAGAGAAGACATTCCTTGGTGTCTTTGTTAAAATCTATCAGTTTGTTTTAAGTGGAAGATAACGCTTACTTGTTGGGGAATTGTATTCAACTGCCCCAGATATCAGGTTGTTGGCAATATAGAACCTTGCTTTTATGCCAGGAAGCATTTAATCTCAAGAGAGCTTCTATAATTACACTAAAACAAGCATTCTAAAAAAAGGCAACATGGTATAATATGCATATAGTCAAGCACAATATCAATGCTATTATGTGCCTATTTCAATTTCTATTCAGCAGAATCTTTAAGATATATTTTGACTTTATTTCTATGTGTGTGTATAGTTTTTGCTTGTCCTTGGGAGTTACGTCCTTTTCAGCTACTGGCTAGTCGTTATGAAGAATAAACTACTTAGCATGCTTTGAGAAGATTTGTAGTTCAGGTGGAGGTTCTGAATGTAGTTTTGCTCGCTGAGCTGGAAGGTTTATTTCCAGATGTTTCGTCACCCTACTAGGCAACATTTTCAGTGGACTTCCGGGTGAAACATTGCTGATAATTCCTGCTTTCTAGTTATATATTTGGGTTTCTTTGGATTGGTGATGTCATTTCCTGTGGTGATTTCATTTCCTGTTCTTTTTCTCAGGGAGTGGTAGATCTGGAGAAATAAATAAGACCGACTTCCAAAAAATGAAACGACACGGATCCAACACATCATGCTTCTACGGATTACCCAAAATTCACAAACCAGGAGCCCCCCCCAGAGCCATAGTCTCGCTACCAGGAACACCAACTTACATACTGGCCAAGGAGCTACACCAAAGACTAAAACACTTAGTAGAAGACTCACGCCACCCCATCCATTCCACCAAAGAATTCCTGAAGACCATCAAAGACACTAAGATAGAAGAGGATGAAATAATGGTCTCCTTTGATGTAACAGCCCTGTTTACATCAATCATTAACCTGGCCAGGGAAACACTGACTACACTATTAGAAGACCCAAAGACACATACACCAAACATCACTAACTTCTTCAACAAGGACAGTATTGTCAAGCTAATGGACCTATGCCTTACCACACACTCCATCTTCAACAACAACCTATAGACAAACCAACACATGGGATCTTCGATATCAGGGTTCTTAGCAGAAGCAGTAATGCAGAGACTTGAACAAACAGCTCTGCCAACCATCCAACCCAAACTTTGGGTCCTCTACGTGGATGACACCTTTGTCATCACTAAATGAAACAAATTAGAGGAAACCTTCAAGACCATCAATAATACCTTTACTGGCATAAAATTCACTAAAGAGGAGGAAAACAACAACAAACTGCCATTCCTAGATGTCACAGTAAAACGAACAGCCAATGGGAAACTTCAAACCAGCATCTACAGGAAAACAACACATACAGACCAAATATTGAACTACAGAAGCAATCATCCCAACACCCACAAATAATGCTGCATCAGAACATTATTTCAACATGCCAACACAGAGGAACTACGCAGAGCAGAGGAAAATCACCTATACCATGTATTTAAAAAGAATGGATACCCAAAGAACACAGTCTGCCGATTTCTCAACAACAAACTCAAACAAGCAGGCAAAATACATCCAGAAACCCTAGCCAGTCTCCCCTACATCAAAGATATCTCAAAAATGACTGCCAGACTACTCAGACTCCTTGGCATCATGGTAGCCCACAAACCACCAACGCAATAATATAGCAGTTAATGAACTTGAAAGACCCTATACAGACAACAAGCAAAACTAATGTCATTTACAAAATACTGTGCAAGAACTGTAACAAATACTATATTGGATAAACAGGCAGAAAACTAGCTATCAGGATACGTGAACTTCAAGTAGCTACAAAACGACATGACCCTCTCTCACTCCTATCTTTACATACATATAAGGAAGGACACCATTTTGACTGGGACAACACATCCATCCTAGGACAAGCCAAACAGAGACATGCACGAGAATTTCTATAGGCATAGCATTCTAACCAGAATTTTATCAACAAACATATCAAATTAGACCTCATCTACCACCTCCTGAGAAAAACAACAGGAAATGACATTACCACAGGAAATGAAGTCACCAACCCAAAGAAACCCAAACATATAAATATAAAGCAGGAATTATCAGCAATGCTTCACCCAGAGGTTCACTGAAGATGTTACCTAGTAGGGTGACGAAATATTTGGAAATGAACCTTCCAGCTCAGTGAGCAAACCTACATCCAGAATAAACTACTCTTTAATGAAAAGTTGCTTGTCCTAAAGCTCAACTAATTCCCCAAGTAATTAATCCTAATGGTGCAGCTTATCTCATTTTCCTGTTTGTTATTTGCTATCTTGGGAGTACTGGGATTGACTATAGTGATCTCGCAATCCTGCTCTTGCTATGGAAATCGTGTCCCACTAGCCTGCTGTCCAAGGTAACACAATTTAATGGGAATTTGTGTCAGTATCAGTGCATCTTGGGTGGATAAGTGAGACGGACGGGTGAAGTCCAGCCACTATTCAGAGGAATAAGGAGGTCTAGGTTGCCGCATTGACATTAATTCTAAGAGAGGCAATTTCACAAGGCACTTTTTTCCACAGAGTTAAGAGCATGGAGAGTTTTTCTCAATCACTATTCTTCTGAACTCAGTAGACTGAGTAGACTCAATATACTGCATGTTTCTACTTTGTCAGGCAATTCTAGACAAGATCAATGGGACTTCCAGCCAAGGTTGGATATTGCTATTCCTGCCTCCTTTACAAAAATCAGATCTCTCAGGGCAGTCATCCCGGAGCAAATTCCTGTTTCTCAGAATGGACAGTCAATGTCACCGGTCACAAAGAATGGATTTCTTCCCACTATCATTAAAGTCAGGAATACCCAGCCCAGCAGCAGCTGGAATGGCTCAATAGGAAGCTCTGCTACCCATTGGCAGCCGATGAGCCCAGGCAGTAGTGCAGGCAAGCTAGCATGTATCAGCACTGGTCCTCTAGCCTAGATAAATAAAGACAATTAGCATCAGGAAAGGTACCCAGTTGTACCCACCAGTTCCAAAAAGAATAGTTGAACTGAAGCATCATCAACCAATGAACTACAAAGGAAAATCTAAAGGCATTTTCTAAGTATATTATGGACAAGAGGAAAACTAGACAAATTGCAACATTCATTGGAGACCAAAGTGGCAAACCATTGGTGGAGCAGGATGGTGTAGGTGAGATTTAATATATTTACTTTGCATCTGTATTCACAATAGAGATGAATAATGTGGGTGTAGAAATCAGGGAAGAGAACTGTGATATAATTGAACAGATTACAATTGAGAGGAAGGAGGTATTAGTGATTTTGAAGCAATGATAAATTAGTGAGTTTAGCAGGTTTAAAATTGGCTCAGACCAAGACCCAGATGAGATGACTCTCAAGCTGCTGTGGGAGGTAAGAGAGGAAATTACAAGGGCCCTGAAATTATCTTGCAATTCTTCTTTGGTCACAGGAGTGCCAATTAGTGGAGGACAACTAATTGTTCAAGAAGGATAAACCAGGGAACTAATTGGCCAGAGTGTTTAGCATCATTGGTAGGGAAACAAATGGAAAAAGTTCTGAGGGACAAAATTAATCTCCATCTGGAGAGATGAGGATTAATCAAGAATAATCAGCATGGTTTTCTAAGTGGGAAATCACATCTGACTGGTGTCATTGAGTTTTCGAGGCAGTGACTAGGGAGATGGATGAGAGTAATGTGAGGATGTAGCCTATGTGAACTTCATAAGGTCCTGCATGGGAGACTGGCTAAGAAGGTCAGAGCCCATGGGACTTAGGGCAATTTTGGCATAATGGATCCAAAATTGGCTTAGTGGCAAGTGACAATTGGTGATATTCAAAGGTTGTATAATGACTAGCAACCTGTGTCCAGTGGCGTACCGCAGGGTTCGATGCTGGGTTCCTTGCTGTTTCTTGTGCACATTAATGATCTAGACAGGAATGAGGGAGATATGATCAACATACTTACAGTTGATACCTAAATTGGTAACATGGTAAATAGTGAGAACAAAGCCTTTGACCACAGGACAATATAGACAGGTTGGTCAGATGGGCTGAATAGTGGAATTTAATCCTGAAAAATAAGAGGTGTTGCATTTTGGTAGGACTAATAACTCAAGGGAGTACATGATGAATGGTGGGATCCTAGGAAGTACAAAGGATCAAAGGGGCCTTGGTGTGCATGTCCATAGATCCTGGATGGTTACAGGACAAGTAGATAAGGTGGTTAAGAAAGCTTATAGGATATTTGCAATTATTGGTCAAAGCATTGAATACAAGAGCAGAAGCGTTATGATGGAAGTTTATCCAACATTAATTAGGCCACAGCTGGAGTACTGTATGTAGATCTAGTTGCCACATTATGAAAGGGATATATTTGCTAAGAGAGCGCAGAAGAGATTCACCAGAATGTTGCTTGGGCTGCTGCGGTTCATCTATAAAAAGACTAGATAGGCTGAAGTTATTTTCCTTAGAGTAGAAAAGGCTGAGGAGGATCTGATTGAGGTTTCCAAAATTATGAAGGGCATGGTGAGGATTGATAAAAAGGTGTCTTTCCTCGAAGTAAGTGGCCCATATAATTAAGGACATAAATTGAAGGTGATGGGCTGGAAGTTTAGATGGTGGTGGGTATCTGGAAATCACTGATTGAAAAGGTGGTAGAGGCAGGAACCATCACAACATTTAAGACGTATTTAGATGATCAATCAATGTTCAATTGCATACAAGGTTATAGACCAATACTAGAAAATGGGACAAGAGCAAAGGGTGCTTGATGGCCACTGCAGTCTATGCACTCTTGCTCTATAACTCTGAGTAAATGGAGAAAGCAAAATGTGAACCAATCAGACAGCATAGGGACAACATTAGAATCAAGCATGATGGCAAACAGAGAGTTCTGAGGAGAATCACAGAAATGGCCAAAAAAGAGAAATGTTACGAACAATAAAAGATAGACTGCTGCACGCATATGTATAGATTATTTTGGTGACATTGTCTATGGCAGCCTGACAAGCTAGAAACTGACTAGAAAATATATAGATGAAATATTATTAATTTTAAGGTTGGAGCCATGAGGTCTACCGCACAGAAGAAGGCCCTTCAGCCCATCCTGTTTGCACTGGTCAAAAACAGTCACGTAATTATTCTAATCTCATTTTTCAGAATTTAGCCCATAACTTGTCTGCCTTGGCATCACAACTGTGGCTAAATACTGCTTAAATGATATAAGGCTTTCTGCCCCATCTCTGCCTCTGAGTTTTGAATAAGCATGAGTTCTCTGTATGACTGATGTAAACAATTAACTTGTAAACATTTCTGTAGCTATGGTGATTCCTTTAGACATAGATTTAAGACCTGGCTTTAAAATGAATGAAGTTTTATGAACATTGGCAGAGTTTTACTGCTGAGCAAGGTTAACAAGCTCCATTTTAGAAGGTCAGGAGAGCTTTTTTTTAAGCTTAAGGGGAACACCCATTCTTTAGAGGGAAAGGTTTATTTTAGTTTTAAGAATTCAGAGCAGTGTTGCAAAGTCCCAAGAATCTGAAGGATGTATTGAGCAATCCTCATGAGAAGGAAAAGATATATAGGTTACCTTGGAATGAAAAGTTAGTGCTAGTCTCAGACCATGAAAATGGTTAATTAAAGCTGAGTCCAGTTAAGCATGTATATTTAAAAGTTAAAGTCACAAGTGACTTACACCAACCAAAGTGGTCGACACAGCAGCTCTGGTGTGAGTTTTATATGTGTGATATTTTTGGTACTGTACCAGGGGTGACTTTTGAGTATTATACAAAAGCTGTTTTATTTCTTTTTGATTTATTAAGGAATGTTTTGCTGTTATTTACTATTTATATTCTTTTACTGTGTGTTTGAATATCTTTCAATTTGTATTCTAAGTAGATGGTTTGGTTTATTTCATCTAATTTCTTTTGTTAATAAACTTCTGTTTTACTGTTCAAACAAAATCAGCACCATTCTGTTTATGTATATGTTTCAGCGAGAGACTACTTTGTTAAAACCAAAACAAATCAAAATATGATCAATCAAATCAGGTTTCTGACTGCAGTCTGACTTGCCCAGTCAGTATATCAGCAGGGATCATAATATAGTGTTGCATGTAATGACCTGAGAAAGGAATTGGAGACTGAAATTTACTGCCATAGGCTGTATAATGTCTGGATAGGAAGCCTGGGTTTGTCTTTTGTTTTGTGCCTATGCATAATACCCTTTTGTTTAGTATATATTTATGAATCAATAAGTTTGGTGACTTTTTGTGATGCAATTAAGGGGTAGCACGCACTACTGTTAATGTAGCATGGATTTTATCATGAACTTGAAACCTCTTTGCAGGGACTAACTAAGGGTTCTGAATGAGACTGGCTGTGTGAGGTCACAGGACCCTGACTCTTAAATGGGCGCACTGTCCAATTAATGGGCCAGTTCCTGATGCAGTTGGCCTGATGAATCAGTGAGCTGGGTCTTAAGCCTCAGCAAAGTCACTAAGGAAGTTGGCAGCCATAGCGGCTAGCAGGAGAACATTGGAGATTGTGGATGTAGGTTCGCTGGCTGAGCTGGAAAGTTTGTTCTCAGACATTTCATCACCATACTAGGTAACATCTTCAGTGTGCCTCCAAATGAAGCTCTGGTGGTGTAGCCCACTTTCTATTTATATGTTTAGGTTTCTTTGGGTTGGTGATGTAATTTCCTCAGTGACATTATTTCCTATGGTGATGTAATTTCCTGTTCTTTTTCTCAGGGGGTGGTAAATGGGATCCAAGTAAATATGTTTGTCAATAGAGCTCCAGTTGGAATGCTATGCTTCTAGGAATTCTCATGCGTGTCTCTGTTTGGCTTGTCCTTGGATGGATGTATTGTCCCAGTTGAAGTGTTGTCCTTCCTCATCCATATGTAAGGATACTAGTGAGAGAGGGTCATGTCTTTTTGTGGCTAGTTGATGTTCATGTATCCTGGTGACTAGTTTTCTGCCTGTTTGTCCAATGTAGTGTTTGTTACAGTTCTTGAAAGGTATTTTGTAGATGATATTAATTTTGGTTATTGTCTGTATATGGTCTTTTAAGTTCTTTAGCTGCTGTTTTAATATATTGGTGGGTTTGTGGGCTACCATGACGCCAAGAGGTCTGAGTAGTCTGGCAGTTATTTCCGAGATGTTCCAACTGGAACTCTATCAACAAACATATTGACTTGGATTCCATTTACCACTCCCTGAGAAAAAGAAAAGGACATTACATCACCATATGAAATGATATCACCAAAACAAGGAAACACAAACATATAAATAGAAAGTGGGCTACACCACCAGTGCTTCATTCAGATGCTCACTAAAGATGTTATCTAGTGTGGTGACGAAATGTCTGGAAATGAACCTTCCAGCTCAGCGTGCAAACCTACATTGCAAACCTCAAACTGAGCTACAAATCTTCTCAAAACTCACTAATATTGGAGTTCTCCAAGTAAGTAAATTTAAAGTAAAGCATTGGGGGTTGGGCTTGGGGGGGGGGGGGGGGGGGGGGTGCTGAGGGTGATGGGATGCCGGAGGGTAAGACGAGGACCAAAATCCTCTCGAAATTCCACAAAAGCTGTCTTCCCTGCACAAAGCCCCCTCTGAGAGGCATGGAGCCTCTGAAACTCTGAAATGGTGGGGATCCTCCTTCCTGAAGCTTTTGCACAGTGAAAACCAGGGAGGATGTGTCCATGAAGGCGATTTGAAGATAACAACGAAAATATTGAAATTGAGGCATTGCTTAAGTGGAAGCCAATGTAAATCAGTAAACACAGAGGTGATGGGTGGCTTGAACTTGGATTGCGTTAGGACATGGGCCACAGAGCTTGGGTTGATCTGACATTTACACAGGATAAAACATGGAAGGTCAGCCTTGAATGGTTTGGAATAGATCAGTCTAGAGTGAAGAAAGACATAAAGTAGGATTTTAGCAGCAGATGAGCTGAGGCAGCAGCAGTCTGGTCATGTCATGGGTGAAGAAAATAAGGGTCTTATTGATGGTGTGAACATGCAGTTGGAAGTTGATCTTGGAGTGAAGTATAACACCAAGGCAACAATAGTCTAGTTCAGCTTCAAACCAGTTGAGGAGAATGGATTTGCTGCTTACTGAGTGGTGCACACAGATGACAATGATTTCAGTCCAGATAAGTGTAAAGTTATCCATTTTGTTTGGAGGAAGAGAAAGGCAACTGAAGATCGAAATGGGGAAAAACTTCAGACTGTTTCGGTACAGAGGCGTCTGGGTGATTTGATTCATTTATTGTCATGTGTATCTTGTTACAAGATACATATAGTGTCAGCTCTCTCTGGCGCCATCTTAAAACACAGAAAAATAGACTAATACATAGAATGTAAAGGCAGAAGAATGAGGAAATAAAGAAAGTGTCCAACCTTTACAGTCCTTCTTGGTAGGTGCTCCACCATTGGCCTGGTGGCCATGCTCAAGTCCCCTTCAGCCCACCACTTCCGCGAGGATAAATGTTGTCACTCTTCAGTGCCAGCTTGCTTCCATCAATGCCCTTGTCTCTAGGAGTCCTTGCTAGACCTTGCCAATGCAGGCGCCATTGATATTGCCAGGTACCACGCCAGCCCAAACTTAACTCTGCTGCCACCACAAGTCTGCTTTGGGCCCATCTTGCCAAGGTAGCCACTGATGGTGCCGCTGTGTCTTAACTGGGCCCAAACGTGCCTCCCTCATTGCCTCCGTGAATCTGCGCTGGACACAGTCATCGCCAGGAACCCAAACTCACCTCCACAGCAGCAGCTATGAGTTGCCTCTAGGACTGCTTTGATGATACAGAAGACACCAGGAACCCTAACCCACCTCTGATGCTGCCACCACGAGTCTAGGCTGCTGGGCCTGCTCACCACGGTGTGTGCATGAATCCCAGAAAACTAGTATTGCAGGTACACCTGGTAATAAGGAAGGTACATAGAATTTGGCATTGATTGCTAAAGGAATAGTCAATGAAAGTCAGGAAGTGTTGCTGCAACTGTACAAGGCATTATTGAGAATGCACTTGGAGTATTGTGCACAGTTGGATGTAGTTGCATTGGAGACAGTTCACTGGATGGAGGTTCACTGGATGGATTCTAGAGATGAGGGGTTTTGACTTATGAAGAGAGATTGAGAAATTTAGGGCTGTACTCCCTTAGAAAAATGAGAGGAGACTTAATTGAGGTATGTAAACTACTAAAGGAGATTCAAAAAGGATGTTTCCTCATGTAGGCCAATCTAAAATGAGAGATCATAGTTTTTTAGGTTAAGGGGAATCTGATTTACAACAGAGATGAGGAGAAATAATTTCTCTCAAAGGGTTATGAACATGTAAAATTCACGACCCCAACGTATTGCGGATGCTGGGACATTAAGCAAATTTCAGTAGGAGATAGACAGATTTGTAATGAATCATGGGGTTGAAGGGTTTTTTGGGAACTGAGCAGGAAAGTGAAGTTGTGGCCAAGGTAAGATCAGCCATGATTGTATCAAGTAGCAGAGAAGGCTCAACGGTCTCAATTGTCCACTCGTGCTTCTAATTCTTCTGTTCTTGGACTCTTATGTTCCCAATATTGAGTTGGAGGAAATTCCTGCTTGCGTAGAACTGGATGACAGATAAGTCTTGTGAAATTTTGATGATACTGGAGGAGGTTGAAAGTGAAGGCAATGAGGTAGAGTAGGGTGTCATCAGCTTACTTGTGAAAGCTAACACTTCTTCCAATGATGTCACAGATGGTAAATGACAAATGAGGGGAAGACAAGATTAGATCCGTGGGAGGCATCAGAAGTAGCACTGTGGGAGGAGTAGGAAACCAGTTCTTTGCTAATGACTGAATAGACAAGAATGGATAAGTAAGTGCTGTTTCAGCCGAATGGCTGGTGGTAAAGAAGCAATGGAGGAGGATGGTATAAACATGATGATAAACATTCAGGCTATGTCCAGATCAAGAAGGGCAAAGAGCAATTGCTTGCCTTTGTCCACACCACAAAATTAGTGTCAGAATGGCTGAGTGCTGCCAGATAAATAAAATTAATACCAAGTTTAATTCATCAATCCTTCACATGGATATCATAAGAGTGGAATAGATTTTCATGAACGAGGTATGTAGCTTTTGTTGGGAAATTACCCAAATCTTGCAGATCCAGAGGGTGATGAATTTGCAGAACCCTTTGTTGCAGAAGGCTGTGGATATGGGGTTGGGTGATTCATGCCCAGGCTTCGCAGATGCAGGGTGTAGGCAGATGAGTGCGAATTGGGCTGGTTAAAAAGCACACCTCAGTTATAGTAATATTATAATTTGAAACAAATGATCAATGTTAATCACAAACTTCAAAACTGCTGATCATTATTTATAATGTTCAATTTATTTTCTATTAATCAACTGCTGTTTGATAAGTGTGTATGGATTAATTTACTATCAATCATTTCACATTGCCAACACTGAGTGCACTTGCTTCTGTGGTCGAATGCTGCATCTGGTCAATCTAAAATGAATGAAAATGGTATTAAATTAATACCATTTCCATGGATTCCATAATACATCATGCCAATTGTTTCAGAATCTGTTGAGCCCCCTAGCCCTGAACCCTCACACCCTCTCAATCCCTCACCCAACCCTCATTGCTGTCTGTGAGCTCGATGCCAGCTTCAAACTGCTCATGCATTATCCACCAATGGAGAGACCTCTGTAGTGAATGTGAAAAAATAAAACTTTTAACAAATTCACACTCACATCTGCACTCTTGGGGAAAAAATGAACTTCCATTCATTGAATACATTCAAAGCTTTTAAAACTCTTTTAGTAAGTATTTTTTATAAATGCCCCACAAACTTCGACTTATACCCAAATCAAAGACAGCCATTTCTTCAATAGTTTATTCATCATATTAATGAAAAACGTGAACTCAAAACCACTGCTTTAGAAACTCAACCAAGCATTCAGGATGACATAATAATAACTTCTGGGGATGAATCAACAAAAAAAACTTGAGAGAAACAATATAACCAGATGTTACTTTCTTTCTCTCATCTACAAAAAATGGCCTATCCCTTGAACTGTCGTAGAGTCATAGAGATGTACAGCATGGAAACAGACCCTTCGGTCCTACTCGTCCATGCTGACCAGATATCCCAACCCAATCTAGTCCCACCTGCCAGCACCCGGCCTATATCTCTCCAAACCCTTCCTATTCATATACCCATCCAAATGCCTCTTAAATGTTGCAATTGTACCAGCCTCCACCACATCCTCTGGCAGCTCATTTCATACACGTACCACCCTCTGTGTGAAAAAGTTGCCCCTTATGTCTCTTTTATATCTTTCCTCTCTCACCCTAAACCTAGTCCAGTATTGTTTTTATTTTAACTCTCAGTGACAGTTTCATTTCATTTTTTTAACTTAGAATGGTGAGGATTTGAAAAACTTCTGCTCTCAACAGCTATACAGACCTTATCCACCCTACAAGAGTCTACCCCATCAATATGTGATTCCCACACTGCAAGTCCAGGGCCTTGTAACAGCCAAAATGAATCAGCATTGAATTCAAGTGGATCTGCTGTGTATGCATTTCCCTCCAGCAGGAGTCACCTTCTGTTCCCAACCAGCAAAAAATGGGGGCACAACACCAAGGTCTTGCCTGACATTTTCAAAGGTCCATAGAGTTTGAATCTACAAAAATCATGCCCAATGTATTCAATAAATGTAGTTACAGTATAATTTGGAACAAATGATCAGTGTTAATAACAAACTTTAAAACTGCTAATTATTATTTATAATGTTCAATTTATTTTCCATTAATCAACTGCTGTTTGTTAAATATGTATGGATTAATTTACTATCAGTCATTTCAGATTGCCAGCACCGAGTGCACTTGTTTCTGTGGTTGAATACTGTAGCTACACAATCCAAAATTAATGACAAACCATAAATTACTACCATCTCTAGGTACTCCATGATACATGGCTTAAAATATTGAAGACATGAGGTAAATCTCAAGGCTGCCTTCGGAACTGTCCTAAGGCTTGTGTTTGTACTCCAGTCATAATCCCTTTTAAGATTTAATACTGCCTGGTTTTTGTTTATGGCTAGTCACTTTAAAACATTTTGCCAGGCTGTGAGCAGATTATTTATCCCAAAACAAGGCCTACATGGTAGCCATCAGGTGATTTGCCAGCTTAAGAGGAACATTGCAGAAGAGAGCTGGTAATTCAGTGAGTGAATGTTCTGTCTGGTTTCCTATCCTGACATAGAGACCTGGAATGTCCCAGGTTGATGCCTGGTCAGTTCAGAGTTGTTTGATATCAGTTGGAGCAACAAGTTTTGAACAACCATTGTACTCAACAAATTAAAACAAAGGATGCTGGAAATCTGAAATAAGAAGAGAAAATTCTGTTATAGTGCACAGGTGTGGCCAGACATGTTGAGTATTTCCAGCATTTCTAGTTTTCATTGTTGCCTTCAATGCAGGACATTGCTCAAGGAAAGGATAAATAATATGTAATTGCTGTTTTTAATTATAACCTGGAAATCCCCATTTCTAACATCTTCAGGTGTAGACTCTACTGAAAGGTTGCAATGCATGACAAAAAAAAGTAAATATTTCTGTTTAGTCTTAGTTTAGTAGCTGTCCCTTTATATTTAATTACAGTATTTTATGGTGTACAATTCTGGTTGCCCTGCTATCAGAAGGACTTGAGAGGGCACAGAAAAGATTTACAAGGATGTTGTCAGGACTGGAGCATTTGAGCTATAGGGAGAGGCTGAATAGGCTGCAGCTTTCTCCCTGGAGCATTGGAGGCTGAGGGGTGACCTTGTAGAAGTTTATAAAATCACGAGAGGCATAGATAAGGTGAATAGCCAATGTCTTTTCCTTAGGATTGGGAGTCCAAAGCTAGAGTCACAAATTTAAGCTGAGAGGGGAAAGACTTAGAAAGGACCTGAGGGGCAATATTTTCGTGTATAGAATGAGCTGCCAGAGGAAGTGGTGGAGGCTGGTACAATTACAATATTTAAAAGGCATCTGGATGGATATATGCATAGGAAGGGTTTAGAGGGATATGGGCCAAATGCTGGCAAATGAGACTAGATCAGATTAGGATATCTGAATGGCATGAACAAGTTGGATGAAAAAATCTGTTTCTGTGCTGTATGACTCTATGCCTCGATAGTACATTTCTCACAGGAGCTCTTAGCCTCTGGGACACCAAGATCCACAAACACTGGCAAGAAATTTTGAGGTGATCTCATCCCGACTCCAGCAACTTTCCCTGCAGGCATCACCTGCCTGGAGGGTCATTTATTGGCTTAAGGTGAGATTTCCACCCACCTGTTCAGGAATTTCCATCTCAGTGAGCTGCCAGCCAGTTAAATGGCTGGCCTCTCTCTGGTCCCAGCATCACCACTGGGAGCAATGTCCTTTGCTAGGATTGCATCCTGTCCACAGCAGCGGAGAGTTTAAACTTGTGTCAAAAGCAATTGTGATGCACAAGTGAGGGATACAGTCTGCCCAGCCAGTATGTCCTCGTGAAGAAAGCAGAATATGGCCAGGGTCAGCAGGTCACAAGTGGGAAAGATGCAATTGATATAGGGATCCAGAGAGGCCATTTAAGGAAACACTTGACCCACATTCACCACCAGCCATTAAAAGGAAAGCTTGGCTGGGCCTGTCCAACAACTGGCAACCCCATCGTTTTATGACACCCTTCGAGAACTGAGCTATTTAACTGTAAGCAAGCTATACAATTGGTTCAATTTGTACGCAGCAGCTCCTTGTCTAAATTAAATGGTAATTCATTATTTAGGAGGTTCTAGTAACTCTTTTCTGGGATATAAAAATGAGCTGTTCTGTTCAGATTAACAAGTTTGTCTGAAAATCTCCAAGAAGAAACCTTTTTGAAGAAAAAAATTCCTGAACTCGTAAACATTGTTCAGAGTTGTTTACAGAGTGTATTAAATTATTTTTGCCATGAACTGATTAAAATTTATACCAGAGTTGAATCTGTAAGTTGTTTTGTAATTATGGGCTGATCTCTGGTTCTGAGATCAGGACCATAAGCATAGTGCTTTGATTCTGTGTTGTATCATGTTAGGACATCAATATGACTTTATCTTTTTAACTTCCTGACCTGGTTATGTCTGATTTTTTTTTCCTGTCACCATGAAAATAACTGATTGAGACATAAGAAACAAAAAGGTACTATTAGGTTTTACATTCTGATAGTTTGTTCTCATTTGACAAATGATTAAAACATCTGTGATCTTCGTACATAATTTTTAAAAAAGATTGTGCTTATTTCATCTAAGTGTTGGGTGGCACAGTGGCTCAGTGGTTAGCACTGCTGCCTCACAGCCCTAGGGACCCAGGTTCAATTCCCACCTTGGGCAACTGTCTGTGTGGAGTTTGCACATTCTCCCTGTGTCTGCATGGGTTACCTCCCACAAGCCAAAGATGTGCAGGTCAGGTGAATTGGCCATGATAAATTGCCCATAGTGTTAGGTGCATTAGTTAGGGGAATGGCTCTGGGTTGTGTAGCTCTTCGGAGGGTTGGTGTGGACTTGTTGGGCTGAAGGGCTTGTTTCCACACTATAGGGAATCTAATCTAATCATTACTCAAAAGAAGTGCTTAATGTAAAATTTTGTATTGTAAAGCACAGTGATTATAACAATGCTGATAATGGTGCTGCACTCGACAAGATCACTGTGCAGTCATGATATAAATGCTCACTTTGATAGACTTGACCAAGCATGTTAGTTGCTTCTTTTCTACACTTAGTTCACAGGATCATTAAAAATAGAGGAAGAAATTTGCTATATTGCTACATCCAACAATTGATCAATTCTGAGTCTCACTTTAATAGCATCTAAAATGTAATAAGAGCTGGATTAGATAATCAGGCCCTCATATCTGTCCTGTGATCAATTAGATCATGACTAAATTTTACATCAACTCCATTTTTTATTCTTATACCCATTCCCTGGATTCCTTTAGTCATCCAAAAATGTTTTGAGTGCACTCGACAACTAACATCAACAGTACTAATGAGTTAGAGAATTTTAAACATTCACAACCATTTGAGCAGGCAAAGTTCTCCTAATAGTGACTTTAAATGGCCAGCTCCTTACCCTACTATTCTTACCCCAAAGTCTAGGTTCTCTCCATTGTCTCTAAAAGTGGCACGGTGGCTCAGTGGTTAGCACTCCTGCTGCACAGTGCCAGGGAACTGGGTTCAATTCCAGCATTGGGTGACTGTCTGTGTGGGGTTTATGCATTCTCCGTGTATCTGTGTTAGTTTCCTACCACTGTCCAAAGATGTGCAAGTTAGGTGCATTGGCCACACTAAATTGCCCATGGTGTTCTGGGATGTCAGGGTAGGGAAATGAGTCTGGGTGGATTATACTTCAGTGAGTTAGTATAGACGTGTTAGACCAAAGGGCCTGCTTGCACATTGTAGGGAGTCTGTGAAGCCACTGAGAATTTTAAATGTCTCTATGCAATTGCTTCTTATCCTTGGGCTACCATTTCTAGGAATCGATCTGTCGAATGCTTATTCCTGCCCTCTGACTAATTATCTTTTTCTTGTTACAGATCCTTTGACCCATCGAGTCTACGCTGACTCTTCAAATAGTATCCCACTCAGACTCAGCTGTAATCCTGCCCAAGCCCTGTAACCCCACAATTCCCATGGCCAATTCACCTAACCTGCACAACTTTAGACTGTGGGAGGAAACTGGAGCACTCAGTGGAAATCCACACAGACAAGGGGAGAATGTGCAAATTCCACATAGACAGTTGCCTGAGGTTGGAATCAATCCCGGGTTGTTGGCACTGTGAGGCATCAGTGCTAACCGCCAGTGCTCATCAAAATCCCTATATAATCACAGCAAACTCCTTAGATCAGATCTTCTGGTCAGCAACAATGCTAACAGCATCACCCATGACTGTGACACTAATTGGAAGCCTACCTTTTTGTGTGCTGTTGCAGCTGGGATGTCCTGGCTCTATCAGTGATCTTTTGGCACAGCCATCCACAGAGAAAAATGCCAAGGGAAAGCAGTAAAGATGTCCATCCCCCTTTTATGACTTCATCTGCTGTGATCAGGTACAGTTTTAGAGATCTCACATGTTTTGATGGAGTTGGTAAGTGATTATTTATGTGAATTGGTGAGTAGTTTGGATGGATAGTGGGTAGTCAGTTTGGAGATTGGGTTGTGTGATTGAGGGGTGTGGGTAGCTAGTTTGGAGAAGACTGGGAAGTCAGCATTTTGAGGTGAGGGCAGGAGATATGTGTGTGGCGGGGGATGATGGTTCAATCACGAAGTTATGCCAGGACAGGAAGCTTTAAAGATAATCCTCAGTCTGATTTTAGTTGGAACAACAATTATCTCAGCAATCTTACTCCACCTCCAGAGACAGGTACAGAAAAGAGAATCAAGGTTCAGCCTTGATTCATACTCCACAGGGAACCATGAGAGAAGTCGAGAGACTTACTTAAAAACAAAAAAGGGAAAACAGTAAATAAGTAAAGTGAGTAGCCACATTAGGTGAGACTTTCAGACAATTTTGCTTCCTGTTAATATCTTTCAAGTACTTTGTTGAAAGGATAGTTTGTTATCATAGAATCATAGAATGCCTACAGTGTAGAATCAGGTCATTTGGCCAATCGAGTCCATACTAACCCTTCAAACAGCATCCCACACAGATCCCACTACCCCCACACACCCCCATTCCCCACCCCATCCCTGTAACTTCGCATTTCCCATGGCTAATCCAACTAGCTTGCACAACTGTAGACACTGTGGATAACTTCCTATGACTGACCCACCTAACGTGCACATTTTTATACTGTGGAAGGAAACCGGAGCACTAGATGGAAACCCACGTAGACATTGGGAGAATGTGCAAACAATATGCAATTTTATTTCATATTGTGTAATACCACCTGCAATTATTCATCCAAATTCTTATAAAACTGGCAATATTTTGTCTTTTCGGCACTTGACATCATTATCATCCTATTGCCAAATTGAAGTCTCTAAAACCCTGGCCATCTGCTACAAGTTTATTGGTTTCACGTTGCGTCTGGTAATTAATTCAACTACATTTGATATGTGAATGAATCTAGCAAAGATTAGTAGTATTTATATGATTTTAAATTACTTTTGTGCAAGCATGAGTTTTCTAAACATCTGACTGAATAAATGTTACTTTGGCATTTGACAATTTTCAACTCAAATGGAAAATTTACATTTCCAGTTATAACAGGAGAATTGCTACTATTTTCTCAGAACCTAGACATAAAGTAAGGGTTTAAAATGTATTGTATTAAATAATTGAAGTATTAGAACACGATGGTTTGAATCATTTGCAAAACGGTGATCACTGTCAGATTGTGACTCCATTCCTGTTTCTCTGTGCCCTAGCACTGCTCCACATTTCTGGCCGGGCATTCCAAAGTTGGTTTCATTAACAATACAGACTGGATAGACAAACCAAAGGTTTGATTATAGCACTGGAGCATTGGAGAGAAGACAAGATACACCCTCTTTTTACAACACAAGCTGCTGTAGGTAAACTTAAAGGTCCAGTGTTAATGTGTGAATGGATGAGTGAATGAGTGGGTGAATGTCAGGGTGGTAGAATAGGAGTATGTGGTAAGGGGCTGAAAGCAAGTAGGGTTAGTGAGCAAGGTGAGTAGGGAGGCAGAATAATGAGGAGGTATGAATGAAGTGTCAGGTAATATGAGGGCAGCTGGGTAGGTAGTTCAGTGGCCATATCAGATTGGGAGTGGTTGGGGTGGTGGGCTTAGTAAGGTAGGTGAAGGCGGGCAGTTATGTAGTAGGAGCTGGTCAAATTGGATTTGGGAAATTATGTAATTAGACTATTAGAATATGAACTCTTAATACATTTATATGTAATTTATTTTTTCTGTGATTTTAATAGCAGAATGCATCTTGAAAGGGAACATCTGAAAGCTAATATTAACTTGTTAGTGTTTCATCTAGGCCCTGATTCCAGAAGTCCTATCCCTGAGCTCTGCACTCATTACTTTCCCCAAGGTTAGCAGGGGAGGATTTACTCTGTGCATCCATGGTTCATGGGCGCAACTGCACATGTTATAATGCAACTAACAACAAAACACCAGATCCAATTTCTTTTACTGTAATGTCCAAAACATTCTTGTGGGCTTAAAGATTTTCAGAAGAACCAGCTAAAATGTCTCCTACACCATAACAATTCAATGATTCTGTGAAAAAGCTGAAAATGTTGGAAATTAATATCAAGCCAGTCATTTTTGTCTGAACAAAATGTACTGACAGACATTCTCACACAGCCATATTTTACTCCATGACATATTGCTTGATCGGTGTAACTGCTTTCTCCTTTTTATATCATTTTAAATCTTTCAATTTTGGTTAGATGAAAAATGTTTTTATATAATCTAATGTCTTATATTGCTTCATCCACTAATATTCCTATCTTATCGGGAGTGCTGACTTACAGTTTAAGATAATGCACTTTCCACATGACAACAGTAATTACACTTAATTAGCTATAAACATTTTTGGTCAACTTAAGCTCATAGATAGGCAGTGTATAAATCCAAGTCTTGCTTCCTTCATGAATTTCCAGGAAAATTAGAATCCACTCTTACAATAGGTAATAAAACTGATTTCATTACGGTTGTGGTCCTAAGAGTAAATTAGATAGTTTAGAAAGGAACAGAGAAGACACGCCAATTCAAAGTTGCCTGACAATTTGTGAATACCATTTGGTTGGTAGGAATAATTGCTATTTTTAACCGTAACAGAAAGAAACTATTCTTTGGAATTTTTGTGTTTTGTTTTGCTCTTTGTAAAAGCCTTAATTAAAACTTTGTCAATATGGATTATAATCATGCAGAGGAGGGTATTTTCTGCTTTTGACATGAAGGCTCCTCCAAATCAATGTGAAATTCAATTTCAATTTAATATGTTCAATTTTGTATTTTGATTAGATATTATTAATAAAATTTCTGCTGCTCTGAAATTCATGAAAAATTGAGGTTTTTCTTTGTCTACAATATTTGAAAATTATAAGCATTTGGAGCATTTATGTAGCAAGTAAAGTAATGGATAGGCAGAAAAAAAGTGATCTTGGAACAGAGTTGGTGCAAAAGAAAGACTGTAAACTCAGGCTAATAAGACCCACATCTTCTATAAATTACACACCTTACCACATCCATATTTGATTTCTTTTAGAACTTTATTACATAGAGGTAAGTACTTAGAATTCTAGATGGTTCATAGTATAGGAGTAGCTAAGCCAATCAATGCAGATATATATGCTCCACTTGAGCCTCTTTCTGTTATCTATAGTACACTTTTATTATCATTCTTTCTTGGAAAGTGAAAGTCATTTGAAAGGTCAGTTTCCAGTCGGCAAACCTAATGACCACAAAATAATGCTGATGCTCTGTCCTCTTGAGCTACCAGAGACCTGTGTGAGGTAAGTCCATACACAGTCCCCTTTGGAAAATAATTCCAGGATTTTGTTCCAGAATTAGTGAAGAAATAATGATAAATTTCAAAATCAGGTTGGTTGTGTGGCTTGGAGGATAACTTGCAGGTGGTGGCGTTCTCATTTAGCTACTGTCTTCTTTAGGTGGTAGAATTTCCTAGTTTGGAAATACTATCAAAGAAGACTTTACAAGTTGCATTGCACACTGCTACCACTTTGCACCAGTAAAGGAGGGAATCATTACTTAAGATGATAGCTGGAGCACTGATTAATCATTGGTTCCCTTATCCCACTTATGCTTGTCTAAACTTTCCTTAAATGCATGTATAATATTTTAAATCTTTCAGTTAGTCTCTGTGGAAGCAATTGCCAAATTCTCATTGCTCTCTGGGTAAAATTTCTTCTGAATTCCCTGTTTGATTACTTGGCAACTATCTTACATTGACAGATTCCCACAAGTTATGCTCTCCCCTACAAGTATAATCACTCTCTCTGAGCCTAGTGTGTCAATACCTTTCATAATTTTAGAGACCTCCTTTAAGTCACTCTTTTCTTTTCAATGGAAAAAAAGCCTAGTCTATACGGTATTTCCCAATGGGTATGCCATTGTATTTCTAGTATCATTTCGAAAATATTTTCTGTCCCTTTCAATCTACATTCTTTATTAATACAATGGCAACCAGAACTGTACATAGTGCTCCAATATACTTTCAGCATAACCTTTCAATTTTATAATTCTATTCCTTTGGAAAGAAATGTCAGTGCTCGGTTTGCATTTTTCATGACCACATGAAGCAGCCATAATTTTAGCAATTTGTGTATTTGCACTTGATAATCCCTGTATTCCTTCAACTGAGATTTAATTATGTGACCTTACTTTTCTTATCAATATGTAATACCTCACCCTCATTTAATTAAGACTGATCTCTTTGTACCATGTTTGTTATATTTTTCTGTATTTCATTCTTAAAAACTTCTTACAAATATAACTGATAGTAGGATGAATTTTCTGATTATGTCAGTTGAAATTATTCCTTGATCTAAATCTTGTACCTGGAGTATAACAAATTTTCTAGTGAAATGGCCTTGTTTTACTTCCTGGTAAATTATTATATTTTGATCTGGCAATGGGATGATATCCAAAAAGATCTCTGATGCACAGAAATGTGGTTTTGCATAGGTTGCATTAGCCATTGGCTATGTTGATTGTCCTCCATATACTTACCCATACCATCAATGACTCCATCCTCTTAGGAAGGTCTAAGCCCATAAAGTCATTAATAGAAGTACAATCTGTAGTCATATTGCATCCATCAAGAGGTGCTGCAATCTTGTACCCAGTTTCAATGAAGTCACATACCAGGTCAGACTATTGTCTTGAGAATTCATAGAATGATACCATAGGCAAAGTCGAGATTAAGTGATGAACAGCTGAAAAATAGCACAATTACTGACAGAGAAATGTAGAAATATTCAGTCATGAAAGCAGCTATGAGTTGCTGAAAGAAACTGAAAAAGGTAAAGGCTGTAGTGGAAACATTAGATGAAACACAATGGCTACAACTTTCCATCTTCTGGGTCCAGTTGAAACAAAAGGTGATATGAAACAGTCTTTCCAAACACAATGGTAAAATTAGGAAATTGTGACAGATCTGCTTAATAAACCTAAGCAGCTACTTGTAGCTAAACTCTTATCACTCTTGAGAGAAGACTGTTTCAAAGTGTATTCCACCTGAAATCTCTCTTGGGAATAGAAAATCAGACAACAGAAATTTTAAAAGCCTTGAAGGCATGCTTTGAATCCAAGTGAAAGTAATTTATGAAACAATATGTGTTCAAAATCAAAGCCCAAGCTAAAAACGTCCATTGATTAACATACGACTTCAATAACTCAACTCATTGAATCTTGTGAATTTTTGCAACTAAAAGATGAATTAATTAAAACTAAGATTGTAATAGGCAAAAGGAATGCTGCAGTGATAGTGCATCTACTGAAAGTGGAGAAATGCACTCCTCAGAGGGTAATTGACATGTCTAAATGGACTGAAATTGTAAATCAGAAGCTATAGCATGGTAGAAGATATAGGGCCCTGCATTTACTGATGGATACTTCAAGTCCAAAGGATAGATCAATCACAACTTCTTTAGTGTCAATGGATCTAAGTCTTGGAACTCGGTCCTTAAATGCATTGTAAATGTAAATGCACTGAATGGAGTGCAACAATTCCAGATCACAGCTCACCACCACCTTCTCAAAGGCACCTATGGAATGGCAATAAATGCTGGCCCAGCCAGTGAAATCCACATCCCGTAAATAATATGAAAAAAACCCACAAATAATTTAAATACCGTGGAAGAAATTTTTCAAAAGAGTAAAGAAACATGTCCAATGTGGGGAAAGCAGTGCACTCAATGCAAAAAGCTGAAACATTTAGCTGAAAGGTTTTTGGTTAAAAGAAAGCAGGATAAGCATGTATGTACGAGCAATGGCGAAACATTGCTGAAGGGTCTGACAAATCACTCCACAATACACAACAAATTGGTACAGTTAGATCGATAGGTGATAAAGATTTGTGACTGTTGAATGATGCCTGCTGAAACAGAAGCTCAGATCAGCATTAACGTTGGTACATCATGCAACATCAGGATATCAGGAGAGAGGTGGTCAAACATTGTGATCCAAAAATGAAGCCCTCAAAAGTAATGTTGATGCAATATTATGGCATCATACTCATGCTGAGATGTCAGATTATTATTTAAACCTATTGCAGCAACAAGAATGAAGCCCTGGAGTTCCAAAGCATAGGCAATGAGCAAACGTCACTAAGTTCATCTACATCAAGTCTAAAAGTTGGACTGATAATCCTCAAATTGTCAAACAAGATCTGCAACATTTCCCAGTACACTAAACTGTCAACTGTGGAACAGTTCCAAGAGGAGTGCAACAAGGTGTTTACAGGGTTCGATGTAAAGTATCATCTCAAAGTGTAAGACCAATACAGCATCTGGTGAGGAAGCTTCAACAACCCTCAAGATCAAACTGCAAGACAAGATAAAAGAACAGAAAAGAAGGAAGTAATTCAATGAAGTGCCAACCCTAACAGACAGAACTGGCAGGAGAAAGTGAGGATTGCAGATGCTGGAGATCAGAGTTGACAGTGTGGTGCTGGAAAAGCACAGCAGATCAGGCAGCATCCGAGGAGCATGAGAATCGATGTTTTAGGCATAAACTATTCCTGGAGTAGCTAATCCCTGATGAAGGGCTTATGCCCAAAATGTCGATTCTCCAGCTCATCAGATGCTGCCTGACTTGCTGCGCTTTTCCAGCACCACACAGTTGAGAATGAACTAGCAGTATGGTATCAGTGAAACAACGTCAGTAGTTGAGAATGTTGTTGATTGTGAAATATTCACCACAGACTGTTGACTGGATTATTTCTCAGAAAACACATATTTACATCTCATACTGTATAAGACAAAGGATTGCATTTTAAACTTGGGTTTGTTAAAATACTTACAAGGTAACAAAACAACTCTTAAACAACAAATTAAGTTAACATTTCCCCAAACTGGACTGACTGCCTGAAAATACATACACTATCCTTGATTGGGCTGCTGGATTCAATTCACTGAGATCTGTTGATGGGTGCACTCAGGGTCTTCTTGATACAAAATGAGTCTTAAATGAAGTCTTTTCCAGCTGAGTCTTTCCCGAGTGCATGACTACCAGGTGATTCTTCCTGTACCCCTTTGTGAGCCCTTCTGAAATGTTCTCTAACTTCCGTCATTGGAGCCATAGGGCAAGGTCACAGCACCCAATGAGGTTAGGCCAGGTCATCCTAGATGTATCCATACTCTTTCCAAGATATCAATAATCCATTAAGCCAAAGGGTCTGCTCAAAACTGGGGAATACACAAACATAATATCTCTCCCTATTCTTCTGAACGAGTTTATTTAATGTGTTTTGAGCACATCTGTTCAATATGCAAGACAGATCTGGGCTGGTCCTTGTTTGCTTTTGACCTGTGGTAACCTTGGCTTCTTTGCATTCATCAGGTGTTGCTTTCAGAAACTGTTTAGCCAATTTTATGTTGGGCCACTTGGCCACAGCATGAATTAAGCTGCTACTCTCTGCTCCAAAGCATATTCAAAGAATATTACTCTGATAGATATCAAAGGACATGGCATATCACCAATGGAAGCAAATGGACTACCTACCTACAACTGTCACATTATTATTCGATTACTGCAGTAAGATCACTGACCGGAAGTTGTAATGACAGTGTAGCAGGTTTGTGTTGCAATGGTAAACATTGCCATAGGAATCTGTAATGAGAAACACTATTGGGAAGTCTGCACATATTTAAGAACTCAGATTTTCATGTGGTGATGGAATAGCTAATGTACGCTGTACATTGAAGCTACAACAGAGAAGTTTAGAATACGTGGCTTTAAAACAGAAATGGACTGGGAAACCTGGTCAAATTATTCCCCATTCTCTAGCTGCATTTCCCTGGAATATTGCACTTTGGGTTAGATTTTTTTCAGAGTACAGCCAACTTGAGAAGCCTTTAAAACCTGATTTCAGAAGGCAGATCCTATTTTTTTGCTGACATGAGGAATGGACTCAGGCATGAATCAGAGTTGAGAGTGTGTTGCTGGAAAAGCACAGCATCCGAGGAACAGGAAAACCGACGTTTCGGGCCCAGTGAAGGGCTCCGGCCTGAAACGTGATTTTCCTGCTCCTTGGATGCTGCCTGACCTGTTGTGCTTTTCCAGCAACACACTCTCAACTTTGATGTCCAGCATGTGCAGACCTCACTGTCCCCTCAGGCATGAATCGCGCAGGCAAGAAACTCAAACTCAGCTCAACCATTTGAAATTAGTGCTGAAGTGAAACAAATTCACTTACATTGCTATAAATATTATAACCTGCAGTTTGGAAACCATAGATTTATGGAGGAGATATAATTGCTCTTGCAGAGTGGATAAGGTCTGCTCAGTGTCATGGAGCAGAGTTTTAAAGTGATGAATCAGACAACTGCTGGCCCCACCCGATGAGGAAAGTCAGTGACTAGCCAACAGCGTTTATGAAAGCCTGCCTCAATGTGTTGAGGAACAGGATAAATTAATGGAGTGTAAGACACTGGCCCTCGGTGAGAAGAAGTTTTTCTTTTGGAACTGCAGGACAGTCGGATTGGCCAGCAGCTCCAACAATCTTGCAGTACCAGAGCACACTGGCAGATGTTACTGGGACTGCGTCTTACAATGGGCACAACAGAGAAGGAAGATGAGTTGACTTTAAAATCCAGGCAGGGAGGAAGAAGGAGGGGGTTCTGTCTTCTGGGGTAGTGATCTCATTGTACAAAGGCCACCCTCTAAATACAGCAGTCCACTCCTTCCTGCCATTTTAAAAATTATAAGAAAGGGCTATGACATCTGTCTACCTTCCTGTAACAAGCATGGGCTGGGAAATATCAGCATCAATTGACCATTTAACAGGCTCAGTTGACCCTTAATTATTTACATAAATATTCCCTGCACACTGTCTTTTTTGATGTTTGCCTATCTCCTCCCACTCTTGCATTACGGGTGTCAGCTAGGGAGTTCAGGGCAAAGTCATGGCTCGGGAAGCCACCCTTCTTTATGTATACCTCTAGTAAAAACCACCTGGTGGAGCATATTAAATCCAGCCCATGACCTCATGTTATTTAAATGCTGTTCATAAATTAAAAATAATTAGGCTGCAGCTTTCAAATGAAGTAAAAAGAAGACTTCCACTGCTGGCGTATATTGAATTGAATTAGTTTTACTGTCAAGTGAGTACAGTGAAATGTTTATAAGTCTCCACTTTCAGCACCATCTTAGGGTATAATCCTTAGTTACAGAATAGAGAAATGAAGGAAGAAATAATTACATTGCATCTATACACAGTATGACCATAAGTCAGAAAAAAACCCAAATAACATTAAAAAACAAACATCACAGTGTCTCTCTCTTTCAAGCCTTTCCACAGCAGAACAATGCAGAGAGCTTCCATGTGGTCTGACCACTGGCTAGCATCACATTCTGCACTGGGCTCCAGGTCACTAGCGGACTTGCTCCAGTCACTGGTTGCTGGCATCCCCACTTCAGAGGCCAGGAGTCAGAGGCTGTGGCTAGGTGTCCGAGGCTGACAGAAGGGAGAGAAGGGAGGAGAGGAAAAAGAAGAAAAAGGAGAGGAGCTTCAGTTGACAGACCATCTGGTTTCAGTGAAAAAAAATTGGCCATCTGTTCCATTCTGTTTAAATAGTTTTAATTGTCGATAGCGCTCGAGTGTTATTACAAGCACAGCTGAATTCAATTTGAATGCTTAGCTGAGTTTCAAGTGCTCTAAAAACCACTCATATGAAAGATACTTCCTGCCAACATAAAGTACTTAGGAGCATTTTAATATATTCAGGGCATTATGTAATTGCAAATTGTTGCTTAAAAGATAATGGAACAGTTAACAATACTGCTTTTCAAGGCTTTCTTAGGTCCTTGCCCTGACGAACACAAGATGAAACAGTTTGAATCCTTGTCTCTTTTTACCAGTACAGTTCCACTCCTTAATAAATGGCCTAATTGGTATTTTGCTCATTAATGTTTCATGTTCTACTCTACAAAATTTGGTACAAAAATATTATGAACATACAAACAAATTAAGAAAAGGAGTAAGCCATCTGACCCCTTGAACCTGCTGTACTATTTGAAAAATCTATAACTGATCTGATTATAGCTTTGATTGCATACTCATGTCTACCCTGAATAACCTTTGGCTCCACAGTTAGTCAATAATCTATCTACCTCTGTCTTCAAAATATTCAAGGATCATGCCTTCACCTCCCTCTGCTGAAGAAAGGTCGAAAGAACAGATTTTTCCTGATCTCTGTTTTGAAAGATTTTGGTTGAATCTTAAGTTGTTTTGGCTAAGTACAATTCACACTAAGGTTTTTAGAAGGATATTTGCTGCAAGGCTCAGTGAGATTTCTCATCATATTTTACAGGATGGGTTTTCACTAACTACCTACTCTGCTACTACTGTGTCCCTCATATTGAATTCAATCACTATTTTACCATGCAGCATTTCTACAACTTTACCCATCATTGACTGGATAACTGCTGGAATACTCCTAGTACCCATGCCATATTTAAAAGACCACTGCACACCCATGAACAGTGGCATTCTGAGCCTGTTCTGCTAGGACAACATAAAACATAAGAAGTAAGAGCAGGAGTAGGCCTTCTGGCCCATTAAGCCTGCCATGCCATTCAATAAAAATCGTGGCTAATCTTTTTGTGCGCTCAATTCCGCTTACCCACTGCTCACCATAACCGTTAATTCCTTTACTGTTCAAAAATCCATCTATCTTTGCTTTAAAAGCATTCATTGAGGTAGCCTCAACTGCTCTACTGGGCTGGGAATTCCATCGATTCACAACCCTTTGGGAGATGAAGTTCCTCCTCGACTCAGTCCTAAATCTGCTCCCATTTATTTTGAGGCTATTCTCCCTGGTTCTAGTTTCACCCACCAGTGGAAACAACTTCCCTGCTTCTCTCCTACCTATCCCCTTCATAACTTTATGTTTCAATAAGATCCCTCCTCATTCTTCTAAATTCCAATGAGTATAGTCCCAGTCTGCTCAATCTCTCCTCATAAGACAACCCTGTCAAATCCGCAATCAATCTAGTGAACATCGTCTGCATTCTCTCCAGTGCCAGTATATCTTTTCTCAAATAAAGAGACCAAAACTGTACACAGTACTCCAGGTATGGCTTCACCAGCACCCTACGCAGCTGCAGCATAAGGAGGAGGTCAGAAAATATTTGGAAAGGGGTAGATGGTGTCATGATTCTCAAGAGGATGGTGGAAAAGAGAAGAATCCTCTTCCCAGAAGATCAGCAGAGAAGGCCATGTTACCTGATCCTGCCAGTGTGGTCTGAGGTCACCACCTGGGTCAGTGCCGTTTTGATGGTGCAGAGAATGGCTAGCTGTACCTTTAGCAGGCTTTTGATTGTCTACACTCCTCCAGTAAGGCGTACCACACTTCTCTCTGCTAACTCACACTCACTGTACTTATGCTGTCACTACAGGAGGAAACAGCTCTCAATAAGGCAGAAAGGACCCTAAAGGGTGGGGGTGATACCAGACACTAGGCTCATCACCCCCAAGATTCTTGGCTCATGGAAGAGAAGATCAGGCTTGCTTTGCGGGATTCCAAGACATCAGAACCCGGCCACTGAGTAGGTACCACTCACCTTTCTGCTGGAACTCTCACATTAACCCCACTATCAGTTTCATACACTGCACGCCACTTCTAACCACTGGCCGGGATGCCTTCTATCTTGTGTCTTTCAGGTGCCATCATCATGTCCACTACCTTTGCAGTGCGAAGTCCAGCTCTTCCTGTAGTCACCTCTTGCCCTCTGAGGGCAAAGGTTCTGAGGTATCAGAGGAAGGATTGACAAGGCTGCCTCCTGCAACCTAGTTTCACAGCATGATGGCTCAGTAATTAGCATTGCTGCCTCACAGCACCAGTGACCCGGGTTCAATTCTAGCCTCAGGCGCCTGTCTGTGTGTGAATTTTGCACATTCTCCTCGTGCCTGCATGAGCCTCCTCTGGGTGCTCCTGTTTCCTCCCACAATCTAAAGATGTGCAGGTTAGGTGAATTAACCATGCTAAATTGCCCATAGTGTTCCAGGGATGTGTAGGTTAGTTGCTTTAGTCAGGGGTAAATATCGAGTAATAGGATAGGGGAATAAGTCTGGGTAAGTTACTATTTGGAGAGTTGCTGTGGACATGTTGGGCCTAATGGCCTGTTTCCACACTGTAGGTACTCTTTGATTCTCTGAATTCATATCACCTCAGATACTGTCACCTCAGTGGGAGTGTTCGGCTTAGAAGGTGCAAGAGCACAATGTGGTGAGCACCTCACTGAAACAACTTCACAGCTGGCCAAGAGAGCTGTGCCACAGACCGCTGGCATTTGGAGTACTGCTGGAAACCAGGCACTTGTTTAACCCCGCAGGAAAGGAGCCCATTGTGTAGACAGTCAGGGGTTTCATCCAAATGCACAGAGTTGCAGACAGGTATGGTGAACACAATGTCCTCCACTGCCCAGAAGCTGCAGTAATGCAGTGAGTCGTGCAACTATCTGGCTGTCTCCATGGACAATTAGGTGACTGCATGGAGAGCCATGTCCATCCCCCTCAGAGTCTGCTGGTGATGAATACATGCCTGCACTCCAACACTCCAGCCATTTGATCTTAGGAGATGGAGGCCTAGAGGTGTTATCACTGGACCTCTCACCCAAGAGTCCCAGGTAATAATCAAGAAATACAGGTTCAAATCCCACCATAGCAAATGGTAGAATTTTAATTCAATACAAGTCTGGAATTAAAGAGTTGAATGATGACAATGAAACCATTGTCAATTGTCAGAAAAACCCATCCAGTTCTGTAATGTCCTTTAGGGGAGGAAACTGTCACCTTTACCTGGTCATGGACTATATGTGACTCCAGACACGCAACAATGTGGTTGACTCTTAATCAACTGAGTAATTAGGGAGTGAATTTAAAAAACAACAGGGGGATAAGGAACTTTGCGACAACTGGCCCCAGCCCTTGGCATATGAGTTAATCATAGCTACTGTGGTCATCAACTGTCCCCCATGAAGACAGGGTGACTCTGACTGTGGATGAATATCTCTCAGGCATCACACCCTTCCTGTCTGTGACTTACCACATCTCCCCCTTGCAGATACTGCTTTACCTTTCAGTATTGTCATCCACGCCTTCCACAGTCTGCAGTCTCTAGTCACAAAGAATTGATAACAGAGTCACCAAGCCCTCCTCCCATGACAGGGATCTTCCACCCCCTTTCACCTTAGATTCTGTGAATGACCCAACTGACTGTGGCTCTTGCCTTTGAGTAATGTAACCAGGCAGCCCCAGTCCAGAAGTGCTAAGGCCCCTGATGGCCTACCCTACTATTCCCAACTGGATGAAGAGAGTACTTTAGTTGGGTCAGATGCTAAAAAATTGCTTTCAGTTTTGATAAGACATGAGATAATAAGCTTACTTAATGAAATGGAAATCTACCCTAACTTTCAAACAAGCTGCATGTCAGCAGAGAACCCAACAACTCATAGGTGCTCTTGGCACATTGAACTTTTGACAGGCGAAATGAAGCAATCAAGTTGAAAACCATAGGGGTTCAAAAATAGCTGCATTAATAGTGATAACCCACGTTAATGTTGTTTTACTATTAACATTATAGCCTGCTAAACACCTTGCTAACAGCCCAGCATGGAAGTCAGAGCAAGTTCCTGGTGACTTCAGCTCATCTTTGGCTGCAAAGAGCCTCCATGTTGAATCAACGTCAACATCATGATCCATGGGCTCCAGCTGCACACATCCCTTGTCCACAAACATTAACATCTAACATTTTCTAACCTCTAAATTCTCCGATCAACTTGTAGATTGCTTAGAAAGTATACACTTGATTGCCTTGTTGGACGGCAGTCCTCATCTTGCTGTACAGCAGTGTGCAACATCAATCTCAAAAATATACATAATTATTCCATGGTAAATGTAAAAATACAAAGCTCTTGATGCCAAGTTGACTGCTGCTAAAGTGTAAATGATAATTTGACTTTTCGCATTAATATTCAGTTATAAAACATATGAACCTTTTTCTTTCCAGTTGTCAAACAGCATATAATGACTGCATGCTTTTGCAACATTTTAATGATATTCTGAATGCTATGTTGGACCAAATACTACCTTCAATGTCATCTGAAAATGAGTTTAAAGCATTTAAGATTGTAGCATGTCTTACAGACACAGGTAGTAGAATGACTCTCGCTCTCAGGTCTCACAAAGTATATAACTGTGTGCTGTTAGTATTAGATGGTTGATAATGCAACAGGAGAAATGATTTCATAGGTCTGTTCTCCCTCTCAGCCTTCTGTCTTCCAGGCCTATGTATTAGATACAAACATCTGTCGCAGTGCTTATTCAGCAAGCTGTGCAGCAGTTGCTGTACTGCTGCTATTTCTGCTCCACTTTAAAATCAGGGCAAAAAATGAGCAACATCTTTAATACAATTCAGCAAAGGACAACTCTCAACAACATCACTGAAAACAGCAATTTGCATGTAGAAAATAACTTTCAAGTTATAAAACACCCCAGGAGAAATTGTCAAACAACATTTGACGCTGAAGCACATATTAAGGATAGGCGACTGGAAGTTTGATCAAAGAGATAGGTTTTCAGGAAAACACTAAAGGAAGGAATAAGGTAGAGAAGTAAGTTTTAAAGTCTATGCAGATTGTTGCACGGCCATCAAGGATGCAGCTAGAGACCAGATTTAGAGGTGCACTGAGATCTTGAAGGGTTAGATAGTTGGAAATGGTAACAGAGGGAGCTGTGAGATTAAGGAGGAATTTGCAAGCAAGGCCACATATTTTAAAATTGAGAAATTGTTGAATCAGGATCTAATCCAGGTCAATGAACACAGAATAATAACAATATGCAGAATAGGAGTAGCAATAGATCATAGAACCCCTCACGCTCTTTGGTTCAGTCATTCTGATCATATTCGATAGTCTGCCTTAACTTTCTCAGCAACTCTCAATATCCTTTGATGCTCTGAGGGAGGGAAAATTCCTGTCTGTGTTCAATTATGTGGCCACCTGGGGCACTGAATTCCAAAAATTCACAACCCTCTGAATGAAGAAATTTCTCCTCTTCTCTTCTCCAGAAATCTCTATCCCTGTGTTCTCAATTCCCCAAGCAGAGGAAGACCCTTAGCATTTACCCTGCCAGGCCCCTTTAGAATGTCTTATATTTCATTGAGATTACATTTCATTCTTCTACTGATGATGAATAGGTTCAGAAAATGTAACTCAGAAAAAATAAATTCATAGTATCCCCACAGTGTGGAAGCAGACCATTCAGCCCATCAGGTTCACACTGAGCCTCTGAGGAGCATCCACCCAGACCTATCCTTCTGCCCTTGTAACCCTCATTGCCCGTGGCTAATCCACCTAACCTACACACTATGGGCAATTTGGCATGGCCAATCCACTGAACCTGCATATCTTTGGATTGTGAGAGGGAACAGAGCACTCAGAGGAAACCCACATAGACACGGGGAGAATGTGCAACCTCCACACAGACAGTCACCCAATGGTGGAATTGAACCCAGGCCCCTGGCACTGTAAGGCAGCAGTGCTAACCTGGAGACTCCATGCTACCCATAAATTGGACTTTGTCAGACACCTTCCGGGAAACTAAATACACTAGTCCATAGATTTACCTTGTAAACGTGTTGCTTGTTATTCCCTCAAAGAACACTGATAAATTAGTCAAGCCCAATTTCCCTCTGATGTAACTGAGCTAATATTCAATCAATAAATTAATTATATATTTTTAACTCAATAAGTTATGATGATCTGAAATCCACAGCTGGAGAGGATAAATAGCAATCTTGAAAAGGAATTTGGATAATTATTTCAGAAGGGCAAATAGCTAAGGTGGTGTGTGTCTAACTGGATTGCTCTTTCAAAGAGCTGGCACAGGTATGCTGGACTAAATGGACACTTTCTGCTCCATATTAAATTGAATTGAATTGAATTAACTTTATTGTCCCATGTACTCACAAGCAGATTGTGAAAAGATTACAAGTTGCTACTTATGGCACCATCCTAGGTCCATTGTTACCTTGGTACAAATTAGAAAAGTAAAGAAATAAAAGTTCAGAATAAGTCCTTCTATGATAATATAACAGAGAAAAAAACCTTTAAAAAAGAATTTAAGACAAAGTCCACTTACTCTATTTCATGGCTCGGCTCGAGGCCATGACCCATTCCCATTAGAATCCTGGGATGGGATCCACCATAAAGATGATAAAAACTCCACATGGAGTCACAGAAGTTGCCATAAGTATCACACTATGATTCTATGATCATGTCATGTCCGTGATGTATATGGCAAGTATCAAGGGACAATGTGAGGCAACATGAAACCTGGAAGCGCAGGTTTCCTGGATGTACTACTGAATATAATAAAATGCTTGGCTTTAAATATTGCAAAATATCATAAATGTTGGAAATCTGAAATAAAAACATAAAAACGTAGAATTAACCATCAGTCAGGCAGCATCTATGAAGAGAGAGCATGTAAACATTTCAAGTTTATGATCTTTCACAAGAACCGAGAAAGGTTAGAACTGTAATAAGTATTGAACACTTGAAAAGTGGGAGGGTGAGAAGAAGAACAAAATGGAAATCTGTGGTAAGATGGACAGAACATGAGTCCTACCTGTCCTGTAGTATTAAAATTCTCTTTCACTGCATCCACCCTCTTATACCCCACCATGATTATAAAAGGCAAATGATCACAAGTATTCACTTGATTGATTCAAGAGATGAGGAGTTTGTCTTGTGAAGAGAGATTGAGAAGTTTAGGCCTATACTCTCTGGAGTTTAGAAGAATGAGAGGAGATCAGATTCAAGTATGTGGACGCTAAAGGGGCTTGAAAAAGTTGGCCTAGAAAGGATATTACCTCATTCCAGGCAATGTCGAATGAGAGGTCATAGCTTCAGGTAATGGATAACAGATTTTAAAATGAGATTTGAAGAAATTAAGCTCTCAAAGTGTCAGGAACGCATGGAATTCATTACCCACAATGTGCTGCATGCTAGGACATTGACTAAATTTAAGCAGGAAATCAGTAAATTATTAATTAGTAATGGGTTGAAGGGCTATGGACAGGAGGCAGGAAAGTAAAGTTGATACCAAGATGACATCAGACATGACCATATCAAATGATAGAACATGCTTTAGGAGTGAATTGTCTACTCTTGTTCCTAGTTTTTAGGTTTTTATGTTCTTGTGTCAGAGTCATACTGGGCTCAAAAAGCTAACTCTGTTTCTCTCTCCATGGATGACGCCAGATCTGTTTAGATTATTCAACATTCTCTGTATTTATTCCAGAGTTCCAGCATCTGCAGTAACTTGCCTTTATTCTAATATCTTTATGGTAGATATTCTGAAGACCAACCAGGCAACACTTTTGGACATTAAAGAAATGAGGCGGTCAGCAAAATTAGGTTCTGAGTATACAAACCACCACACAGACACGAAGATTGACATTGACCACCAAGAAAACAGAACCAATTATTTTTTGATTAGAATGCAAGGTTTGTCAAGACATAGCAAATTTCTAAGACTGTCCTAATTAATAATAAGAAGGCTGAAGCTATAAATACAGCCAAAGAGAAAGGCTTACAGGCCCTTACTGCAGCACTATGAGCATTCTACTATCTTTCTTTAAAAAGAAATGATTGGCGGCTGATCCAATTTAAACAACAGTTTAAATAGTCCTGAAAACACATCTGAAAAATGCTTTCATTTTCTTAATTAAGAAGGATTATATGTGTCTAGATTGATGGCAGTCCCATTGTTTTCTTCTTTTAAATAGCTTCTTTGGAATAAATACTACTTTTAGGCAGAAACCTGCTACTACAAACTGGAGTTCTAAAAGGTGCAGCAGTTTTAAAGGGACTAAGGCTAGTGAAACAGAGCTTTTACTTTACGCATGACTTAAGGTAGAGCAGTGCAAAGTGATTTTAATGTGGAATCTTGGATTACAGATACATCATTATGAATTGGAAGTCCAATAACACCATTACTGAATGAGAATGATTAAATATCATATGAAGTTGTATTTTAAAGATAAAGCAAAAATTGATCTTGAGAAAGGAGAATGATAAATTTGGCTAACATTCAGTGAGGAGGGCTTCACTAATTGAATACATCTGGTCTATATGTGAATGATGAGGAAGATCCAGAAAAGATCTGAAATGTTCTTGAGGACCAGCGCAAGGCAAGAATTGACTTCAGGGTGAACAGACTCCAACTCACTTCACATAACAGAAAGCCCAAGACTCTATTAACTAGTTTGTTTGAAAATGCTGCAATGGAGGGCATGAGAATGTGACACTTCCAAAGAGAAACTGTCAGAGAGGCTTAATTAGTTCATAGAAATCCTACAGTGCGAAGAAGACTATTCAACCCTTCAAAGGGCACCCCACCCAGACCTCTGCCATATCCTCTTAACCCCACATTTTACTATGGCTAATCCATATAACCTGTACATGACAGACAATTTACCATAGCCAATCCATCTAACCCACACATATTTGGACTGTGGGAGGAAATCAGAACACCTGGAGGAAACCCATGCAGGCATAGGGAGAATATGCAAACTCCACACAGACAACCACCCAAGGCTAGGATTGAACCCTGGTCTCTGATGCTGTGCGATAGCACTGCTAACCACTGAGCCACTATGCTGCTCATTACTGCGAGTACATAATTTAAAATGTTCAGAAAAGATCTTTACAAACCTTACTTGAAGATGGATGCAAGTATGAAGACACAGTGACAGGTCAACAACAATTATCTACTTCAGCTGCAGACAAACTATTGTTATAGTCAGCAAAATTCATCAAGCCAAAAGAATATGTAACAGTTCATCACACCTACTGAAAACTATCCAGCTTTACTTGATATCTGCAAAACATTTGACTTCAAGGGCATTGGGCATGCATTCACAGGAAATCTAGTTTGAAACACCAAACCAGACCCCAGAACAAAATACAGGTGACCAACAAAATGGTGTAACACCACAATGCTGGCAGCAATGTAAGTGTTCTGAAAGTGCACAAGCGCAAACATGTCAGCAAAGTTCAACCAAGTGAAAAACAAACTTCAGAAGATGTCCAATCTTTCCATGTTGTTAATTCACACACCATATCGATGGTATAAATTGATCAGAAACTTTTATAAGCATTAAAATGATATGTCAAGAAAAGGTAGGATGATATATTAAAACGCTAAAATCAACATAGGAACTAGTGCCAATCTATTTCCACAACACATCCTGAAAAACACATCTCTCTGGGGTAGTGCACTGGAAATCAAGTGCTGATGTTCCCAGAATCATCACAAGAGTTAGTGTTTTTAAAAGATATACATAACATCCCCAATTTACTTGATTTTTAGATTCAGGTTGATATAAAGCATGGAACAGGTTGCTGTCCTCAACAAGAAATCATGATTTATTGAAGTAAACAAAATGTTAAGAAGTATAGATAAAGTGGATAGCCAGAGATTTTTTTCCCATGGCTATCACGAGAGGGCATAATTTTGAGGTAATTGAAGGAAGGTTTAGGGGAGATGTCAGAGGTAGATTCTTTACACAAAGAGCGGATGTTGCATGGAATGCACTGCTGGCAGTTATACTACAGTCAGATACATTAGGGACATTTAACCAAATCTTGGATTGGCACATGGAAGATAGTACAATGAAGGGTATGTAGGTTAGTCTGATCTTAGAGTCGAACAAAAGGCTAGCACAACATTGAGGGCTGAAGGGCCTGTACTGTGCTGTAGTGTTCTATGTTTTATGTTTTAAAGTGATTAGCGTCTAGCTACAAGTGAACAATTAAACTAAGTAGTACTGCACAATTTAAAACTTTAAACCCTTTTTAACATCCCCTTTAACATACACAGAAAGACAAACATAAACAGGGGAAAAGAATGAAACACATGAATGGTTCCATAGATTTTGTTGACCACATCCATAGAGTTTTTGTTGATCCGGTGTTTTCGCTTTTTACTTTTTTCTGAACTGTTCCCCTGGTTTGCAAGAGGCACATGGTGGCAGTTTCACTTGTGGAAGGTCTGTCATTTAGCCAATTGAATATTGGTGTTGCAGTGTGATTCTGCAGATGCATCCATCAATCCTTTTTGTTATTCATCCATGAGAAGGGGGCATCATTGGCTGGGTCAGTATTTATTGCCCATCACCTGTTGCCTTGAGAGGGTGTTGATAAGCAGCCTTCTTGAACTGCTAGTCTATTTGATGTAATTATTTCTGTCTCATTTTCTGAACTAAAGTATTGTTTATTTTCCCAGCTATTTCCTTGTCTGCAGAATTCTTTTTCTTTTCACATAATTGTTGAAGTTCTTACAATCCACATGTGGCATTTACTGAAGGAAAGTTAATTTGGTTTTCTTTAGATTTAAGATGGCTTACTACAGAGAACAGAGAAAGAATTGTTTTTAGCTGCTGCAGAACTGTTGGTTTCTCTACTGGTCTGACTGGCTTCTGTCTATCTTCTTCATAGCCCAATCTTTACAGCGAGCTGGCAACCAATCATCTTGTTGTTGGCAGGTAGAGGATCCTTGTCATTGCTAATTGGTCCCTAATCCACAAGGGGATCAACTTCATTTGTAAATGATCCCTTGTCTCCAGTTTACATGCACATTATTGGAATCCGTAGCTACACAAACAAAATTCACAAAGATATTGAATTCCATGCTTTCAAAACATGCAACATCCTTGTGAATCCCTAGTTTTTTTTTTAAAGTCCTCTCTCCTCTCAGTCCCCAGCTTTAAAAACACAAAAATGAATAAAAAACATCTTTACCATCTCAGCAAATGGTGCTCCAATTTACACCCTACAAGAGGCTGTCTCACAGCGTATACAATCCCTTAACTTGGATATATGTTGCTGTTCCTTCATTGTTGGTAGGTCAAAATCCTGAAATCCCCATCAAATAGACTGTAGCATTTCAAGGAGGTTGCTCATCACCACCCTCTCAAGGCAACTAGTGATGGGCAATAAATGCTGGCCCAGCCAATAATGCCCACTTCTCATGAATGAATAGCAAAAGGGTCACTAATACATGCACTAGCATAATCACACTGCAATGTCAATATTCAAGCCTGTCTTTTCATTCATGAGATGAGGGTGTCACTGGCTAGACCAGCATTTATTGCCCATCCCTAATTGCCCAGAGGGTAGTTAAAAGTCAATCACACTACATGTAGACAAGGTGAGTTAAAGATTCCTTCCCTAAAGGGCATTAGTGAATGAGACTTTTTTTTCCAACAATCATTAGACACTTAGTTCCAGATTTTTACTGAATTCAGTTTCCACCATCTGACATGGTAGGATTCAAACCTGGATCCCTTGAACATTCCCTGAGTCTCGAACAGTACCTGAGTATCTGGATTAACAGTCTTAGTGGACTATACCACAAGGCCGTTCTCTTCCTGGACTGCCCAAAATCTTTGAACTGTTGGATACCAACAGATTACTAGTCGGTGCAGATCCCTATTATCACAATTCATAAGATTCAAACTGTGACAGAACAGGCCAGACATGACACAAGCAAATTAGCCAGCAATCTGCAAGGATGTGACTTTTAAAGGGAGGTGGTGGTGTAGTGATATTGTCCCTGGATTGGTAACCCAAGGCCAATGTTCTAATGGCATAGGTTCAAATCGCGCCAGGGCAGATGGTGAAATTTGACTTTGTTTGGAATAAAAGACTAGCCAACAGTGATTATTGTTTTAAAACCCATCTGGTACATTAACATCCTTTAGGGAAGGGAATCTGCTGTCCTCACCTGATCTGGCCTACATGTGACTCCAGACTCCAGACAGCAAAGTGGTTGACTGTTAACTGCCTTCCCAGCAATTTGAGAAAGGCAATAAATCCTGGTCTAGCCAGTCACATCCACTTCCCGTGAACAAATTTAAAAAAATAAATAAGCCAGGCCTCACGATAATTACATCTGAGCAGATTGCCTGACCCACACAGAGACCAAGATTGATCTGCACGATCAAATTTAATATATTCTCAAGATTGATTTGCTATGCTTGGGCAGAGTCAGTATGAACAGTTGCAATCAGCAACTGCTGATAATCATTGATTCCCTACAGCGTGGAAGCACGCCCTTTATCCCAACGAGTCCACACCAACCCTCTGAAGAGCAACCCATCCAGACCCACTCCCCACCTTATTACTCTACATTTACTCTGACTAATGCAACTAATGTACACATCCCTGAACACTACGGACAATTTAGCACAGACAATTCAGCTAAGCTGCACATCCTTGGATTGTGGGAGGAAACTGAAGCACTCGGAGGAAGCCCACGCCAACACAGGGAGAACGTGCAAACTCCACACGGCCAATTGCCTGAGGCTCGAATCAAACCTGGGACCCTGCTGCCGTGAGGCAGAAGTACTAACCACTGAGCCACTGTGCCGTGCCAATGCGAACTATATAGAGATCTGCACATACAACATAATGAACAACCATTAATAATTTACAAGGATTTATCAGTTTTCTGTCTCTTTAATTTCTCCAGAACTGTTTTAAAACCAATACTAATTTCCTTCAATTCTCACTTTCCAATAGATCCTTCTGTCCCTAGCATTTTTGTCTAGTTATTTCCGTCTTATTTTGTCAACTAAAGTATTGTTAACTTTCTCTGTTATTTCCTTATCTGCAGAATTCTTTTTCTTTTTACATGATTGTTGAAGTCTTTGCAATCCACTTTATGTTATGAGCAAATTTACTCTCATACTCTATTTCTCTCCTCTTAATTCACCTCACTGGTTCTCTTTTCCTGAATTCTAAACTGGTCCCACTATTCAGGCTTCTTACTTGTTCTAGCAAACTTTAGACCTGTATAATGTCTGTTTTGATCTAATACCATCCATAATTTCCTTTTTAAACCATAGCTAGACCACTTTTCCTGTAGTGTTCTTTCATCAAAAAATAATGTATAGTTGTTACAATGATTTATTCCTCATATATTAACCAATGCCTATCCACTATCATGCTTTTCTATCAGGTTACCCTTTCTATCACAACACACTCTTTATACTTTCAGACATTTCTTCATTTAGATTTAGGTTCCTAGTTTCCAGTTGGGTTACTTTATTTTCCATCCCAATGAAGAATGATGTATTTAATACTCACACCAGAGGCCAATTAACCATTGATGAGATAAAGACAGGGGCTATCAGAAAAACTTGGCTTGACACTGGTTCAGATTTTGAAAGCACCTCTTCCAAATCTCCCATTATAAACAGTGGCAGTCATATCATAGTGAAGCAGTTGCAGAATTTTGATGAGATTTTTTGGAAATGTAAATCTCTGGAGAACAATCCACAGATCCTTCTGATTAACTAAATCAAATTCTTTATTTAGGTCGATGAACACAATGAAACATTCATGATGTTGTTTTCAACATTTTCTCCTGATTTGTCTGGCAACTCAGACTATGTCAGAGGTTCTTCTGGATCATCTAAAGCTACGCCATGTCTTGGGAAGATTTCCTCAGCCACAGGAAGTAACAATTCAGGAGAATGTTTGTCAGAACTTTCCCTGCTATTAAGTGATGTGGGACAAAGGCAGGTATACGGAGTTAATTCACAGGCCAGTCATGATCTCATTAAATGATAGAACAAAATATTGTTCCTATCAACCACATTGAAATACCTTGGTAGTTTTCATTGTATGATTTGTCTCTTTTCTTGAAAGTACTAACAATTGTTGTATACCTGAAGTGGTGTGGGGGAGTGGTGTTGTTGGCAATGGGGAGCAACTGTATCCCAAATCCACAGGATGGGTACATCGAGTCTTGATGTGAACAAAGATCTAGATTAGATTAGATTCCCTACAGTGTGGAAATAGGCCCTTCGGCCTAACAAGTCCACACCGACCCTCTGAAGAGTATCCCACCCAGACCCATTTCCCTCTGACTAATGTACCTAACACTACGGGCAATTTAGCATGGCCAATTCACCTAACCTGCACATCTTTGAACTGTGGGAGGAAACTGGAGCACCTGGAGGAAACCCACGCAGACACGGGGAGAATGTGCAAACTCCACACAGACAGTCGCCCGAGGCGGGAATTGAACCTGGGATCCTGGTGCTGTGAGGCACTGAGACACCCTGCCGCCCCACCAGGTTTTAGATATCATTGAAATACTATTGGGGCTACAGGCTTTGCTGTTTGTCATTTTTTTTTGATTTGCTGATTGCAGCTGTCCCATTCATGGTGGTTCATTCCTGGATTCTATAGGTTACTGGGGGATAGCCTAGACATTGATAGCTCTCATTCTGGATTCACAGTTGAGGAATTCTTGTAAGTGTTCTTTTCATCCTGGGTGAATGGCGTTATCATTCTTGAGATGAACTGCACCATCCTGTGAAAGAAAAAAAAAGCATTGTTCATTTGACTTTGGTTTATAGATGGCTCCGCTGGGCTTCCAAAAATGCTTCACAGGTCATCACAGTCAGCATACTGTTGGATTTCTCAAGTTTTCTTTTCCCGCCACCAGTTGTCATTTACGTTCTGAGTTTTTCTTTTGACATTGGCCTTGAGCTGATAAATTGCAGCCATCTTGTTTTGCGATGTTGGGTTGTTCTGCAGGTCAATGAAGGCTGCTCACTTTTGTTCCAGGAGGTTGTATATTTCTCAATGTTACGTTGAACCAGTCCTGATGATGATGAAGCTGAAACCCAATGGTTTGGATGCAGATATGTCATACAGCTAACTTTATTTAAACTTTATTTATTCTGAAATTGAGTTAACCATGAGAAGATTTTTCAAAATGGTTATGAACAGCTTTTGGAATTATTCTCTACATTAGTGTGAAGTCCTTAATCTTATTCTGCTTGGACTTTGGTTCTTCTGATATCTTTGTGCTGGATGGATGTTCAATATATATTAACCAAGTCAGGTATTATGTATCCGTTGAGTGATATATGCATCACCACTGTATTTGTTGGTGTATGGTGCGAGGAAAGATTTACAAGGATATTGCCAGGGTTGGAGGATTTGAGCTATAGGGAGAGGTTGTTTTCCCTGGAGCTTCGGAGGCTGAGCGGTGATCTTATAGAGGTTTATAAAATTATGAGGGGTATGGATAGGGTAAATAGACAAGGTCTTTTCCCTGGGTTGGGGGAGTCCAGAACTAGAGGGCAAAAGTTGGGGATGACATCTAAGGGTAAATGTTTCATGCAAAAAGTAGTGCATGTCTGCTATGAGCTGCCAGAGGAAGTGGTGGAAGCTGGTACAATTAGAACATTGAAAAGATGGGTATATGAATAGGAAGGGTTTAGAGGGCTATGGGCCATGTGCTGGCAAATGGGACTAGATTAATTTAGGATATCTGGTTGGTATGGACGAGCTAGACTGAAGGGTCTGTTTCCATGCTGTACATCTCTATTACTCTATGACACTATGACTAAGGGCCCCAGATGTAAAGCTTTCAGCAAGAGAAACTGGTAAAAAATGTGGAAGAGGTATTTACACAGACAGTGCTAATGACTGAATTTATTATTTATGAATGCAGTTGGAGCTGAAATGAAATCTGCACTCAAGTCAAGTAATCAAGACTATGGGAGTAGAGTGAGGAAAGACAACTGATTGTGTTGATCCATAAAAACCAGTACATACAAAATGGGCTCAATGGCCACCTGAGTACTACAAATGGCTCTATGGCTCTCTACCTCCTAGATTCATAAATATGGAATTAAATAGATTTACAGCATGAAATATGACCATTCAGTTCATTGATTGCTGACAACTCTTTGCTGAACAGTAAAAAATGACACGATGTAGAAAAGATTTACAAGGATGTTGCCGGGACTGGAGGATAGAGAGACTGAATATGCTGGAGGGTCCGAGGCTGAGGGGAGACTTGTAGAAGTTTATAAAATCATAAGGGACATAGAGAAGGTGAATAGCCAAGGTCTTTTTCCTGGGGTGGGTAAATCCAAAACTAGTGGGCATAGTTTAAGATGAGAGCGGAAAGATTTAGAAATGACCTGAGGGGTAACTGTTTAACACAGAGTGTGGTGCATGTATGGAACAAGATGCCAGAGGAGGTGGTGGAGGCAGGTAAAATTACAACATTTTAAAAGGCATTTGGATGAGTTTATCAATAGGAAGAGTTTAAAGGGATAGGGCCAAACCTGGCAAATGGGATGAGGTCAGATTGGGATGTCTGGTCAGTGCAGATGAGTTGAACCAAAGGGTTTGTTTCTGTGCGGTGTGCCTCTATGACTCTACAATTAATCACAGTGCCTACCTCTCTCTCCACATGTGCTTGAACTTTAATATTTAATTTTCTATTTAATTTCTTGGATATTATTTTCAAACTTGATCATATACACGACTAGGCGGACAAAATTCACCTATCCCATAAGTTATAATAGTTTTGTGCATGAAAACGTTTTGATGCTTAAACAGATTTGGCCTCAGCCATGTTTTGGCATGAGTCTAAGAGGGACATTGCGCCATATAATTATGCAAATATTGTAACAAAAACATTTGGAAGGCTGGTAATTCCTAATTATTAATTCTTTAGTAAATTAACATTTGTCTTTATAATATTAACATATGACTTTTTAACAACAAGTAGAAAATAATGAAAGTGATAGGAAGTAATGAAAATAGTAGTTGTCTCCAGTTGAATAAATCTACAGCAACAACTGGTAAAATTGCTGCTATACAGATTTGATCAGCAGAGGGCAAAAATATTAAATTTTCAGATATTGGCTGAAAACATCAACACCATTCCAAGCATGAAAATTCTTAAGGTGAAGTACAGATGCATCTCCATCAAAGAAAACATATTAAACATTGGATGAAAAATCCTATGGGTCCAACCGAGCACCATGCTCAGAATCCTGATTTGCATTCCTGCAATGCAAAACTCCAGGCTGGAAATGTGATTCGTAAGTTGTATGATTAAACTTTGCTAACTTGTGAATGCATCAAAAATTACTGCATTGTACAAAACAGAGAATAGAAAGGTTTGGGTGCTAATGCTTCACAATTTGAGTTATTTGTCTGAGTTGTACTGAGATGGGATGGGCCAAGATTGAATTTTTCTGCCTCTAAAGAAAAGTTAATGATGCAGGAAGTCCACATTGTCTATTTTTTTGATAAAATTAAAGCAATTGTTTCAGGTTAGAACGCAAATGAGCAGCTGGGACAGCTGGTTGGATATTGCAATGAGCTCAGTAATGCAGGTATGCAAGGGCTCTCTTGTGGCTCAATGGTAGTGTCACTACCCTAGACTCAGGTTTGAGTCCCACTTTCTTCGGAGGTGTGAAATAATATCTCTGACCGGGTTGATTAGGCAAAGCATTTTTAAAAAAATACACAGGCACATATAAGTTTGAGACTTTGCAGAGCTTTGATCCATAGACTGTTATATCTAAATGTTATCAGACTATGGACTCCAATATTGATTGCCCTGATCATACAAAATGTTCAATTCTCTTTTTAAAAATATGTCCAGTCTGGCTTTGGCTGAACTAGGGTTATATTACTTCACAGTGAATTTGGCTTTATAGCTGCTTCAATTAATGTAATTTTGTTTTAAAGTTGTGCAGTTTTTAGGCTAATTTACATCGCAGTTCCAATTTTACATGTTTCCATCATTACCATGTGTTATTTTGTGTTACTTTGTGTTGTTTCACACTGAATTGGTGCCTTGTACGGTGATTTGATTTGTACTATTCTGAATTGAAATAGGTTCATAATTTTTTCATATAACTGAAACAAACTTGTCCAACAAGAATCTTATAGAATCATAGCATCATAGAACCATCCAAATGAACAGTTTTTTTGTAAGGGAGCAGATGGACTGGGCAGTAAAGGGTAATTTCTTGACTCTGTAAGCTGTTTTTAATTTTATATTTTTATTCCTCCCACAACTGCTGGTAGTTACATGTATCTTCTGCCCACTTACAAGCTTTACTTTTGTCTTCCAATGCCTACTGGATCCTGTGATTGGTGTTACACACCTAAACAAACATCATCATAATATTCATGACCAGCTTTTTAGGTGAGATTTTAGTCAGGGGCCTTATGTATCTGTTCAAGTGGGTATAAGCGATCCCATGGCTATTTGAAGAATTGCAGGAACCTTATTGGGTGTCTGGGCTGACATTTTTCATAAATTGATGTAATCAAATGAAAGTAGTCACCTACGTCATCACTGTTTGTCAGACTTTACCTGTGAAAAAGAAATGACTGCAATTCAAAGCTACTAAATTGTATTTAGAAGTACTTTGGATGTTCTAAAGGTATTGACATTTCTTTATTTATTACTAATTTATGAATTCCACATAAAGAACTGTTCAATGGACACTAAATTGGCTGTCCAAAACTCATTTATTTCAATAGGCTGTCATCCACAGGGACTCTGCTGGAGATACAGTAATGAGATAAACATGGAGTGTCAACTCTGTCATCCCTAAATCACCTGACCAATACTGCAAAAAAAACCCCAATGATCTGACAAGGGCAGACAAGGTAACAGAGCTATCATTCTTCCCTTTACAACATAAGAGTTTTTACAGTGTTAAAAGGAAAAATAAGTCACTGTGTAACTATGGTTCGGGATCTCGACAATATAAACCTTTGATTGGAACAATTGTCACAAGAATTTCATGGATTAAGCAGCAGCAGCCTATGACTCTATTCTCTCCAGTAACAGTTTTTGTTTCAAATTTTCTCTCTACTAAATCAGCTGTTTTTTGCGAGGAGGAGATACCTTCTGGATGCGTGACTTCACCTAATGATGTGAACTGTGTTCCAAGGTAAACAAATTGCTAATACAAAAGACAGGCAGCTGCCAGAGGTGGCAACCTCGATAGATAGAAGCTAACCACTTATAAAGACCCCCTAGGGAACCATCCTGTCCAGTCCGTGGGAGGTAGCAATGTTGTTGGGCTGGTGGTACTACTAGGTGCAGAATAGTTATGCAGAATTTCAATGAATCAGGCTGGCAAACAGCTATTACAATATTATAGATAATTTCACTGGGGATCGGGATAATGGTACTCTTTCTCACACACCATAGGAAAGAGTAAACATTATAATAATCAACTAGCATCAAAATACAAGTTTTGCAAGATTAGAACTTGCAAAATTCAACAACTTAATTTTCACAGCTTTATTAAAAACAAAGTGAGAAAAAAGCTTCAGCTCTCACTTTATCTATTTTCCTATTCTCTGTGCCAGCTATTAATAATCTTTATTAAAATGTCTTCTAAAAAGACATTAAAGGACAATTTAATCCAGTCTCTTCCTTTTTTGCTTAATATCTGGTTTAGATTTTTAAAAATCCGTGACTACAATCTAATTGCAATCAAATATTCAGAAGCATTTTTGGAAATCTTTGTGATCAGATTGTCCAATAACCAACTGATTTAATCATGTAGATTTATGGGTGAAATGAGAAACAAAAGAAAATCCTGCGCACATGCCTTTTCTGACCCCTGGACACCTCAAAAAACTAATGAAGGACTTTGAAGTGATGCTGCTGTAATTTAAGGGTCACTGCTGTATGAACAGCAATTTCTCAAAAACAGCAATGTGATAATGACTAGATAATCTTTTAATTACAGTTTAAATAATGACCAAATACTGAGGACTGCTCTTCCGCTGGCTTTTTTAAAATTGTGATGTGGGATCCTTTCAATTCACCTGTAAGGACAAATAGAGTTCTCTTTAACATTATATTTGAAAGCCTAAAATGACCATTTTACAATACAGTGGCATTGGTCTTTGTGTATGACAGTGCTTGAGTGGCAGTTGCAGGGTGTGGGAGTACTAAAGGGGACCTTTTATTGGATGTGGGAGCGCTGGAAGGGATTGACTAGAGATTGACCAATTAAAGATTGTGTGGTTGTGCTGCTACATTAAACACAGAGAGTGAAGTTTTGTCAGCATTGGGTCGGTGCTCGCAGAAAAGGCAAGAATTCTTGGCAGGACAGGGTGGATTGTATTAGAAAGAAATCATAGAATGTGGGCAGTTGAGGTAAGGTATGTGTCTAGACTAATCCAATCTTGTTGAGGTCACATATTATGGTAAAAATATATTATTATAAAAAGATACTTTTTTCAGTTTTATAGTACAAGTTTCTCTAATCACTGGTAGATAAAATCTTTTCATTAATGCCTTCCTCTAATAGGTAACTACCCCTACAATGGATTGCACTCTGAGCTGATAACAAACCTTGAATTTAGAGCCCCCAGCATTTCTTTGCTATGTGCCTTGGTCAGAAACCAACTTCAGCTTCTTTTGACATATACTAACTATCTTTTTTTAATGTTTTAAAATTATTTAAATCTGCTCTGTTCTTTTAAAAAATGATCATTTAAACAATTTCTTTGGATGTGTTACATTAATGGAGTTGCTATTCCTTCCAACTGTCTTTCAAGTACATCAAGTCAATACTTATGATACTACTTAATTAAAAAGCATGTAATTTGCTCAGTACTTTGGCCAAAGTTAAATGACATGAAATCATTGTTCATCATATTGCTATTTTCAAAATATTACTGTCTTTCACATTGTCTACAATTAGATAACCACAGTGCTTATATTAGAATCATACATTGCATGTGAGGCAATTTGGAATGTTTCTGAGAGACGTGACCAGGTGTTGGATAAATGCAAAATTATCTTTGAGTGTAAGGTCTAGTGAACATCCTTGTCATATGAAATCCTTGAACTTCTTTTAACCTATTTTTTCCACGCGTTCTATATTATTATGAAATTCTGCAACCAATTATTCTGCATGCGACCTAGACTAGGGATTTTGATAAGGTTGGAAATAAGTTTGAAGGAAATTGATTTTTTTTTACAGGAATGTGATCTCTGTGTTCATACATTCATACGTATTGATTCTCTCTCTCTCTTAGACAGTTTAATGATTAAATGAGATAATTACCTACTTGAGGGTATGCTGACAATATGCAATTCTCAGGTTATGTCACCCATTTTTGTTTTATTCATCCTAAGCTGAATGCAATTTCAAATCAACCACATCGTTGTGGGTGTGGAGTCATCCTATAGGCCAGGCCAGATAAGGATGACACTTTCCTTCCCTAAATGACATTGCTGAACAAGATGGGGCTGCCCGCAACAATTTAATGATTATCATTAGTCTTTTAATTCCAAATGTGTATTGAATTCAAATTCCATCATCTGCTATGGTAGGATTTGAGTTCTGGTACCCAGAACATTATCTGGGTCTCTACATTAATAGTCTAGCGATAATACCATTCGGCCACCACCTCCCTATGGTGTAGGGTAAGAGGATTAGGGCTACCATTTAGATCTTGGAATTAAATTAAAATCTTTAATTCACTAGTGATCTATATAAGGTGAAAATTAGTTAGACAGTTCAAGGGACACATAGAAGAGAAAAAAATAGAAATCAAAACATGAGAACCAGTAGGGAATGAAGAAATCAAAGCAGATAAATTTGGAATTTTCTATGTCAGAACTCCCAGCTCATAGTCACTCTCAATCCACAGAAAACCTAACCTTATAATTTTTCAGTAGAAAATATTATTTTTATTGTACATTTGCAAAAAGTTATGTAAGAAGAGTATGATTGCAGTAATGCTTGTTGTAAGATTTGTTCCGTAATCTTTCACAAACAGATTTTAAGATCTTACAGTAATCCTCAAGTCTATCAGTATCTTATGGCTAAGTCTCTTATTTTGTTCTGTAATGATACTTGCCAACAGTCTAGAGTTGCCACTGCCTTTTTCAATCACTGAAGATCTGCTCTCCAGGCCCATATTTTGTGGGATTAATCATACACCATTGAAGGATTCTGTAGAAACGTCTTGGGAATTCAAAATGAATCACAGTAGTTCTAATTTTTTAACTTTGTTACTGTAAATGTTTTACTATGGGACAACAGGGACAAACATATACAAGTAAAACGTTCTCAAGTGGAAAAACTAAGAGAGGAATTCTATAGAGGTGAATTTCTATCACAGGGTGGGAGAAACAGGAGCTGGGGCTGTTGTCTGTGTAGAAACCCACCTACAACAGGACACTGGTTAAAGGTCAGAGGTTTCACAGGAGTGAGCCCTTAGTTGGTCTGAAGATGGCTTTCCTGTCCATTTAAAGCAGTGTGAATGGAAGCAGATTAAATGGCATGTGCATCTTATTTAAACTTTGCTTTAAATGATGGCTTATATTGAGGCGGCTGATTCTCCTAAGGAAATATTACAGGGAACCCAGATGTCAGACACTTGCAGGTACCCTCAATTTCTCAATGCCACTCTGGATCTAATACTGCAAGAGAGAGAGGAAGAAAATTATTTTTCCCAGAGGGTGGCAAAATAAGCAACTCACTGTGTAATAGGTAACCCTCTCAGTTCAGCTGATTCTCTTTCCATTTTGGATTCCTCCTCTGTTGTGGTTCATTTCGCCGAGCTGGGAATTTGTGTTGCAGACGTTTCGTCCCCTGTCTAGGTGATATCCTCAGTGCTTGGGAGCCTCCTGTGAAGTGCTTCTGTGTTGTTTCCTCCGGCATTTATAGTGGTGTGAATCTGCCGCTTCTGGTTGTCAGTTCCAGCTGTCCGCTGTAGTGGTCGGTATATTGGGTCCAGGTCAATGTGCTTATTGATTGAATCTGTGGATGAGTACCATGCCTCTAGGAATTCCCTGGCTGTTCTCTGTTTGGCTTGTCCTATAATAGTAGTGTTGTCCTAGTCGAATTCATGTTGCTTGTCATCTGCGTGTGTGGCTACTAAGGATAGCTGGTCGTGTCGTTTCGTGGCTAGTTGGTGTTCATGGATGCGGATCATTAGCTATCTTCCTGTTTGTCCTATGTAGTGTTTTGTGCAGTCCTTGCATGGGATTTTGTACACTACATTGGTTTTGCTCATGCTGGGTATCAGGTCCTTCGTCCTGGTGAGTTGTTGTCTGAGAGTGGCTGTTGGTTTGTGTGCTGTTATGAGTCCTAGTGGTCGCAGTAGTCTGGCTGTCAGTTCAGAAATGCTCTTGATGTATGGTAGTGTGGCTAGTCCTTTGGGTTGCGGCATGTCCTCATTCCGGGACAACACTACTATTAAAGGACAAGCCAAACAGAGTACAGCCAGGGAATTCCTAGAGGCATGGCACTCATCCACAGATTCAATCAATAAGCACATCGACCTGGACCCAATATACCGACCACTGCAGCGGACAGCTGGAACTGACAACCGGAAGCGACAGATTAAAACCACTACAAATGGCGGATCACAGAAGCGCTTCACAGGAGGCTCCCAAGCACTGAGGATGTCACCTAGACAGGGGACGAAACGTCTGCAACACAAATTCCCAGCTCGGCGAACAGAACCACAACAACGAGCACCCGAGCTACAAATCTTCTCACAAACTTTGGATTCCTCCTGTCTTAGTTGCTGTTCCTCCTCTGGTGAACTTGTCTTCAACCAGAGTCTCACTGACCTCAAAGTCCACAAAATTCTGGGGAGCATGTTATAGGAAGCCAAGGACAATAACTGGGACCCTTATAAGCAGCTATTAGAAGTCACTACTGGATATATTTGGGCACTGAAAACACATCACCAGAAGCCTGATGACCTTCTCAATGGCTAGTCACATTGGTTATTCGTTATATTGCCTGTTTATCTGTCAGAGTTTCCTGTAGGAGAATCAGGATTCATCTTCCCAAATGATATCACTTGCACTCTGAGCATCCATCCATAAACTTTGGGGATTGGTTTGAAGATATCAAACATTGATTATTGAAAGATGATGATGCCATGGGGAGGGGGGGGCTGAACATATTCAAAGGCTAGGCTATGAGTGCCCATCCTTTCTGCCAACTTTGCAGTATCAAAACCACAATATGCCCATGCCACATTAACCCTCTTGCAGCTCTGAGATGATGCCCTGCTTCATCTGTTACTGTCTCCCAACTGTGTACAGATTTTCCCTTAGCTGTTCTGAAACATGTAACTTATACAACCTGCCCACTCATTAAATATCTGACCTGTTCCTTTCCATAAGCTCAGACCAAATTTCTAAACTGTCCTGATTGGCCTTAATGAGTTAATACAAAACCCTTTTTTGCATTCCCCTGAATTGCTCATTATTCCTGGATAAAAGCAAATTACTGCGGATGCTGGAATCTGAAACCAAAAGAGAAAATGCTGGAAAATCTCAGCAGGTCTGGCAGCATCCATGTAACACATCCAAAGAAATTGTTTAAAGATCATTTTTTAAAAGAACAGAGCAGATTTAAATAACTTTTAAAACATTTAAAAAAGATAGTTAGCATATGTTGAGAGGAAAAAACTGGATGTTTTGTAAGGAGTAAGAATTAACCAACCTTTTCAGCACTGTATGCTTCAGGCTTAAAGCTGTTGAGACTTTTGACCTTTCATCTCAAAAGAAGCTGAAGTTGGTTTCTGACCAAGGCACATAGCAAAGAAATGCTGGGGGCTCTAAATTCAAGGTTTGTTATCAGCTCAGAGTGCAATCTCAACCAATATATGACATCGGATCAAACCTGCTAAATAATTATTATTATCAATGATTATTATTAAATAATGGGTTTTTCAGAATTATTCTTTCCTGTGATGAAGAAATCACTCTTTCTGCTCATCTCTAATTGATAGTGTGCTGCCATCTTGAGCTAATACAGTCTGCCTGGTGCAGTGTCTGTATCAAGTGAATTTGGAGAGTTGCCATTCAGCCAAGTTAGATAAAGGGGAGTCGACAATGCAGCAGGGCAAAATAGAAGCATATTGTTCTTGTGAGTTTGTTTATTTCAAGAAGTTCTTTGATTTTATTACAACCTGGCCTGGATCATTTGGTTGCATTTAAATCTGAGGCAATCCGTTATAGATTCAATCCCATTCCAGAACACGAGAACAAAACTCAAGGGCAACACTCCAGTGCAATACTGAGGCCTAGTATGTTTTCTAAAGTGCCACTGAATGGCTTTCAGTAAGAATAATTCAGTTACCTCCAGTGTCCTGCAAAAAAATCAAATAAGCAATATCTTTAAAACAGATTATTGGGTCATCATTACATTGTTGTTTCTCGGAGTTTTCTGTGCGTAAGTTGGCTGCTGCCTGCATTATAACAGTGACTACATTTCAAAAGATGACTGCACAGTGTTATGAAGGGAAGTACACTGCTATTTGAGCCACGCTATTCCCAGATATTGACAAAATTTAAATTTTTAATCAAATTATTCAAAGTTTGCAGTTTTCCTGTCTGATTGACTCAGTTTAATGGTAAACACTGACCACATTTCTGAGCTTAGCATGAATTACTGCTTACAAATGAATTGAGTCTAAACACAGGCGAACAAAACTATGAATTGTCAACATACAATGCCACTTCAATCCACCCTTAACCCCTACACACAAATGCAGTCAGGCACAGGCAAATAAACAGTTTGGGATGTTATGGCTGGAGGAAAAGATCTTGGGGAAAAACAGGTCAATATCAACAGAATTCAATGTGATGTCAATTTTACTTCTTCCAAGCCCTTTTGATGTCTGAGCTTTGTATCTAAGTGTTTTCAGATCTTTGCTGATAACACAGTGGCTGTTGGGGAGGATCGTTGACACGTTAATTTCAGGTCTTTCTGTCACTGGTTTGAGGCAATAGCTCATAGCAAATGTTAGGAGAGAATATGCAGCCATCTTTCAGATTTTGGTTATTTCACTGCAGAGAGAGGGAAATGGAGATGACATCTTTTGCAATTTGGAGAACTTCTGCCCATATATTGTTATACACAATCTGCCAAAATATCAGGAGCCAAACAGAGAGCAATTGTCATGCTGCTGACTCCTGGCCTAAACAAGTGGTATCGATTGAAAACCCTTCAACAATCTGTCTCCAGGTGAAGCTTTTTCTGAACAAACATGCACTCAGATACACACACATGCGTGTGCTCACACACATACACACACACACACACGTACTCATACACACACGGATGCATGCTCACACACATACACGTATGCTCACACATATGCGTGCGGTCACACACACAAACAATGCAATTGGTCTCAAATATCTTGCTCTCCCCCATCCCCACCTTGAACAAAGCAATAATGTAAACTCACAATGGGCTGGATTTTTCACCGGCCAGACGGTTGTTACTCCTGTGTTATTCAGAGGTGCTTATGAGGACCCTCACAATGTAATCCAAAAGAATTTCCTGGGAAATTGAATTTTCCACAATGTATTTCCCCTATGCCAGGTAACCCTCCAAAATTCTCCATTTAAATTGGAATCCTCAGAGAATTTCAATGCAATTAAGTAAAATAGTCACTCAAGAAAGGTTAGACTATAAAATATATAGTAACCATTCAACAGGCCCTATACTCCTGTGCCTTCCTCAAACCCCTTCCCAACCTTTCCCGACTTAAGCAGCCTGGGACTCATCACGCCATTCCGAAGACCTGCCACACCTGAACCCACCTCTGCTGGACTGGACTCCTGGTCCTGCCCCGCCCTCAGACTCAACCCATGAGGCCCTGGCTGAACTCCACCCAGAACCCAAATCCTTGCCACCAGGCTTGAACTAGCCGTTTCCTCCCCATTGCCCCATGCTGGAACTCTCACTGGACTCAAGCACCACAACATCCTGTCCCTGGCCCGAGCCATCCAGGCATGTCACCGACTCTAATTCTTGTAGTCTTCTTCCCACCCTATGCATTGCAGCATCCTCCTTTTCTGCTCACTCCTTTCTGTCCTCTCTCCCCTATACTTTGCAGCCCGCTCCTTTCCCCCCCAAACACTTAGTGATACTTCCCCCCAGCTCTATTCCAAACAATTGAATCTTCTCCATTCATCCCATAGGAGGCAGTAACCCCCGTAGCCAGCCAACAGTAATCCCCAGTTGCCCAAGTTATATGTTACCATCCCTGAGGCTTGATGCCATGCTTAGCAATTTCTGCAGCCCATAGTTGCACTCAACAATCTTCAATGACTGACACCATTCCTGGCAGTATCCAAGTGCCAGAGCCTTGCTTAGCAATCCCTGAGGTCACATATGTGCTGGGCAATCTCAGTAGATTTGTCAAGCATAATTACCCTTTTTTAAATGCTGTGTCTGATTCTGCCACTGTTTTCTGAATGGTCTATTGTAAAATCCTTGATAATGGACTCTATCACCTTCCTCACTACCTACATCACACTCACTAGTCTATATTTACCCCGTTTTCTCTCTATATCCCTTTTTAAATAATGGGTTCCCATTAGCTACCCTCCAATCCATAGGAACAATTCCAGAGACCAAACAATCTTGAAAGATGACCGCCAAAGCATCCATTATTTCTAGGGCGGCTGCCTCGTATAATCTGGGATGTAGATTATCAGGCCTTGGAAATTTGTCAGCCTTCAATCCCATCAATTTTCCCAACATCATTTCTCTACTAATAAAAATTGATTTCGGGTCCTCCCTTTTACTAAATCTTGTGTTTATCACCTTTTTTGGTATGTCATTCATTATTTCCTTTGTGAAGATAGAAGCAAAGTATGAATGTAGTTTGTTAACCATTTCTTTGCTCCCATAATAAGTTTCCCTGATTGTAAGAAACCTACATTAGCTTTTAACAGTCTTATTCCCTTCACATACTTATAGGAGCAGTTAATTCTTATGTTCCCGACAAGTTTACTCTCATACTCTACTTTTCCCTTCTTAATGAATTCCTTCGTCCACCTTCGCTAATTTCAAAACTGCTCCCAATTCTCATGTCTATTATTTTTTGATGCCACGTTGTATGCCTTTTTTTGCTTCTAATACTATCTCTGACATTCCTTATACACCATGGTTTGGTCACTGTTCTCTTTCACCAGAGAGTACTAAACAATTTTTATAGTTCACCCTTTAACTCACTGAATGTTCGCCATTGCATATCTATTGTCATTCCTTTCAGTAACTTTGCCTAATCCATCAGAGCCAAGTCACAGTACTTTCCTTTATTAGGATTCAGGGCCCTTATTAAGGATCAGCTACCTCACTCTCCATCTTGATGAAGAAATATATCACTGTATGGCCATTCATCCCCAAGGGGCCTCTCACAACTATATTACCTACTACAACTCAATTCAGGCACAAAGCCTTTAGGCTTGTCTTCTTTATGACTGTTGTCCCATTCCCACCTTTTATTTTACTGTGTTTTGTTTCATTCTGGCCTTTGATTTCTCTGCCTATCACTTCTTTTATTCCCCTTTCTGACTTTTATATTTGTCCTTAACTCCTTTTTCTTTGACTCGCTGCACAGATTCACATTCCCCTGCTAATGCAATTTAAGCCTCCCAACTATTCTAGCAAATACATCCCCTAGGGCAGCAGTCCCGGCCCTATCTCGGTGAAACCCGTGCAGTTTATCATGGTCCCATCTCCCCCAGAGCTAGTCTGAATGCCCTTGGAATCTGAAACGTTCCCATCACAACATCTCTTTCAACATTTGCTCATCTGATATATTCTGCTATTTCTACTCTGACTAGCACGTGGCACATGCTGTAGTCCTGAGATCACTACCTTTGAAGTCCTACTTTTCAGTTGCTTTCTAAATCCCTATATACTGTTTTTAAGACCGCATCCTTTTTTTTTAACCTATACTGTTGGTACCAATATGTTCCATTAAAACTGGTTGTTTATCGTTCCACTTCAAAGCATCCCGTGGCTGAGACTCAAGCACCAGGAAGGCAACATGCCATCCTGGAATCTCATTTGCCACCACAGAAATGCCGATGGATTCCCTTTACATTTGAATCCCGTATGATTATTGCATTTCCAAACTTTGTGCTCCTCCTGTCTGCAGCATGAATTTGGCTGTTGCTGTTTCCCAGAACTCTGCCATCTCTTTGAATTAATCTTCCAGCCTCACAGTAGGGTGGGGCCATTGCTGTTTGTGTCCATCAAAATGTTTTGGCTCTGAATATTTTTGCCAATTAAGCTTTTCAGGCCTGTACTGCCAACACTTCACAGTTTATTGCTCATACAGTGGAATCTGTACTCTAACAATGAATGTAATCAAGCTGATCACTGATGTGCTGAAGCAACACTGCCAATACCTTGGGAGGAGTCCACCTACAGTCACTAGAGTGAGTGGGCTAATTACATCATGGCCAGTTGCATCCTTCACAATTTTTATTATATTGAACGAATAGCTGATCGGTCTTTGGTAAATGCCTCGGTAGTAAGGGGAAGGAAGAGGGAAGATGCGTGGTGTTCACGACAGCATTGGTGTGAGTGACGACAGATGAAGATGGTCCCATATTCACACTGAATGTGCCCTCAGTTGTGTCGTATGCCACTTTCACTGTGCTAAATAGGATATCTTCAGAACTGATCTAGTGCTGAGCATCCATGAGCTGCTGTGGGCCAACAGCATCAGCAGAATGGCTTTCAACTGTAACTTAAAGTTCAGCATATCCCACACTTTACCATTACCAGCAAAACAAAGGATCAATCCTGATTTAATAAAGGTTGAATACTATGCTCAGAGAAGTGAGCAAGCAACATGAAGTTTAAATATTGAGTATCACTTGAATCAGGCACAGATATCATATCTTTTCAACCTTTGTCCTCACCCTGACTTAGTCCCTAACTGAAACTTTCATACAGTATTGAAGCAAAGGGTGAGAAATGTGTTCAGTGCCAGAAATAGACCTCATGCTCAGACCATACCCAGGCTCCATGGACCTTGAGCCTGTCTGTCAGGAGCATTTACGACCCTATCTTATACTAATAACTAGCGCTTCTATTAGAACTAACATGACTCTTAATGCAATTAACAGCTTCATATTTGCACCAGTAAACCCAGTATGTTGAAGAATGATGTGATTAAAACATCAATTACAGGGTGAGGTGAGGTAGAATAAGCCAAGCTGCCAATTCCTGAACATTTGATGGGAACTAACTGCTTCAAAATTGGCATTCAGAGTAGCACATTGTGTTAATTTCCAAGCTTTGCACTGCATGCAACTTCTATTATTTAAATTAAAGGTTGGAATCTCAAATAAAGCATCCATCTGGATTTCTGATGCATGCTGGAGGCATGCAGGGCTCCATTCTAGGGTATAACGATTACCCCAATAATATCATTACCATTTGTTGTACTACTTAGCATTAATCTAATATATACCTTTAATTAAATATAAATTTATTTGAATTACTTTAGTATTTAAAAGGAAAGCAACCAGAATTTTTGGGAGTTTTCTATTGCTTGGCATTTTTAATAATCTAAGAATAAAAAGGAAACCCTTGATTTAAATTATTAATGCTCCATTTTTGATCCTGGAGCAGGATTTTGAATTGCTGGGTTAGGAGCAAGCACAAATGTGAATGTCTATTGAAAATCATTTCCTGGAAGGCCACACTGGATTCCAGCGCTTCTAGAATGAAAGAGTGGGTGTCAGACTTGCTAGGAGCTCCCATGTTTCCAATTAAGTAGCTGCTGAGCTGCTTGATGGACTCATGAATAGACGTCAAAGGGGTATTTGACATTTACATCAGAAAGCAGGGGGAAGTGCAATGCTTGGGGCACATTGGACTGCAGTTGTGGTGAGCGTGAATGGATATAAGGGCCAGCGTACTAAAGAAGCCACAAATAATACTCAGTTGTTTAATTAGTGGCATGGATTTCCTGGTGTCAGAGCCAAGAGGTACTGGTTGCCATGTCATGACTCTCAGTAGCTGTCATAGGCACTACGACCATGAATGCCTTTTCTTCTACTTCCTTCCAAAGAATAAGCTGGGAACCTTATTGGCATGTCAAAAATGGCTGTACATCATTGCACTTCACCTGTCACTGAAGCAGTAATCTTCATCAGAAGTGCCGAGTGGATGATGTATCTTGGCCTCCTCCAGTGGTCCCCAGTATTATCAATATCAGTCTTCAGCCAATTTGATCCACTCCATATGACATTGAGATTTTTGGAGGCACTGAATATTGCGGAGGCTATGGGCCTTGACAACATTCGGCAACAATACTGAAGACTTATGCTCCAGAACTTGCCATTCCCCTAGCCAAGTTATTCAAGTACAGTTACAACACTGGTATCTACCCGACAATATGAAAAATTGCCCAGGTATGTCCTGTACACAAAAAGCCGGGCAAATCCAACCTGGTCAATTATTGTCCCATCAGTCTACTCTTGATCGTCAGTAATGTGATGGAAGGTGTCATCGACAATGCTGAAATGCAGCACTTGCTCAGCAATAACCCGCTCAGTGATGCCCAATTCAGGTTGCGCAAGGGTCACTCAGTTCCTGACCTCATTGCAGTCTTGGTTCAAATATGGACACAAGAGCTGAATTCCAGAGGTGAGGTGAGAGTGTCAGCCCTTGATATTAAGTCTGCATTCAACCAAGTGTGGCATCAAAGAACCTGAGCAAAACTGGAATTAATGGGTATCAGGAACAAACTCTCGACTGGCTGGAATCATACCTAGCACATAGGAAGAGGGTCGTGGTTGTTGCAGGTCAATCATTTCAGCTTCAGGACATCTTTGCAGGAGTTCCTCAGGGTAGTGCCCTAGGCTCAATCATTTTCAGCTGCTTCATCAATGATCTTCCATCCATCATAAGGTCTGAAGTGGGGATGATTGCCAATGATTTCACAACGTTTAGCAGCATTCGTGATTCCTCAGATACTGAAGCACTCCTTGTTCAAATGTAACATGATCTGGACAATATCCAGGCTTGAGGAGAGTGGTGCTAGAAAAGCACAGCTGGTCAGGGCAGCATCCAAGGAGCAGGAGAATTGATGTTTCCAACATAAGCCCTTCATCAGGAATGAGGCCTCCTCAGATGCTGCCTGGTCAGCTGTGCTTTTTCAGCACCACTCTCTATGACTCTGATCTCCAGCATCTGCAGTCCTCACTTTTGTCTAATATCCAGGCTTGGGCTGACAAGTGGCAATTAATATCTGTGCCAGATAAATGCTAGTCAATGAACATCTCCACTAAGAGGAAATCTAACCCCCACCACTTGACACTTAATAGTGTTACCATCACTGAATGTCCCACTATCAACATTCTGGGTTTACCATTGACAGGTAGAGTGACTTCAAAACCAGGACAGAGGCTAGGAATACTGTGGTGAGTAAGTGATGTCCTGACTCCCAAATTCTGTCTACCATCTACAAGGCACAATTCAGGAGTGTATTAGAATATTCCCCACTTGCCTGGATGGGTGCAGCCCCAACAACACTCAAGAAGCTTGACACCATCCAGGACAAAGCAGGACAAATGCTTGATTGTCACTACATTCACAAACATCCACTCCCTCCACTACTGGCACTCAGTAGCAAAAGTGTGTACTATTTACAAGTTACACTATAGAAATTCACCAAAGATCCTTAGCCAGCACCTTCCAAACCCACATTCTTGAAGGAAAAGGGCAGATGATACATGGGAACACCACCACCTACAAGATTCCCTCCAAGCAACTTACAAGTGACTTGGAAATATATCTTTCTCTGACTCCTGGTAAAAATCCTGGAATTTCCTTCCTAAGGGCATTGTGGGTCCACCTACTCCACATGGACTTCCTGGTTCAAGAAGGCAGCTCACCATCACCTTCTCAAGGGCAACAAGGGACGGGCAATAACTGCTGGCCCAGCCAGCGATGCCCTTGTCTCACGAGTGAATAAATAAAAAGATGGAAGTTAAACACAGATGCCTCTGTTGCATGACAAACTGGTTTCCTTTGGCAACTTCCAGGAAGAGAATCGTCCAATATCCCTCACAGTTTCCTCCATTGGGTGCAGTCAGCTGCAATGAATTGAAGGTCAATCTTGCTCTGGGTGCCAGCCGACTGGGATATCATGCTTCTCTCCTGGTGCAGTAAGAGGCTTTGGCACAATCTGCAGAGCTCTTCCTCAGCATGATCGATGGCTTCAGTGAACGCTGCTTGAGAGAGTCTTAGTACCATATGCCATCTGATCCAGCTCCACTTGGTCTGGGAGGACAGGAAACATGTCTCTGTATCAAATAAGGTCTTTCCCAGGTGAAATATGATCTTTCATCACTTTCCCACCAGAGGCAAATTTTTAAGCTGAAAACAAACATGACTCCTGCTTGACACATCATGATGAAAATTCAGTGTTGATCTACTTAATATTTGAGGATGAACTCTGTTTATTGAATTGTGACCACTCACATATCATTTACTTTGTTGCAATACGACCATACAGCTCTTTTATATTGCTTGACATGAAATTCTGTCCTTGCAACGTTTTTGCCAACCATTTACCTAATCTCCAGTCATTACTATAAATAAAACTCTGGAATTCATTGTCATTATTTAACTAAAAACAAGGCATTTTCACTGACAATTATTTTAAGATGCATTGATTGCAATGCACATGTTAATATATGCACAACTGTTTCAGCGAATAGATAGAAAAGCAATGTGCAATCAGGAATGATCCAAGTTCAGTAATTGCATCCTTAACTCAACCCCAAATGAATATGCCAAAACAAAAGACATTCTGAATCTCTTGGGAAGTGATGCAAAAATGGAACAAGTCCAAATTGTAAAATAGCTGATATAATGGAGTTCAATAATTTAAACCTGAAACTCTTCATCAATTTTACATAAGAGACAAACAAGTTCATTATTTAAGAGGACTGCTGTAAGCAGGGCTGTGAACTGGTGACATGCTTGTTTATAGATTTCAAAAATAAATGGTAAAGCAGCATTTCTTTTCATTTTCCAAAAGCATACAATGAATCCTTAACTGGGAGAAGGGCAAAAGAAGGATTTGACATCTCCAGAGCTTCTGCACAAAGTTTTACGTATCAGGAACACATTTTGAAAAATAATTCAGCATATGCTGTCTGTGAATTTTCTACCCCATTTTAACTTAATAAGGGTAAATCAAAGTCAGCAGCATCGGTTCTCCATCAAGATCCTCCACGCTTGCAGCAATGCGCCGGTACCTAACCTCTCTACAGTCTGCCCTGCCTCAGCTGAGGGCCACACTCTCTCAGAATTGCAAAGGACCCACTCTGATATTCAGCTTATGCCCTAGGACACAAAGCTCTAACCCGGGGTGCTGAAGGTGATTACTACCCTAGAAGTTTGATAGCAATCCAACATGAAAGGAATACAGTGTAACTTGTGAATTAGAGAGAGCTCAGAAACTCACATCAGATATCCTTTTTTTGCAAGCTTTTATATTTTTAAAATTTATCAATGTCAGAACTATAAATGTTGGTCCGAGATGACACCAAAATTGGAGGTGTAGTGGACAGCGAAGAAGGTTACTACACAGTATAACGGGACCTCGATCAGATGGGCCAATGTGCTCAGAATTGGCAGATGGAGTTTAATTTAGATAAATGCGAGGTGCTGCATTTTGGGAAAGCAAATCTTAGCAGGACTTAAGGTCCTAGGTAGTGTTGCTGAACAAAGAGACCTTGGAGTTCAGGTTCATAGCTTCTTGAAAGTAGAGTCGTAGGTAGATAGGATAGTGAAGAAGGAGTTTGGTATGCTTTCCTTTATTAGTCAGAGTATTGTTGCGGCTGTACAGGACATTGGTTAGGCCACTGTTGGAATATTACGTGCAATTCTGGTCTCATTCCTATCAGAAGGATGTTGTGAAACTTGAAAGGGTTCAGAAAAGATTTAGAAAGATGTTGCCAGGGTTGGAGGGTTGAGCTATAGGGAGAGGCTGAACAGGCTGGGGCTGTTTTCCCTGGAGCGTCGGAGGCTGAGGGGTGACCTTATAGAGGTTTATAAAATCATGAGGGGCATGGATAGGATAAATCGACAAAGTTTTTTTCCCTGGAGGAGGGGAGTCCAGAATTAGAGGGCACAAGTTTAGGTTGAGCGAGGAAAGATATAAAAGGGACTTAAGGGACAACTTTTTCACGTAGAGGGTGGTACATGTGTGAACTGAGCTGCCAGAGGAAGTGGTGGAGGCTGGTACAATTGCAACATTTAAAAGGCATCTGGATGGGTATATGAATAGGAAGGGTTTGGAGGGATATGGGTCGGGTGCTGGCAGTTGGGACTAGATTGGGTTGGGATACCTGGGCGGCATGGATGGGTTGGACAGAAGTGTCTACTTCCGTGCTGTACATCTCTATGACTTTATGAGAGTTTTGAAGAATAGGCTTTGACTATGAATAACACTTCAGCTCCAAAACTGCAAAGAACTTACATTTGAGATCTGATGTAACAATCATTGATCTTGTAACTGCAGAGTTGATATAGAACCTTAAAATGATAATCGTTCATGCACAAGGTCAAGTGCATGCTCCTTGTCTGCATATGCATTTAATAACATGGCTGCATTTGGACACAGAACTCATCAATTTGGAGTCAAAAGGAATCTAGCAACAATGTTTCAGTCATTATTAGCTACAGGTTCAGATACAGTTTTTATTCTTTTCTGGGGTGTCATAAATTGAGAGTGTTATTAGGCTATTTCAAAAGGCAAATAATAGTCAACCAAATTACTATTGGTCTGGAGACAGACCAGTTAAAGATGGCAGACTTTTTTCCCTGAGGGATGTTAGTGAACCAGACAGGTTTTTACAACAATTGACAATGGTTTCATGGTCACTGCTGGACTAGGCACACTACCCGTAAAGAAAGAAAAACTAAACAGTTGAATAAACCTAGCTCATTTATCCAACTCTCAGACAACTTCACTGCATAGTTCATCAATAATTTTATCATACTTTTTCAAGAATTATTACATTAGCAGCATCAAAAAGTCTAATTCATTGCCACAAGCTTTTTCTATATTATGAAAAGTCAACAACCTCTCTCTATCCAGGATCTCAGTAAGCACTTGAATACTGATGAAAAAAAGACAGAGAGATATAAAGAACTCAGTGTTAAAGATTTGCTTGTTTGTGAAAAGCTTGGAATTTCCTGGAATAAAGTAAATTGTGTACTGAAATAAGCTTTTTTTATTATTAGAGATCAGAGTCAACAGGACTTAACTTTCATGGTGCTAAGGGGATGATTATTGAAAGAGTGACACAGGAACAAAGAGTTCAGATGTGTTGCCATTGGCAAATGATAGATCTAAGATACGAGGATTCTTTTTATTCATTCTTGGAAAAGGGGTATGGTTGCCATTTACCATCAGCAGTTGCCCTACAAAGTTGGCAGTAGGCCTCACAGAATAAATCCAGATGCCTTTAGGCAGAGTGGGAAAAGATATTTTACCACATGACTGCAGCAATCTGCGTTACAAATCTCAAGAGCTTTCAATATCAGAATCGCTTCATATCATTGATTCGCTAATTTAGTAGCTGCTGCACCTCATAAATATCCATCAAAGTTTCCCTAAATGCAGAAAGATGGAAAACCAAGACACTTCAAACAATGTCCCCCACCCACTCATAGTTTTTGTACATCAGGATCTGGGTGTACAAATTATGGAAGGGTTTTAAAAAGAGTGAAACTATTTCAAGGAGGAAAAGGAGAAGAAATGGCATTTCCATGACATTAAATTCTCTACTTTTATTTGGGATGAATAAACCAATTAACATCATTGTTCTGATACAGTAATAGACAGGAACAGGATGGTGTGACTGTAAATAAGGCAGGTAAGGAGACCCAAAGTTCAGGAGTGCAGATGTGTCACCCTTTCAAATTGTCCAGCAAGTCTAAGGTTCTCTGAGCATACTTGGATGAGAGCGGGGTTGTGGGATTTGTGAGGTAAATTACTATGGTGGCTTAGTACAGGAGAGACAAGGGCAGCAGATACATGGGAATACCACTACCTTTGACTTCCTCTTCAAGCCACTCAACATCCTGACTTGGAGATATATCGTTCTTCCTTTGCTGTTGCTGTGTCAAAATCCTGAAATGCCCTCCCCAATGGCATTGTGGGTCAACTCACAGCAGGTGGACTGCAGCAGTTCAAGAAGGCAGCTCACTACCACCTTCTCAAGGGCAACTTGGGATGGACAATAAACGCTAGCCAGCCAGCAATGCCCACATTCCATAAATGAATTTTAAGCAATGGTATTAGCATCAATACTGGGAAAGTGGGACCTGTGCCACTGGCATGTTCTACACCCATGTCGTACTGGGACTGGTGTTCTTGTAAATCCCATAATTAGGGATGAAGAGTGGGGCTTTAAATTAAATAGTTGGGGTAAGGGCCCAAATTTGGGAAGTTGTGGTGAATCAAAGAGTGGGGCAAAGGCAACAAATAAAGAATTTTACTGTGGAAATATTAAATAGATAATGACAGGAGGAGACAGAGAATGCAGATCTAAGAGAAAATAACAGCTAGGACTCGAGGTCACAAAATAATAAAAGAACAAAATTTAAGACACTGCATTTGAAAGCAGTTCTGCTATAATGTGGTAGTTCTGTTCTCATGCAATTCTGTGTCATAAGAAAATTGTGTAATAGCAGCACATTTTAATAAATGGAGCTGGAATCGTGTTATAACCAAAACACACTTTAAACATTTACACAATGGGGCAGTACAATGGCTCAGTGGTTAGTATTGCTCCCTCACAGTGTAAGGGTCCCAGGTTCAATTCCAGCTTCGGGTGACTGCGTGGAGTTTGCACATTCTCTCCCCATGTTTGTGTGGGTTTCCTCCGGGTGCTCCAGTTTCCTCCCACATTCCAAAGATGTACAAGTTGCGTGAACTGGCCAGGTGAAATGCCCATAGTGTTCAAGGATGTGTAGGTTAGGTGCATTGGTCAGGGGTAAATATAGGGTAGGGGAATGGGGCTGAGTGGGTTACTATTCAGAGGGTCGGTGTGGACTTGTTGAAATGAAGGGCCTGTTTCCACACTATAGGGATTCTATAATTCTAGAAACATTGTCCCCAATTCAACAATCATGTTATAGCAAATTCGCATTAACAAAACATACGTTACAGCAGAACAGTACTGAACGTTTTCAGGACAATTTCTTAGACCAGCATGTATTGGCACCAACCAGAGAGCGAGCTATACTAGACTTGGTTTTGACCAATGAGATCAGGCTAATTACTGACCTCACAGTGAAAGTGTCCCTGGGTGGTAGCAACCATAATGTGATTGAATATTACATATGGCTTGAGAGAGAGAAGTGTGGATTCAAGACTCCGACATTAAATTTAAACAGTGGCAATTATGAGGACATGAAAGAAGAGCTCAAGTCATTCGTGATGCAGTGGTAAACATTTAAAAGGATATTCCAGAAAGCACAGAATAGAAACATTCCAACAAATAAGAAATGTCCAAAGGGAAGGACCTGCCATCAATAGCTCAGGAAAAAGCAAAGATAGTAAAACTGCAGGAAAATACACATAATTGTGCAAAGGTAGGTGGCATATCAGAAGATTGGACATAATATACAAAGAAGCCAAGAATTGCTAAATGATTAACAAGGAGGGAAAGATTAGAATATGTGAGTTAGTCAAAAATATAAAAACAGATAGAAGTTTTTTTGCAGATATTTAAAAGAGTTAGCGAAGTAAGTTTTAGTTCAATTGAAAATGAGGGAAAGAAATTAATGATGGAAAATGAAGAGATCACAGATTAATTCAATACGTTTTGCATTGATCTTCACTACAGAGGACACAAGTAGCATTCCAAACATAGTAGCAAACAAGGGATTGAAAGAGAAGGAGAAACGTTAGAAAATTATAATTACCACGTAAATTGTTGAAACTGTGATTTGATAAGTCCTCAGTTCTTGATGGATTTCATCCTCTGGTTTGAAAATAATTACTGAGATAGTTGATGCATTTGTTTTAATTTTCCAAATTCCATTAGATTTGGGGAACGTTCCTTTGGCTTATGTAATACTTAATGTACCTTTTCTATTCAAAAAAGGAGGTAGGCATTGGCAGGAGATCATAGGTGGCTTAGCTTAGCATCTGTCTTAGGGAAAATATTAGAAGCTATTATGAAAGAAGTTGTAACAGAGCACTTAGATCAGTTTGAAATAATCATATTGAGCCAACATGGTTTTGTCAAGGTGAAATCATGTTTTACTAATTTATTGGAGTTCAGTACGAGTGGATATATTGTACTTAGATTTCCAGAAGGCATTTGATAAAATGGCACATCAAAGATTATTGTGAAAAATAAAAGCTCATGATACAGGGAGTAATATATCAGCATAAGTAGAAGATGAAATGACAGAGAGTAGGAATAAATGGTCTTTCTTCATGCTAGTACGACATCGTAAGTAGTGTGCCATGGGCGCTGGTGATGTTGTCTCAATTCTTTACAATTTATATAAATGATGTGGGTGAAAGGACCAAAGGTAAAGGAGCTAAATTTGCTATTGACAAAGATAGGTAGAAAAATGAGCTGTGAAGAGGACATAAGGAGTCTGCAAAGAGACATAGATAGGTGAAGTGAAGTGGGCAAGGATCTGGAAAATGGAGTACAATGTGAGAAAGTGTGAAATTATCAATTTTGGCAGAAAGAATAAAAAAAAAATATCTAAACAGTGAAAGATGGCAGAGCTCTGAGATGCAGATATATCTGGATGTCCTAGTGCATGAATTGCAGAAGGTTAGTATACAGGTACAGCAAGTAATTAGGAAAGGTAATTGAAAGTTGTGTTTTATTGCAAGGGAAATTAAATGTAAAGCCAGGGAGGTTATGCTTCAGTTATAAAGGGGTATTGGTGAGATCTGAAGTGCTACATACCATGCTGGTCACCGTACTTACACAACGATGTTGATAAGTTGGAAACAGTTCAGACAAGGTTTACTGGACTAATGCCTTATGAGGAGAAATTGGACAGGCGAGGCCTGTATCCTCTGGAGTTTATAAAAGTTAAGAGGTTACTTGATTGAAACAAAATATATCCTGGGGTGAGCTTGACTGAGTAGATGTGGGAAGAATGTGTCCACTTGTGGGTGAGTCTAGAATTAGGAGTCATCACTTAAAAAATAAAGTATTCCCATTTAAAGTATAATAAGACGGTTCAGAGTCTTTGGAATTCCCTTCCTCAAAACTCAATAGATGTAAAATCTTTAACAATTTTTAAGGCAGAGGGTGATAGATTCTTGATTATGTAATGTAAAATAATCGGGGTATGCAGTAACATAGAGTTGAGGTTAAAATCAGATCATTATTGAATAACGAGAGGTCATGCTTTCAAGGTGATAGGTGGAAAGTTTAAGGGGGATACACAGAGGGTGGTGGGCGTTTGGAAAGTGTTGCCAGCAGAGATGATAGAGACAGGCACGGTAGGTTCATTTAAGATGCATCTGGACAGATGCATGAGTAGGTGGGGAGCAGAGGGATACAGATGCTTAGGAATTGACCGACAGGCTTAGATAGCAGACTTGGATCGGCTCAGGCTTGGACGGCTGAAGGGCCTGTTCCTGGGCTGTAAATTTTCTTTGTTCTCTTTGAATAGTGGAACAGACTTGAAGGGCCAGTGGCTTCTTTTGTTCCTTATTCATATGTTTTCTCTTTGCAAAGTCTGCATCATCCAAACATATTGAAGTAAAATATTAGCAGGTAAAAAACCTACAAACTTCAATCAGAACTGCAATATAACGGAGCATAAAATGTAATGCTAACGTAACTGAAGATATCATTCTAAAATCAGCAGAGCCATTTGGAAGAAGAGAAGCTAACATCAGATTGAAAAGAATCACATAAAGAGAAAGGTGCTAAAAGAACATTAAAACATTTATTTACAGAGCCCAGCAGCCTCTAAGATTTTAAATGTAAATATTCATAACCTAGAAATACTAAGTAGAATTATCTAGCTATGCCAGTAATAGTATTTGCTAAAAGCACAGAATAAAACAATAGCTAAATCTCCAATCTATTCATTTCCCCCACCCTATATATCAAGTGACAGGGTAATTTCCCAGTTCTATGCAAAAATTGCTCCTAATACATGTTGATAAGGATTTCATGAAATTATTCAAAACTCACTGCTGATATGTGCTTCATTGAAGCCCTCGTAAAGATTTCAGGGCGTCCCTAGATTAAGGTAATCAATCTAAGATTAAAGTAATTAGGTTGCTTAGTAGCTAGGAATTTAAAACTTGAATTTATCTTCAGCCCTGAATTGTCCTCTTTTGGACTGCTTGTGACCTGCTTTGACAAATTCTGGCAGATCAATCTCATTTTCTGGGTTATCCTATTGGGTTCCAAGTGCTATTTGGCAATATGTAACATAACGCATTCAGCTAAATAATTTTAACCAGCTGGGAAGTAAAACATAATTGAAAAAGGCTAATGACTTGAAGACCACACTGATCTCATGAACAATGAAATACATAGCTGTTGGGCTACAGGTTGGGGAAATGGTAGATGACAGTAGTTGTATGTAGGTGTATGGTAAAGTATGACTGGGAACAAAGTCATGAGGGAGGAGGCATTTGTCAATAGCCTGGTTTTAAGTGATGTGGTGGGTGTCTGACAGTGAATGACCTATTTGGCATGGTCACCTCACATATTAGGGGCTGGTTGAGTGCGTGGAGTGGTGTGTTTGTTAGGCTGTTGCAAACACATATAGACAGCATCAGTTTGGACCCAGGGAGGTATGAAGCCAATGAGTTTATGGGAAGGGTGATCAGGAAGCGGATTTGGATGTTTCAGGTGGAGGCTGAAAGCCATTGACTGAGGAGCACGCACTGTAATCTTCTGTCATCTGGAAATCAAAAGTGTGCAATGGGGAAGAAAATGGCTGCAATAGAGTGGATGGGCTAAGTGATTCACTCTGTGGAAGAGAGGGCTGTGGAATCCACTGATGGTAGCCTTTTACAGGAAAAGAACGTTGCACACAGACCAATGTACTGTATGTGACACAGACCTGTGGGGTCCCTATTCACTAGCTATCCTAATGCACCTCATCTTTCTTTGTATTGCACCTCACTCCACAGCCATTGCTGAACAATTCATTGATGGTTACACTTCTAGGCATGGAGGCTGCAAAAAAAAAGCTTGTTGCAGGAGGAGGGCCAAATGTCCATGACCCACTGCCATTGTTCCTCTTGCTTCAAGATAAGGCAACAGGCTCTCAGTCCAGACCTCCACCTGTGGAACTTCCTTTAAAGCCATAAAGTAATGTCTGAAGCTGTGAACAAATGTTCAGGCCTACACAGAGAGACTAACAACCAAACGTAAGGTTAAATCTGTGACATTTACACAGAAATGCAAAATTAATTATAAGCCACTCTGCATTCTTTTTTGCATTTGTTTCGATTACCAGTAACCACATACTTCGTTTTATTCTCATACTTTTACTTAATGCTTTCAGAAAATTTGTGATTCTCTTATGTTACTGGGTTCACTGATGCATTATAAAAGGGAATAGGCATGCATGGCATGATACTCTAATCAGTAGAAATTCCTCTATTTTATAGGAAGCTTTGGGCCAAATTGATAAGTGAAAGATAAAACCCTGATGATCTAATAATAAAATAGAAAAAAAAAACAAAAATTGAATTTCCATTCTATTCAGAAATTAGAAAGTTATTTCCATAATACTACAGTGCCTCTGCATGGCAAAGACAGGAAACATTGAGTAGAAAATAGGATGGAATTTCGAAGGAAGTAAAAGAAATATAGAGGGAAATATATTTTACACAAGAATATAAAAATACAAATAAAATGGATCAAATGACATTTAACTTATCAAGTGTGGTTCCTTTCTGAATCATGTTTTGTGTGGCTTATATCTGGCAGTTTGAAGATAGAGGTAACTATCTACAGTTACACGTATACTATACATCTCTGTGACTAATGAAGCCAACAAAACAGACTTGCTAAAATTATTTTAACTCACTACTTCTAAATAAATTAATGCATAAAACATTGTGATTTTGACCTGGAACTCTGATACTCACAAATATCCACACAGATCTTTAAATGATCTGAACAGATGTCAACTCTATCATTGTACGTGTGCTGTTGATGGCGGATGCTGTCACAGCAGTTTCCATTCTGCAGAGCAGAACAAATGCATGCCATACATTTCCTGTCTTCAACATTGATAACAATTTTCAATTTCTAAAGTAATTAATTAATTACTGACATTGTATTGTGATAATCCAGAGTTGTTCGTTACTCTTTATAACCTTTCTCATTTTATAATTTTGATTAATGTGCAGAGTTGCTTATTTGAATGCTGATTTTGCCTTGGATATACAACTGTCAGAATAATTGATATTTTCCCATCATTTAACATTTGTGAAAAGTAATTTCTCTTAATACGCAATGAGTATTCTAGGGCAAATTTATACTAATCTGAGAAGTGTTTCTGCGGGGAACTGCGGTTCTGGGCTTGCAGAGGCAAGCACACTAATTGATCACTGGAAAGATGATTTTGCAGGATATCTTGAGGTTAGTCTGATTAATGACTCATAGCATTTGTGGGCAAAATGGGAAAATAAAAAGAGTGAGGCTTTTATTTTAATTGTGCATTTCTTTTTAGCTCTTTGGTCATTGCCCAATAGTTTTCTTTGAAGGTCTTATATAAAGGATGAAAATCCCTGCCGACAGTATCTTGAAAGTTCCAGCAATATCACATGGAGAGGAAAGTTCAGCTAATTTACATGACAGCTCCAGGCCAGCTTAAGAAACCAAGTCCAAATAAACACAAAGCTCATTAGGACAGGTCATTTTAATGGGCAAAGAACATCCAACTATGTTCTGCATGGAGAACTGGACTGGATGTGGCTTGTCTCAAAGCTAAGAATATGAACTGCTGCTGGTTCCAGCAGTGTTGTTGCAGATGCGCTGGAGCTAAAGGGCTGTGTTCAGATGGAGCTTCTGTTGGTACCATAATACCATAAAATGCAGGAGCAAAAGCAGGCCTTTCATCCCATAAAATCTGCTCCATCATTCATTGAGACCATGTCTGAGTTGATAATCCTCAATTCCACTTTCCTTCCTTTACTGGTCCATGGGCCAGTTATTAATAGCAAATTCTTCTGTCTGCCAATAATTATGTGATTGTTTCTCTGGTAGCTGAGAAGATTGGGGATGAGAAGAAGATACAAAAAATCCTTCCGATGTAGAGGCATAGAGTCATAGAGATGTACAGCATGGAAACAGACCCATCAGTCCAACTCATGCATGCCGACCAGATATCCTAACCTAATTTAGTCCCATTCACAGTACTTGGCCCATGTACCTCTAAACCCTTCCTATTCATATACCCATCCAGATGCTTTTTAAATGTTGTAATTGTAATAGCCTCCACCACTTCCTCTGGCAGCTCATTCCATACATGCACCATCATCTGCGTGAAAAAGTTGCCTCACAGTTCACTTGTAAAAATTTCCTCTCTCACACTAAACCTATGCCCTCCAGTTTTGGACTCCCCCACCCCAGGGAAAAAAAACCTTGTCTATTTACTCTATCCATGTCCGTCATGATTTTATAAACCTCTATAAGGTCGCCCCTCAGGCCCCTATGCTCCAGGGAAAACAGCCCTAGTGTATTTAGCTATCTATGTTCTCTGCATTAAAAGTCCCTTTAAGAATCCAGAAAACCAGTTTATATTTTCCTCCAATATCTGCTGTAAACTATGACGTTTGATTAACAAGTCAGAGACATTTTATACGTGTGAATCAGCCTTCTGTGCTTCTTGCAAACTAGCAAAAGCATCTGGAAAAAGAACACCAAAAAGCAGTGTTCTGATAAGCACAAAAGCCATCTCATCAGGCACTACAAACAGAGATCACTGCCCTGCTTTTTCAGTTCTCCATCTGTCCACAAAACTCGTGTTTTTTTAAAACCCTCAAGTAAGGGCAAAATACTGCAGCCTGGCAGCATCTGTAGAGATAGGGAAGCAGAATTAAAGTTTTTAGTCCTGTGACCATTTAACAGAAATGAAAATAGTTGGGGAAGCATGGTTTTTGTGTTGATGATGGGAGTTGGGTTGGGTGGTGTGGGAGACCTGGATGGGTTGAGGGAGTGTGGAATTGCATTCTGAAGATTGTATTCACCGAGATGGAAGATGAAGTGCTGTTCTTTCTGTTTGCATTGAGCCTCGCTGGAGTATTGCGTTAAGCCGAAGATAGAAATTTCTCAGCATTGAGTTTAACAATTTCAGAATGTGAGCACCCTCTTTTTGTTTGCTACCATTCCCCAAACCCCTAGGTCCTGTTGTGTGTGGGCTACATCCAGCACAGCCAATTCATTTTCAACCATTGAGACTTCTCGCCAGCACTTCCTAGCATTTAATGCTCCCTTAATTTATCATCCACAATCTCTTTGTTTGGCAATCACTTGTTTTCCTCTCTCTCTGGGTACCATGTACTCTATTCTCTCCACAACTACTCCACTTGACCTGACTCATCAACACAATTAGCACCCTTTCCCAACAATTTTCAGTTTTGACAAATGATTACTGGTCTTGAAACATTCACTGTGCTTCCATCTCTACAAATGTTGCCAGAACAAATAAAGGAATTCAGTATATATATTCTATATAGACTTCACAATAAGAATAATTAGTGCATTCATCTATAATTCATTGAATTGAGAAGGTGACGGCATAGTGGTATTGATTTTAGATCAGTTAATTCAGAACCCCAGGCACATATTCTGAGAACTGAGGTCCGCTCTTGTAAAAACCCACCTGATTACTAATTCCTTCAGGGAAAGAAATTTGCCATCATTACCTGGTCTGCCCTACATGTGACTGCAGACTCACTATAACTTTTAATTGAATAGCAATGGGCAATAAATGTTGGCCCAGCCCGCAACACCTTCATCTGGTGAACAAATATAAAAAGAGAAAACCCACACTCAGATTTAGAATCAGTACTCAATTACAAAACTGACATTAGCATTCTGATGAAATGCTATGTCGTAAACAAAACAGCCAGTTCAATTTCCTAACACTCTATATACGTTGATCTAATATACCTTTGTATTGTTTATATTGGCTGCAGGGTGTGACATTATTATTTTCTCTGACAGGATAACAGCCCAAAACGTTTGTATTTTAATACCACTTCTTCAAACTTAATTTTGTTTTAAAAGAGTTTAAAATAGAAATTTGAAAATGCTCATTCTGCAAAAGGATTTCAGACACCAAAGTTGTTCTTTGTTGCCAATTCTAATGTGATGGAAAGGCTGTAACTAAGCTTAGTTCAAATTACCTACTGAAAACTCAACACTAAAATAAAACAAAATCCTGAAGCTGGAACAAAGAAAAACCAGAAAGATCCTCAGAAACTTGACAGGAATGGCAGCATCTGAGGAGAGAGAAATAGCATTGATGTTCTAAATCTAACTGGAATAAAAATATTAGTTTTTTTCTCTCTACATAGCTCATGCCAGATCTGCAGAGTTTCTCCAGCATCACATAATTTTATTTTTATAAAATTAACAGTTTTGCAACATATTTGAATAATCTAGTGATTTTTATTGCAGCTTATAGAGTTTTATAAAAGCATGAGGGGCATGGATAGGGTAAATGGACAAGGATTTTCCCTGGGTTTGGGGGAGTCCAGAACTAGAGGGCATAAATATATGGTGAAATGAAAAAGGTTTAAAAGGAACCTAAGAGGCAACTTTCTCACGCAAAGGATGGTGCCTTTATGGAATGAACTGCCAGAGGAAGTGGTGGAGGTTAATACAATTACAACATTTAAAAGACATCTGGATGGATATACAAATAGGAAGGTTTCAGGGGGATATGGGTCAAGTGCTGCAAATTAGATTAGGTTAGGATATCTGGTTTGCTTGGACAAGTTGGACGAAATGGTCCATTTCTGTGCTGTACATCTCTATGACTCTTTGACTCAAAGTGCTTTATGTTCACTGAACAAATATAAATGAGCTGATCGCTTTCATACTGTTCCTCTACATCCCTTCTACTCCAGGATATTTTGGATTTATGCTGCTCCAGATGTACACTTAATTTCTCAGAAAATTCAAGTGAAGAATAAGAAAGGAAAATAGAGTCAGATGTGCCAGTAACAGTGAATAAAGCCATCATGAAGAGCTTGGATGGATGAATCTTGTTATAGGATGGTAACACTTATTTCATCAGCCCAAGATTAGGATTAGGACTAAACATCGGCACAATATTATGGGCCTAATGGTCTGTTCTGTGCTGTACTTTTCTACGGGGAGAATGCGGGTAAGTGGAGTTGAAATGCCCATCAGCCATGATTGACTGGCGGAGTGGACTCGATGGGCCGAATGGCCTTACTTCCGCTCCTATGTCTTATGGTCTTATGGTCTTATGTTCTAAGGTATAATGTGATTTTGGCTGTAGCTGGGTGTTTTGTCAAAAGTAGCAATGCTTATGTTAAGCTTCATAACACAAAAAAACTGATTGTGTATGTTGTGATTATGAAAAATCTAACAGATGTTTATTACAAGTAGCTTTATATGTAAACATATTCACAGGAACTTCAATATTTGGGTTATCATTAAACTATTAGATTATAATTGAAAGCAACTAACATGTCATGCTTCAAATGATCCTGTGGTCAGACAACATGTGAGACTGTTATACCCTCAGATCACATGCTATGATACAGTTATGATACCATGAACATATCTCTTCAGGATGTACTGATGTTCTGACAGAGACATAAAACAACATCCCCTATTTTCTCCAGGGACACAAAACTATCACAAACAGATATACTTGTTGTGTCATAGACATGTGTTGCCAATATACTTATTATACAAATTATTCAGAGTTTACCAGACTAACATTTCAAAATTCAAACTAACACCTTGGAGGTTTGATAACTCATCGTGATCTGACAATTGTATCCACACTTGCAGAAGTATGCAATATTCTCTGTGGAATGCATTTGACAATTAAGTTGTCTTGCTATTGTTTTCTATCACTCAACATCACCACACAATCATCCTCATTTGACTGTTCTCCCTCAGTCTCTTCGTGCATGTTTGGTGTCCTGTATATTAGTTGGAGCGAGCTTCTATTCCTTCACAATGTAGCGCCACAGTGAGGAATGATTTGTGTGATCTGGGTTTATTACATAATCTAGAAACCTTTGCTTGTTTCCACATAATGGACTTGGATGTCTGACTTGCATTCTTTGTCCAGTGCTCAGTTTTGGCATTTCTCCTTCTGCCAATTAATTGTGTATGTCTTTCATTCTTCTCTGTCTTTGAATAAGGCTGCCCTGTATCTTGAATTGGTTAGACAATCAGTTGCTAGGCAAGATTAATCACATTTGCCTTCTGAACATAAGTTCTTTTGCAATAGTAACCCCTTCTCCACTGATGTTGCACAAAAATGCAATGATGCAAAGCAAAATTCTTGTTTTTTTGCTCAAAGCATAATGATCATTTATTTGATAGAATGCAGCAAACATCCTGTTAGGCTGTTTGGGCATGGATAGTGGGATGACAATGTGAAATGGATCACTCCCCACATTGTGCACATGGTCTGAACTCATCTGCTGGTGTAATGTATTCCTTTATCAAATCCTTCCTCCTCCAAGATACTGAGTAAGGTGAAAGAGAGGTCATGTGTCAGCAGTAGTCATACTTGTTTTCTTCTTAAGTTGTTGAACAATGGGGAATATACAGAAGCATTCCATCACGATAATCTAATCCTGCACATGTACTGTGAATGGATCTGTAACTGTATTCATCTAAAGAGTTGAAGGAATATTTTGTGGATGTAGAGGCTTCTTTTGCTGCTGTGGTTTAAACATTTACTATGCCTCACATGTATTCAAGAGTTGTTAAATATCCTGTTGCATCCCTGTCAAGTACATAGATTCATGTGCCATCCGTCTTGTGTGTTCAATACCCAGGTGTCCCAGCTGTAACATGGACATGATAAGTTGACATAATTCTTTTAGTATTAGGATGTGTTTGACCTTGAAAACGACCAGTGATGCACTAAGTTCCTTTCTGTATTGCCAAATAAATATATCTTTACTTCTTCAATACTGTCACAGCCTGGATATTGATATTCTGCAACACTTGTATTTTGTCATCTTTGGCGTTACTAATTGCTACTGTTATTCCACAAGGCGATAAGATGTAGGAGCAGAAATCAGCTGTTCAGCCCATTGAGTCTGATTTGCCATTTAGTGAGGTCATGACTGACCTGATAATCATGAATTCCAGCTCTTGCCTTTTCCCATAATCCTTCCTGATTAATGATGTAGCATCTACAGCCCTCTGCAGTAAAAAACATTCCACAGGTTCACTGTGGAAGAAAGAAAGAAAGAAATTCTCCTCATCTCTGACATAGATAGGGATCCCTTGTTCTGAGATAACGCCCTCTGGTCCTAACCCTTCCCAAAGGGAAAACAGCTACTCCACGTCTTCCACGTCAAGGCCATTCATAATTTTATATGTATCAATAAGGTCTCCTGTCATTCTTCTAAACTCCAATAATTACAAGCCCATAATACTAAACGTCTCCCCATACGACAGCCATTCCCCCACACCCAGGATTAGTTCAGTGAACCTTCTCTGGGCTGCCTACAGTGCCAATGTATTTTCCCTTAAATGAGGAGATCAAAACTGTTTACAGTATTCCAGCTATAATCTGATCAGGCCTTTATATAGTTTAGCAACACTTCATTACTTTTATACTCCATTCCATTTGAAATAAAGGCCAGCATTCCATTTGCCTTCCCTATTACCCACTGAACTTCGCTGCCAGCTTTTTGTGATTTGTGCATCAGAACTCTCAAATCCCTCTGTCTTGTAGCTGTCTGCAGTTTTTCTTTAATTAAACTAACAGTCAGATCCTCTATTTTTCCTGCCGAATAACCTCACATTTTCCCACATTATATTCCATCTGCCAAATTTTCACCTACGCCCTTAATCTGTTTATATTCCTTTGTAGGCTCTTTGCCATCCTCATCATTTGCCTTCCTACCTTTTTTTTAGAGTTAGGATTAGAATTAGAGCTAGAATCCCCACAGTGTGGAAATAGGTTCACCGGCCCAACAAATCCACACTGGCCCTCTGAAGAGTAACCCACCCAGACCTATTCCCCAATTCTATATTTGCCCCTGACTAATGCACCTAACCTATACATCTCTATGGGCAATTTAGCATTGCCAATTGACCTAACCTGCACATCTTTGGACTACGGGAGGAAACTACAACACCTGGAGGAAACCCACACAGACAAGGGGAGAATGTGCAAACTCCACACAAACAGTTTCCCAAGGGTGGAATCAAACCTGTATCTCTGGCGCTGTGAGGCAGCAGTGCTAACTACTGAGCCTTCATGTCACCCCAAAGATGATTTTTGTATCTTCCCTGAATATGGCAATAGTACATTTACTTAGAGTCATAGAGTCATAGAGATGTACAGCATGGAAACAGACCCTTTGGTCCAACCCATCCATGCCGACCAGATATCCCAACCTAATCTAGTCCTACCTGCCAGCACCCGGCCCATCCCTCCAAACCCTCCCTATTCATATACCCATCCAAATGCCTCTTATATGTTGTAATTGTACCAGCCTCCACCACATCCTCTGGCAGCTCATTCCATGCACGTACCATCCTCTGCATGAAAAAGTTGCCCCTTAGGTCTCTTTTATATCTTTCCCCTCTCACCCTAAACCTATGCCCTCTTTTCTGCCGTCCAAGTCATTAATATATATTGTAAATAATTGATCCCTGTGTCAATCCATTAGTTATAGATTTCAATCCAGAAAATGCCCCCTTTACCCCAACTCTGTCTTCTACTAGTTAGCCAGTCCTCTGTACTGGTTTAAATACTCTCTCAACACCATGAGCTCTTACCTTATTAAGTAGCCATACGGGCAATAGCTTATCATTTGGCTTTTGGAAATTTAAATGTATTGCATATATGCTTTTATCTATCCTACTTGTTACTTCCTCACAGAATTCTAATACGTCTGTCAGGCATATTTTCCTCTCATGAAGTCATGTTGACTCTGTTTGAATATAGTGTGGATTTCTAAATGATCTGTTTTTCCATGCTTTAAAGTAGACTCTAATATTTTCACAATAGTGGATGTTAAGCTAACTTGACTATAGATATCTCTTTGGCTTCCTTCCTATTTTGAGAATGGGTGTGACATTGGCAGTTTTACAGTACTCTGGGACTTTTCCAGGATCTAAGGATTCTCAGAAGATTATTACCAGTGGATCCATTATCTCTATATCTATTTCCTTTGCTATCCTAGACAACTGGGATAACCTAATTTGTAGGAGGTTGCATTTGGTGCTTTGAAGCTGATCACTTCAACAAATTTAAGCTTCTGAATGCTTCACTGCTTGAGGATGCTCAGGACTCATTCGAAATAGCCTTATTTGCTACCCATTGATGCCTGAGGCAGTTTAGAATATTTTAGAGTGTGATCAAATGTTCTTTTTTGGTAGGTAAGTGCACCTAACCAACAAAATCTGGAACAAATGTGGCTTTGTCACACTTACCCAAAAGCTGTTCAGCTTTACTTGACATCTGGAAATCATTGGCATCAAGGGACATTAAGCAGGATATCAGTTTCAAAAGACCAAGCCAGACCCTTAAACAGAACATAGGTGACTAGCATGACAGTACAATGCCAAAACACTGGCAGCAAGGTAAGTATAAACAAGCTACACGAGTGCAAACATATTAATGAGGTTCAGAGGCAGCCAATCAAGAAGCAAATTTCAGAAGATGACCAAACTTTCCATGTCATTAACCTCACACATCAACCCAAAAGGCAATCAGAAGCTTTTACAAACATCAATACTGTACATCCCCAACAAGGCAGTTCGACCAACATTAAAATCTAAAATTGACATGACTGCTAGGGACAACATTTTACCACTATGGACCCTTTGAATATGTAGCTTCTTAACACTTGGAGGTGGGGAACTTGAAGAATAGAAGTGGGAGAGAGCCAGCAGGCAGGGAGAGAGGAGAGGGGTCAGGAATATAACTAGGTATTTAAAAAAAAGACCACAGGGCTTCAGAACAGAAAACATTTTCAATGTTTGTCAACCTGCCTTGTTGTGCTTGTAAGATATTGTTGATTGTAAAAGTGCTTGAGTGCTTTTTGTGCTGACATTGTGTAAGGTTAATAACATGGAAAAGTATGGTCATCTTCTGAAATATGCCTTTTGTTTGGTTGCCTCTGAGCTGCAATGGTATGTTTGCACTTGTACAGTTTCCTTCAAGTCTGGCTCAAAAACAACTACATAGCTACTCTAATCCTATTTTCCAGCACTTGGGCAAAGTCTTGTATTGACTTGGCATCACATCTGAATAAATGTTATGAGAGTTTCTGCCTCTACCACTATTCCAGGTAGTGAGAACCAGGTTCCCACCTCCTTCTGAGTGAACATGTTTTTCCTTATATCCTGCTGAAATCTACCGACCCTTTTGGATACTATTCTAGTTCAGTGGGAAACCCAACTGCCTTGTACAGGTCCCAATGCCACCAGAAATGGTCCCAATGTCCTTGAAATATACCGTTCTCCCTCGACACCATCTCTCCAGCCATTCATTTACCTGCGCTAACCTTCTATTTCTGTACTCACCAGCATGTGGCACCAGATGTAATCCAGAGATTATTACCTTTTAGATCCTGTTTTTTAATCAACTTCTTAGCTCCTGAAATTCTGCTTGCAGAACCTCATCTCTTTTTATAAGTATGTTGTTGGTACCAATATGCGTCATGATCTTCATTTGCATCAGCAATTCACAATGTCCTGTAGCTGTTCAGGAAAATCCATGACTCTGGTGATTAGATGGCAACATATCCTGGATTCTCTTTGTGATTGCAGAAACATCTGTCTGTTCCCCAAACTACTGAATCCCTTATCACTACAGCCTTGTCACTCTTCCTCCTTCCCTCTTTGCCACAAACCCACCCACAGTGCCATGAAAGTAGCTCCCACAGCTTTGCCTGCACAATAATCTATCCCAAAAGTATCCAAAACCTTGCAAAAGTTAGAAAGAGGAACACTTGTACTACCTACCTTCTTGTACACTATGTGTTGGTCACCCATTTTCTTTCTGCCTGTTCAGTTTACACCTGCAGAGTGAGCACATCACTTCATGTACTTTCCATGTCATACTGAGCATCGTGGATACTCCACAGCACCCTGTTCAAACAGGGATGGAGGCAACAGTGGGTAGCTATAGGCCAATTAGCCTAACATCAGTTGTTGAAAAACAATTGGAATCATCACTAAGGAAGTAATAGCAGAACATTATAATCTAATCAAACAAAGTAGCATGGATTTATAAAAGGGAAATCATGTTTGCCTAATTAATTAGAGCTTTTTGAGGAAGTCTGAACTAGAGTTAATACAGGGGAACCAGTAGATGTGTTGTCTTTGAACTTCCAGAGGTGTTCGACAATGTAACTCAGAAAGGTTATGTCATAAGTGTCGCATGTCATTTGTCAATGCCCATAGTGTTGAAGGTGGTATATTCATATGGATAGAGAATTGGCTCATGGGCAGGAAATAGCGAGAGGCGATAAAAAGCTCTTTTTCAGGTTGGTGACTTGTGACCAGTGAGGTTCCACAGGAGTCAGTGTGGGCACTGCAGCAATTCACATCATGTGTTAATGGCATGGAATGAATGTACTATTGCTAAATTTTCAGACAACAGAACAATAGGTGGAAAGCCAGGTTGTAAGAGAGATACAAACAGTTTATAGAGAGATATTGACAGATTAAGTAAATGGGCACTAAATTGTCAAATGGAGTGTAATGCAGGAAAATGCGAAGTTGTTCATTTTGGAAGGGAAAACAAAAGAAGAGAATATTATTAAATTTTTTTAAAACTGCAGAAAGCTGCAACACAAAGGGACTTAGGGGTACCTGTGCACAATATGCAGAAAGCTGGCTCATATGAGAAATGTTCTAATTGAAAGATACAAAATTCTTAAGGGCTTAACAGGGTAAATGCTGAGGGGACATTTCACCTTATGGAAGAGTCTAGGACCAGAGGGTATAGTCTTAGAATAAAGGGGCACCAATTTAAGAGTGACATGAGAAAGGATTTCTCTTGGAATTTGGGAACTCTTTGCCCCAGAAAGCTTTGGAGGCAGACTCCTTGTGGATGTTTAAGGCTGAGCTGGAAAGATTTTTGATGAATTGGGGAATCAAGGGTTATGGATAAAGGGCAAGGAAGTGGATATGAGGAGTGTCAAATCAGCCATGATCTCATTAAATGGCAGAGCAGGCTCAAAAGGCTGAATGGCCTACTTCTGTTCGTATTTCTTATGACCTTATGGTCTCATAGCTTCAATTCCAAAATGCAATTAGCCAGTGGCTGCAGCTGGATACATTCCCTGCACGTGTGGTTACCAGGGACAATTGAAGTTTCCATGATTTGCCACTGAGCACAGAAGGAACATATCACTGGTGCAAACGGCACTGCCAAACTTCCCTTAAGCCCTTACTTACTCCCATTTAAAACAAAATGCTCATGTAAGAACACTATAAACTTGCTTCCCTTATACTAACTTTATTTTCCTTACTTTGCTTACTTATTATTTGGCCCTGACTTTTAATTACTCCTGTTGTTTCGCAGATCCAAAAAAAAACACTTTTTAAAGTCACGAACCAATCAATCAAACACTTCCTGGTGATATCACTGTTTGATGTGCTTTCCCAGTCAACAGTTCCCTGAAGCTGCAACTGATAAACTAGGACAGCCCATCCTCTGCTGTGTTGAAGCTGAAGTGATGAGCCATCAATATTATCTCACATATAATAAATTGGGGTAATTGCAATGATCAAAGTAACTAATACTAATGACACTATAATGATCACTTTAGTGATTTATCAGTGTTTAACAGTCACAATTACAACTTGAACCGAGAAATATATCTGAGATTTTTCTTCCTTTTCTTGTTAAACAATCACAGCTTAAATCTTAGAAACATTCTGATCTCTGAGTTTCCACCTCTCTTGATCATTTGTCGGCTGATCAAGCTTTTGGATCAGTTTACTTTTTTTTAATCAGTTGTTTCCAACGATTTCAATTGTACGCTGTTGAACATTTAAAGGAAACTAAATATTCGCAATTACAACGCTTGGAACACTATATGACTTCATTTCATGGTCAATGATTTTATTCGATCAGCACTAGTTGTCAAATGAAGAATAAATGCTTTCGAAAACAACTCATTACAAATGCATTTGATCAAATGTTGTTGAAAGCAGAATGATGCTAAATGTTTCTATTGGGGTTTGCTGACCGTAACAATAGTGCTGGCTGCTTTTAAAATATGTGCATGTTGTTTACCTGCTAACATATGTGTTCACCCTCAGGAAATGTACAAATGAAATGGAAATCTTTTTTTCTTGAAAGTAAATTCTTTCCTTCAGCTTTGAATTGCTGTGGAGGTGATGACTAACTCAATGAGTCTCTCTGATGGTTTTTCTTTGGAAAAGTTACATTTGTGCACTTTGCTGCAGCATCGTCTGATGATTTGTCCCGTTTGGTCCAGGAACTCCCCGCCTACACTCGGGACATCACCCACACCCCCCACCTTCTCCATGATTTTTGATTCCAAGGCCTCCAACACCTCATCCTCACCATGGACATCCAGTCTCTCTTCATCTGGATCCTCCACAAAAAGGGCCTAAAATCCCTCCACTTCCTCTTTTCCTGCAGACCCAAACCAGTTCCCCTCCACCGACACTCTCATTCACTCGGTCCTCACCTTAAACAACGTTTCCTTTGAATCCTCCCACTTCCTACAAACCAGAGGAGTGGCTATGGGTACCCACGTGGGTCTGAGCTATACCTGCATCTTTGTAGGATATGTGGCACAGTCCATCTTCTGCAGCTACACCAGCACCATCCTCCACCTTTTCCTCATTGATGACTGAATCAGCACTGTCTCATGTTCCCATGAGGAGCATGCACAGTTCATCAACTTCACCCACACTTTCCACCCCGACTTCAAATTCACCTGGAGTTTCTCTGACACCTCCCTCTCTTTTCTGGACTTCTCCATCTCCATCTTCAGCAACCCAAATTAGCATCAAAATCTATTTCAAACCGACTGACTCCCATGGCTACCTCGGTTACACCTTATTCCACCCCTCCTCCTGCAAAAATGCGATCTCATAAACCCAATTCCTCTGCCTCTGCCATATCTGCACCCAGGATGAGCAATTCTACTCTGGGACATCCTAGATGTCCTCCTACTTAAAGGACTGTAATCCGCCCTCCCCTGTGTTCAAAGATACCCTCAACCATATCTCCTCCATCTCCCCCACCTCTGCCCTCAAACCCCACCCCGAATCCCAATGAGGTTGGTGTCCTCCTGGTCCTCACATACCACCCCACCAACCTCCAAATCCAACACTTTATCCTCTGCCATTTTTGCCACCTGCAGTCTGACCCACCATCAAAGAGATATATCCCTCCCCAGCCCAGTCTGCTTTCCATAGGGACTGTTTCCTCCATGACTCCCCTGTCAGGTCCACATTCCTCACCAACCTCTCCACCACACCTGGCACCTTTCAGTATGGCTACAGGAGGTGCAACATCTACCGCCACATCTCTCCTCCTAGCTCTGTCCAAGGCCCCAAAGGATCATTCCAAGTCCGGCAGAGATTCACCTGCATTTTCTCTAACCTGATTTATTGCATCCGTTGCTCCCAATGTAAATCTCCTCTACATCAGAGAGACTGAACACAAACTCAAGGACTGGTTCAGGGAACATCTATGGTCCGTACCCTCCAATCAAACCCACGCCCCCAGTTGCCAGTTATTTCAACTCCCCCTCCACTCTCCCAATGACATGCCCATCCAGGGCCTCCTCTACTGTCAAAATAAGGCTACACACAAACTGGATGAAGAATACCTCATCTTCTGCCTCAGGAGTTTACAACCATATGGCCTTAATTTAGAATTCACCAGCTTCCAAATCTCCCCACACCCCACCTCTTCCTAGGTCCAGCCCTCTGACTCCACCCCACCCCCTTGAACTGACCTAACCTGTCCATCTTCCTTCTCACCTATCCGCTCCACCCTTCCCACTGGCCAATGACAATCACCTCCTATCTTCACCCTTATATCGCCATTCCACTTGCCTTTCCCCCAGCCCAACCCGCCACCCTCTATTTAATTCTCAGCACCCTTCCCCTTCCTGTGTCCTGATGAAGGGTCCTACCTAAAACATCAACTCTCCTGCTCCTCTGATGCTGCTTGACCTGCTGTGCTTTTCCAGCTTCACATTTTGTAGACTCCAACATCATCTGACAAACTGATCAATAACCTCTTGTGGTTGCTGTCTGTATGACATATAGAACTTAGAACATGGAAAATGGAATAATGTTCTGGCAAACAAAACTAACCCCTTCTGATTCCCATGGTGCAAATCCCTCCATTTCTTGCATAATCATGGGCTTATCTAGAAGTCTCTTAAATGCCCCTTATATATCTGTCTCCATCACCTCCTCCAGCAGAACATTCCAGACTCGTACCACTCTCTGGGTGAAAAAAAACATGCCCTGCGCATCTCCTTTGAGCTTTCACTCTCTCATCTTAAATGTATGCCCCCCAGTATTAGACATTTCAACTCTGGGAAAAAGATTCTGACTGTCAACCCTATCCATGCATCTCATAATTTTAGAGACTTCTATCTAGTCTCCCCTCAACCTCTGCTGCTCCAGAGAAAACAACCTGAGTTTTTCCAGCCTCTCCTTATAGCTCATAGCCTCTAATCCAGGCAGCATCCTAATAAACCTCTTCTGCACCCTCTCCAAAACCTCCATGTCCTGCCTGTAATGTAGTGACCAGAATTTAATGCAATATTCTGAATGTGCCCTAACCAAAGTCTTGTAAAGCTGCAATATGACATCCTGACTCTTGTACTCAATTCCCTGACCAATAAAGGCAAGCCTTCTTTACCCGCCTATCTACTTGTGTGGCCACTTTCAGGGAGCCATGGACTTGAACCCCAAGATCCCTCTGTGCATCAATGCTGTTCAGGACCCTGCCACAACTCTGTACTTTTCCTTAACATTTGATCTCCCAAAGTGTGGCACCTCACACTTACCAGGATTAAACTCCATCTGCTATTTCTCTGCCCATATCTGCAACTGATCTTTATCCCACTGTATCCTTTGACAACCATCCACAAATCTTTGTATTGTCTGCAAATTTATTAACCCCCCTCCATATTTTAATTCACGTCATTTATATATATCATGTACAGCAGAGGTCCCTGTACAGATCCCTGCACAACCAACCAGAAAAACACTCTTTCACCATGACCTCTTTCTTCTATGGGAAAGCCAATTTTGAATCTACATGACCAAGTCACCATGGACCCCATGCATCTTAATATTCTGGATGAGGCTACCATGGGGCATCTTGTCGAAAGCCTTGCTAAAATTCATGGAGACAACATCCACTGCTCTACTTTAATTGCTCACCTTTGTTACCTTCATGGAAAATTCAATCAAATTAGTAAGACATGACCTGCCCTGCACAGAGCCAGATTGACTGTCCCTAATTAGGTCATGCTTTTCCAAATATATGAATATCCTATCACAAAGAATTCTCTCCAAAGGTCTCCCAACCACTGATGTGAGACTCACCCATTTATAGTTTCCTGGATTATCCCTATTTCCTTTCTTGAACAGTGAAACAACTTTGGCTACACACCAGTCCTCAGGCACCTTTCCAGTAGCTAATGAGGATACAAAGATCACGGTCAAGACCTTGATAATCTCCTCTTTTACCTCTCTCAATAACCTGCAGTAGATGTTGTTGGGCCCTGGGGTTTTATCCATCCCAATGTTTTTCAAGAGACCCAACAACAATTCATAGAATTCCTACAGCATGGAAACAGGCCCTCCGGCCCTACAAGTCAACACTGACACTCCGAAGGATATCCCACCCAAACCCATTCCCCATTACTCTACATTTACCCCTAACTTATACATCGCTGAACACTATGGAAAATTTAGCATGACCAATTCACATCTTTGAATTGTGGGAGGAAACTGGAGCACTTGGAGGAAACAACACAGACACAGAAGAATGTACAAACTCCACACAGACAGTCGCCCGAGGCTGGAATTGAACCTGCGTCCCTGGCGTTATGAGGCCGCAATGCTTACCACTGAGCCACTTTGCCACCCTCATCTCTTTCTTAATCTCAAAATGCCATAGCATATTAATATGCTCCACACAAATCTCACTATCCCCCATCTCCTTGTTTGAGTGAATATTAATGCAAAGTACTCATTTAGGATTTCAACCACATCCTCTGCTCCAAGCACAAGTTCCCTCCTTTATCTTTCAGTGATCCTACCTTCTCCTTAGTTGTCCTCTTGTTTTTATTGTCTGTATAGAATGCCCTGGGATTCTCATTAACCCTACTAGCCAAGATCATTTAATGGCTCCATCTTGCTCCCCTAATTTCCTGCTTGAGTTCTTTCCTGCTTTCTTTCTATCCCTCACAGGTCCTGTCCGATTTTAATTTCCTAAACCTCACACGTGCACCTTTTGTCTTTTGATTAAATTCACAACCTCTCTCATTATCCTTGAGTCCCTTACCTTGCCATCCTTGTCCCTCCACCTTTCTGGAATATTCTGGTCCTGATCTCTCCTCAGCAAGTCTTTAAACAATTCCCACATTTGACATTGCCTGATAACAGCTCCTCCCGATTAACGCTGCCTAGTTCCTGCCTAATACTGAAGTAATTTGCTCTCTCCCAGTTTGGCACCTTGCCACAAGGTCCTGATTTATCCTTGGTCCTAGCTATCTTAAACTTAAGGAGTTGTGATACTGTTTCCAAAATGCTCTCCCACTGGAAGGTCAGTCACCTGGCTAAGTTCATTAGACAGTACAAGATCCAATATGCCCCCTCCTCTCTCCACATACTGTTTCAAGATACCCTCTTGGATGCACCTTACGAATTCTGCCCCATCTAAGCCTCTTGCTCTGAGGGACTCCCAGTCAACACTGGGGAAGTTAAAGTCACCCACTGTGACAGCCCTGTTGTTATTGCATCTTTCCATAATCTGTCTACATATTTTTTCCTCAATGTCTCTGTGGCTGCTGGGATACCCTATAATATAATCTTATCAGAGTGACTGCACCCATCTTATTTTCAAGCTCTACTCATATTGCCTCAGTGGATGAGTCTCTCTCTGAGTGCAGATGTAATGTTCTTCCTGATAATGGCTGATCTTTTTGAGGCCTCAGCTCCACTTGCCTGATCTCTCACTATAACCCTTAATTCCTTTACTATTCAAAAAATTATCTATCTTAGCTTCAAAAATGTTCAGAAGTTCCTTTTCAATTCAATCCTAAATCCACTCACCCTAATTTTGAGGCTATGCCCTCTTGTCCTAGTTTCACCTGCCAGTGGAAACATCCTCTCTACTATTTTATCTACTCCCTTCATAATTGTATTTCTTTCTATAAGATACCCCTTCATTCTTCTAAATTGCAATAAATATAATCCTAGTCACCTCAGTCTCTCCTCATAAAACAACTCCTTCAACTCCGGAATCAACCTAGTGAACCTTCTCTGCACTTCCTCCATTGCCAGTACATCCTTTCTCAAGTAAGGCGACTAAAACTGCACACATTACTTCAGGTGTGGCCTTACCTGCACTCAATACAGCTGCAACATAACCTCCCTGCTTATAAACACAATCCCTTTAGCTACGAAGGTCAAAATTCCATTTACCTGTTGCACCCACAGACCATTCTTCCTGTCTATCTTGTATAAAGCAATAAAACCCTGGACATCGAGCAGCCAATCCTGTCCCTCTCTCAACCAAGCCTCTGTAATGGCCACAACATCATAGTCCCAGGTACTGATCCAGGCTCTAAGCTCATACTGCTTGCAGTGAAATAAACACACTGTACTCAATTGTTATCATTGCTTTCATTTACCTGTCTCTCCCTGTCCTTTCTTTCTGATTTACTGGTCCAACATTTATCTTCCCCTCAATCCTCCACCTGTTGACCTGCTGCTCTGGTTCCTAGCACCCTGTCACTCTATGGCAGAGGTTTTGATCTGGAAGTTAATTCTTACCTTGAGCCCATCTTTTGATAACTTTCCAGACTTTTTCTGCATCGTTCTGATCATCCAAAGAAAAACAATGTGTGTTAACTCTGTGAAATGTCTTCTTGCCAGTGGCAGGAAAGATTTTTAGAGCTCTGTTCTGAGACAAAATGTTATCATTCTGTCTGTAAAATAGATACGTATATGTTGTTTGCACAACTGTCATTCTGTAAGTGTGTCACTGGATGCTTCCCAAACCATACACTGACCCTGTAGCTAGTATTGTTCCACCTTACAAATGTTGGACAGTACCACTTCAGGATAGCATTAATGAAAAAACATAACACTTGCTGACATTGTATCCGTAGAATTTAAAACTCGTGTTCCTCTGGCTTTGATCCCTTTAAGGACACTTCTTTGATAGCTTTGGATCCTGTAAAATGGTTTCTTTAAGAATTGTGGGCTTGTATCAACAGGTCCTGTCCAGCTTTATTACTATCCTTTACAATTTGCCAAAACATCTGGAGACACAAAAATTAAGTATTTTAAACAACTAACTTTAAAAAAGTGATTTGAGCAGTCATTTTGGAATTTTGAAATGTCCATAGTCAGTCTTGCTAATATGCAAGGTCTAACATTTTTTAAAAATGCATTATTTCGATTCAAAGTGAAATTTCCAGAGGAACTACAGGGCTGCTCTCTCATTAGAGGGAGATGAGTGATGGTGGTTTAGCCAGAAATTCATCATGTCTCAGGCGAGAGGAGAAGATGAGAAGAAGAGTCCTTCATGATAACTTCAGCTGCTGCAGGAATTGAACCCACGCTGTTGTAATCCTGATGTAATCCGAAACGTCGATTCTCCTGTTCCTTGGATGCTGCCTGCCCTGCTGTGCTTTACCAGCAACACATTTTCGGCTGTTGTAATCACTGCATTGCAAACCAACTGTCCAGCCAACTGAGCTAACCAGCCCAAAAAAGGCAAAGTAAATTCATTATTGTCCTATTCTGCGAGCTTGTGAATGTATGTAAATCGCTGTCATGGCTGTGTAATTATTTTATCAATTTTTTGAAAGAAATGCACCCATTCTTTAAATAGAAAAATAACATTATAAAATGGCTCCCAGAGGTCACTTGTTTTGGACTGAGACTTTGGTTATTTCAGGAATAAATCAGAAGAGACCTTTTGAAATTCAGTGACCATTTTTAAGAGTAAACATGAATTCTCTGACACTGATTCCCACAGAAGTATGAATAGATCCTCCTATCTCACCAAAAAGACCTGATAACGAAAGCTATCCAAACACTTTCTTAAAGAAACCATTTTAGGCTAACACATTACCTAATGTGGAAGCATGATCCACTAGTTTGGGAGAGAAGTCTTTAAAAATTTTGATCATAGAGTCCGAAAGTCATAGATTTGTGCTACAGGTAGAGGCTGAATAGGCTGGGGCTGTTTTCCCTGGAGCGTCGGAGGTTGAAGGGTGACCTTATAGAGGCTTATAAAATCATGAGGGGCATGCAATAGACATGTCTTCCCTGGGGTGGAGAAGTCCAGAACTAGAGGGCATAGGTTTAGGGTGAGAGGGGAAAGATATAAAATGGACATAAGGGGCAACGTTTTCACACAGAGGGTGGTGCGTGTATGGAACAAGCTGCCAAAGGAAATGGTAAAATTGCAACATTTAAAAGGCATCTGGATGGGTATATGAATAGGAATGGTTTAGAGGGATATGGGCCAAATGCTGGCAAATAGGACTAGGTTAGGTTAGAATGTCTGGTTGATCGTGGAGAAGTTGGACCAAAGTGTCTGTTTCCGTGCTGTACATCTCTATGAATCTATGAATCTATGACCCATACAGCATGGAAACAGACGCTTTAGTTCAACTCGTCCACACTAACCATGTTCCCAAACCAAACTTATCCCACCTGCCTATATCTCTCCAAATCTTTCCTATTCGTGTACTTATCCAAATGTCTTTAAATGTTGTAACTGCGCCTGTGTCCGTGACTTCCTCTTCAGTTCATTCCATGCACTAACCACCCTGTTTGTAAAAAGGATGTCCTTCATGTACTTTTTACATCTTTCTGCTCTCACCTAAAAATATATGTATCTTCTAGTTTTGAACTGCTCTACCTGAGGGAAAAGACCATTGCTATTCACCTCATCTTTACCACTCAAGATTTTATAATCCTCTGTAAGGATTAATCCTCAATCTCCTATGCTGCAGTGAAAAACAGACCTAGCCTACTCAGCCTACTTATAACTCAAAACCTCCATTCCCAGTAAGATCCTGGCCAATCATTTCTGAGTCCTCGCTAATTTAGTAATAACCTCCCTATAATAGGGTGACCAGAACGGCATGCAGTACTCCAGAAGAGGCCTCTCCAATATCCTGTGCAACCTCAATAAGACATTCCAACTTCAGTCCTCAAAGGTCTCAGCAATGAAGTCAAACATGCTAAACACCTTCTCAACCATTCTGACTGCCTGTGACGCAAATTTCAAAGAATGATGTAACTGAAACCCTGGGTCTCTCTGTTCTACAACACCACCAGGGCCCCATCTTGAATTGTATCCATTCTACCCTTGTTTGTATTACCAAACTGCAATATCTCGCATTTTTCCAAATTAAACTCCATCTGCCACACTTTAGCCCATTGATCCAATTGATCAAGATCTCTCTGTAATCTTAGATAATCTTCTGCACTGTCCACTATACCAACAAGTTTAGTCTCATCCACAAACTTATTAACCATGCCTCCTATATTCTCATTCAAATCATTTATTAACTGACAAACAAAAGTGAACCCAATACTGATCACTGTGGAATGCTACTAGTCACAGGACTCCAATCTGAAAAACAATCCTCACCACCACCACCACCCTCTGTTTCCTACTGTAAAGCCAATTTTGCATCCAATTGGCAACCTTACCCTGAATCCCATGCGATCTAACTTTATGAATTAATCTATCATGTGGAACCTTACCAAAGGCTTTACTGAAGTCCAAGTAACCAAGATAAAATAGTCTCAGCATAACCATTTCTAGCAAAACCTCCAGGATGAACTCTGAGAAATACTATCAGAGGAGGCTTTTCAGCCAAAAGGAGCACAAGGATGAAGGCAATTAATTATTTTTCTACCAAAGAAGTATGGACAATCTTTAATTGCATGGTAAGGGAACATTTTTCTCTCTCTCCTAAATCCTGCCAGCCTGTTTAATCCAGCTGTACAGGCAAACCTGCAACTATTCAGCAACAGAAATCTTTGCAGGTAATGAATATTGATTTTAAAATATTACCCCTTTACTTCAATCACACCCCTTCAATCAAGTAATAGGCCTGCAACAATCTTAGCAACTGATCTAGTTTCATCTTTATAGGCATTTCTGATCCTTATTTCATAATATTTTGTCAATTTACCTTATAACTTTATCACTCTTCTTTACTAAATAACTTTCTGTAATAGTTGTATAATGAATTAAACTTTTAAATTGCTATGGCTAAACATTATCCCACTGGCTATTTTAAATTCAAAAGCTTAGATACTAACAGAAGTTTACAACTAAGCTATATGAATTTGTAATTAATGAAGTGCTTTGAGATCACTCTGGTGTTATGTTCTTGGGGTTTTTTTTAATTGGACAAGCTAGATCCCAGATTTAAATCTGACTTGATAGATCATCTTTTATTTTGTTTTTGTTTTAATAACATGCTCTCTCACTGAGAAAATAGCACACAATGTTGGCCATTTAGTTTTAACAAGGTTTATTGAGCAAAAGGAATGAAGATAAAATAGACAAACAAATTTATTTATTTACAGCACAAATTCAAAGTATTAAACACATGGCAAATATCATTTTCACTAACTCCTTATTCTACGGTAATATAAATCAGTGTGGTCATCATAAAATGTGAAATTTTTCTGCCAAAATTTCAGTGCTTTAGTTTATATTGGAAGCTGCAGTTATGTCCAACACTGAAGAATAATTAATTCTTCTCTTTTTAGCAGAAGATGCATTACGAATATGAATTAGATTTGTCTTTAATGTATCATTAACACAAAATTACTCCAACATGTTTCAGTTATAATTCATGCTACCCTAAATCAGTGATGGATAAGACATCAAAGCTCTGAGTATGTTCCATCAAAACCATTCACTTTCCAAAGTCTAAGTAATGTTACAATAAAAGAATCAAACATAATCAAACATAAACGCCTCGAGACAAATTAACCACATAGGTAACAGGGCAAAAGCATAAGAAATTAAACAAAATTTGAGTGAACTTCCAAACATTAGGTGCCATGAAGATCTTTCTAAATTCAAAATCATAGGATACTATGAATATTCAATGAACCACCCTTATGCTTGTTATCCATGATTATATGTTATCTACCAATTTACAATTCAATGGGAGGCCTGACACAATAATAAGGTAAGTAGACACTTAGCTAGACAAAGTCAGTCTTCCCACTTGATTAATTACTTAGTGGGGTAGAGGTTCCAGCTCAATCAGAAGTCAACAGTGTCCAGCACTACCACTGTCACCAGGAATAATAGCGTCTGCTGCCAACACAATGAGGTCTTCACCACGGGTCATGCTGGACCCTGGGATACAGACAAGTGAGAGTGGAAGGAAATTGTAGGATGGCATCAACTGGGGAGAGAGTTAGGGGGTTAAATGCAAAATCAGGATTTATGGAGGAGGATTGAGTGCACCTCCCTTACCTGGTACCAGGTCCCTGAATCACACTATGCCTGTTGAATGAGGATTATTGCCCTTCGTACTGAGAAACCACCAAATTATGATCAGTGGCAATTGGGATTAAATAAGCCATTTAATTTTAACAATAAGGCTAAAGTTAATTGAGCAAAAGGAATGAAGATAAAATAGACAAACAAATCTATTTATTTACATCCCATGACGAGGAAGTGAGTTTTCTCATCAACCCCTTAAAGCTGTTCATATAATGCAGGACTGTTTACTTAGGGTCATGGAGTCATTGAGATGCACAGCATGAAAACAGACACTTCCGTACAACTCATCCATGATCAACCAGATATTCTAACCTAACCCAGTCCCATTCGCCAGCACATGGCCCATATCCCTCTAAACCCTTCCTATTCGTATACCCATGAAAATGCCTTTTAAATGTTGCAATTTTACTAACCTTCGCCACTTCCTCTGGTAGCTCATTCCATACACACACCACCCTCTGCTTGAAAAAGTTGCCCCTTAGGTGCCTTTTAAATTTTCTGCCTCTCACCCTAAACCTATGCCCTCTAGTTTTAGACTCCCCCACCCCTATCTATGCCCCTCATGATCTTATAAACCTCTATAAGGTCACTAATCAGCATCCAATGCTCCAGGGAAAATAGCCCCAGCCTATTCAGCCTCTCCCTATAGTACAAACCCTCCAAAGCTGGCAATATTTTTGTAAATCTTTTCTGAACCCTTTCAAGTTTCATAACATCCTTCCGACAGGAGAGAGACCAGAATTGCACACAATATTCCAAAAGTGGCCCAACCAATGTCATGTACAATTGCAACATGACTTCCCAACTCCTATACTTAATGCTCTGACCAATAAAGGAAAGCATATCAAAAGCCTTCTTCACTGTCCTATCTACCTGCAACTCTACTTTCAAGGAACTATAAACTTGCACTCCAAGGTCTTTTTGTTCAGCAACACTCCCCAGGGCCTAACCATTAAGTGTATGAGTTCTGCCCTAATTTGTCTTTCGAAAATGCAGCACCTCACATTTATCTAAATTAAACTCCATCTGCCACCCCTGGGCCCATTGTGGCCGATCTGTGCAAGATCCCATTATACTCTGAGGTAACCTTCTTCACTGTCCACTACACCTACAATTTTGATGTCATCTGCAACCTTACTAACTATAGCTCCTATGTTCATATCCAAATAATTGATATAAATGATGAAAAGCAGTGGTCTCTTGTGGCACACGATTGGTGACAGGCCTCCAGTCTGAAAGGCAGTCCTCCATCACCACCCTCTGTCGAGTCGCCATTCCCTTAGACATCCTGCTCTTCTCTGCCCTCACTACCCCATTCGCTGCTCCTCTCACTTCCCTATGCCCTGTTCCCTCTCCCATTCATCAGACAACCTTTTCCTTACTGCCCATAATTTGCTCACCTGCCTGTCCTGATCTGCACTCCCCTCACCACTCCCTTGCCCCTCCTCTCACCAGTCAACTCACCACTTCACTCAGTGTGCATTTATGAAATAGGAGGATGTGTCATCTAAAAGTTAGTTTTCTTCGGAAAACTCCGGATACAGTTCAATGCCAAAACACTAGCAGACATGCTGCTGATTGCATGGATTTTCTCAAAACTTGGCTAAGTGTCAATTTCAGGGAGTTTCAAACAGGATTTCTCCTGCAATTTAATGTTGCTCACCTCATTAAGTCTGCATCCTGCCTCCAGCATCCAGCAGCGATGGAAGAGATAAATATATAAAAGAACAACTAAAAGCCGGAGTAGGCCATCTGGCCCTTCGAGTTCAATAAGATCATGACTGATCTTTTTGTGGACTCAGCTCCACTTACCCACCCTCTCACCGTATCCCTTAATTCCTTTATTGTTCTAAAAAAAGTCTTAGCTTTCAAAACGTTTACTGCAGTAGTGTCAACTACTTCACTGGGCAAAGAATTCCACAGATTTACAACCCTCTGGCTGAAGAAGCTCCTTCTCAATTCAGTCCTAAATTTGCTCCCCTTAATTTTGAGGCCGTGCCCTCTTGTCCTCATTTTACGGGCCAGTGGAAACATCCTCTCTACTTCTATCTTATCTATTCCCTTCATAATTTTATATGTTTCTGCAAGATCCCCCCTCATTCTTCTAAATTCCAGTGAATATAATCGCAGTCCACTCAGGCTCTCCTCATAAAATCAACCTCTTCAACTCCAGAATCAATGTAGTGAATGTCCTTTGCACCCCCTCCAGTGCCAGTACATCCTTTCTCAAGTAAGGAGATCAAAACTGCACGCAGTACTCCAGGTGTGGCCTCACCAGCACCTTGTATAGCAGCAACATAACGTCCTGCTTTTAAAACTCAATCCCTTTAGCAGTGAAGGACAAAATTCTATTTGTCTTCCTTGTTGTACCTGCAGACCAACTCTGTGATTCATGCACATGGACACCCAGGTCCCTCTGTATAGCAGCATGCTGCAACTTTTTACCATTTAAGTAATAATCCTTATTACTGTTACTCCTACCAAAATGGATAACTTTTCATTTATTAACATTGTACTCCATCTGCCAAACCTTTGCCCACTCAGTTACAGTTACTCTGCAAAGTTTCGCAGTGCATTGCACACTTTGCTTTGCCACTTATCTTGGCATCATCTGCAAACTTTGAGACACTACACATGGTCCCCAACTCCAAATCATCTATATAAATTGTGAATAATTGCAGTCCCAATACTGATCCCTGAGGCACAGTACTAGTTTCTGGTTGCCAACCAGAATAGCACTCATTTATCCCCACTCTTTGCTTTGTGTTAGTTAACCAACCCTCAAGCTATGTTAAGACTTTACATGTAAGGCTATGCATCCTTATCTTATGTAGCAGCCTTTTGTGCAGCATCCTGTCAGAGGCTTTTTAGAAATCTGGGAACACAACATCCACTAGGTCCCCGTTGTCCACCTTGTTTGTAATGTCTTCATAGAATTCCAAAAGATTTAAGTATGATCTGCTTTTCATGAACTCATGCTGTGTTTCTAACTAGATACCTTGCTATTTCTTCCTTGATAATAGACTCAAGCATCATCCCCACTACAGAGGTTAAGCTAACTAAGTCTATAAGTCTATAATCCCCCCATCTTGTGTCTAACTCCCTTTTTAAACAGTGGTGTCACATTTGCTGTTTTCCAAGCTGCTGGAATGCTCCAGAGTCCAATGAATTTTGGAAAATTACCACAAGTGCACTTGCTATTTCTTCCGCCATCTCTTTTAGTACCCTGGGAGCATTCCATTAGGGCAAGGAGACTTGTCTATCCTTAGCTTCATTAGTTTGCCCAACACTACCTCTCCCATAATAATGATTGTTTCCAGGCCTCTTTGTCAATTGCTGACATGTTATTAATGTTCTCCACTGTGAAGACCAAATCAAAATACCTATTCAAGCATTGGCCATTTCATCATCTCCCATAACTAAACCCCCTTCTCATCCTCTAAAGGACCAACATTTACTTTAGCAACTCTTTTTCATTTTGTATATTTATAGAAACTTTTGTTATCTGTCTTTATATTCTATGCTTTAATGTTTTTCAATCTTCTAGTTTCCTGCCGTTCTTGGCCACTTTGTATGCCTTCTCTTTCAATTTGATAACCTTCCGTATTCCCTAGTTACCCATGCCAGATCGCCCCTTTTCTTATAGTTGTTCCTTTTCACTGGAATATATTTATGCTGAGCACTTTGTAAAATTGCTTTGAAAATATAATCACTAATGGTGGGACTCTCTGGTGTCTGCATCATATTTAAACCCCATCTGTTTACCATTTCAAATACTGCAAGCTCAGAATTACCCTTCACAGTTCTTGTCATTGAATAATTCCAAAGGAGGTGTCTGAGAGAGAGAGAGAGAGAAACTAGCTGCCTACTTTGCTGCCAGAACCTGAAAGTCCTGATGAATCACGTGGTCAAAGAGGAGAAATATCCTGTTGCCCCTGGACTCCCTAAAGAGAGCCTGTCAGCCAGGGTCAGTGTCATATCTGCAGTGCATAGGATCACACAGCAATACTGCAAGAAGGTCATTGAGCAAGGGTAAGTACCACTAACCTCTCTCTGCTACCTCACATTCATTCTAACTCCATTACTGCATCCAACTTCCACGGTCTATAACTCTCACTATCACATGCCATTTCCCCAAAGCATTAAGCCTTTGTTGCCCTCTGTGCTTCTTCCTCACCCACTCATGTTACCTCACCACCTCTGCTGCTCCTACCCTCCCACTAACTGGCGTGGCAACTAGTTCCATACCACGCAGTCCCTCTCTTTGTCTCATTCCAGGAAAAAAAAACAGCTGTCATTAGGGAGGACTGAACCCAACGGCGTCAGCCATTGATAACATGTAAATATACAGACGTATGTTTGTCAGAGACACTCAGTAAATTGGATCCAAGGTTGGAGAAACCCACAGAAATTAGCTGCACCATGCTGTTCCTGGCATGAATGCGTATGGCTGTCCTCGTAGACAGGTTGGCAGACAGCCTGGTCTAACAGCATGTTCAGTGGAAATGCACTCAGACCTGTACTCCATCACTGTGACCATTGCCGGCCAGCATCAATGACAAGGTGACTGTGGTGTGAAGGACATTGGCTTCACTCAAGGCGACAGTATGGTGCCAGCAGGTGAAGATGGAACTATATGCACAGAACATCCCCGTCCCCAGCTCCCACCCCCCCCCACCCCAGAAATTTCCTGTTAGGATATTGCAAAGGTGCTCAGCTCTTTCACGCGCATGCTGCCTGACACCCCCAACCTGGGGAAATTCAAGCTGAGGGAGAGCAGGAAACTCTCAGGCTGAATGTGCTCTGTGGCCACAAATATCCCCAGGGTGGTTCGGCCAAATCTTCAAGGCCAGCAGGCTCATCAATAGGGCAAGCTCCCTCCCCACCTGTCGCAATCCCCAGAACTGCACCTATACACAGTCAGAGGGCAAAAAGAAAGAAAACCTTCAGAGATTAAATCGAAAATAGAATACATCGAAAATGTTGTAGCGATGATTCAATGACATGGGCATTGACTGACTGGAACACTTTCCAATTAATGTAGTCAGCTGCTTTATGATATGGTGCTGTCAATGTAATGTGCGTACAGTCTATAAAATCCTGTACTTGGGAGAAACCAGCCCTATTGGCAAAGCCTACTGTCCAGGCTGCAGCACTGACCTTGTCACAGGGAAACAAGATGAAGTGATGCGATTGGTCACAAATTACATCGGGGACATTTGTGGGTCGAGGCCTGAGCAATACCATACATGGTGCCCAGTGGATCCTTGGAAGTAGCCAGTGCATAAAAATAAAGTGCAGCTGAGAGCTTGATGGCACTGGGACTGGATAGCCGACCATCCTGACAGATCCCAAGTCCTGTTTCAACAGATTACACAGTTTTGATATAGCGTCCCCAGGCATTCTGATTCAGAGTTGGCACTGTGCCCCATTCAGCTGGAGGACATAGTTGCTGAGAACAGTAGACCCTGAGATTCCCATCCAGCCTTTGGATCCTGAGGGGACAGTAGCTGCTGCCTCTTCATCGAGAGGCTGTTTGGCAGCTGCAGGCACATTGTTGCTCCTCAATACCTCTGCATCTTTATTGCGGAGCAGATACAGTGACAATACATTTGTGTGCTTGGATCCATTGGTAATAGTTCCAATATCTGTATGGGAAATATCAGAAATTTAACAATGCCTTATTAATGTGTGCAGTCAGCAATCTAAGTACATGTTGACAGTGAGGAAGGATGTGGCAGGTTACAGCAGGATATAGAGAAGCTGCAGAGCTGGGCAGAAAGGTGATAAATGGAATTCAATGTAGCTAAGTGTGAGGTGATTCACTTTGGGAAGAATAACAAAAAGATGGGGTACTGGGCTAATGGTCGGATACTTGGTAGTGTGGATGAGCAGAGGGATCTTGGTGTCCATGTACACAGATCTCTGAAAGTTGCCACCCAGGTAAATAGTGCGGTGAGGAAGGCATATGGCGTACTGGCTTTTATTGGTAGAGGAATTGAGTTCCGGAGTACTGAGGTCATGATGCAGTTGTATAAAACTCTGGTGCGGCCGCATCTGGAATATTGTGTGCAGTTTTGGTCGCCATACTATAGGAAGGATGTGGAGGCACTGGAACGGGTGCAGAGGAGGTTTACCAGGATGTTGCCTGATATGGAAGGAAGATCGTATGAGGAAAGACTGAGACACTTAGGGCTGTTTTCATTAGAGAAAAGAAGGTTTAGGGGTGACTTGATTGAGGTGTACAAGATGATTAGGGGGTTAGATAGGGTTGACAGTGTGAACCTTTTCCCGCGTATGGAGTCGGAATTAAGGGGGGGTTGGTATAGGACTGAAGTTAGGGGTAGGTTCTTCACTCAGCGAGTCGTAAGTTCATGGAATGCCCTGCCAGTAGCAGTGGTGGACTCTCCCTCTTTATGGGCATTTAAGCGGGCATTGGATAGGTATATGGAGGATAGTGGGTTAGTATAGGTTAGGTGGGTTTGGATCGGTGCAACATCGAGGGCCAAAGGGCCTGTACTGCGCTGTATTCTTCTATGTTCTATGTTCTATGTGGTTAAGAGTTTAGCATAATCCTTGATTACATAGGATTTAGAAGCCTGTTATTCTACATGCTCATGTTCCTTTCTGCACTGCAGTTCTTGTCAATCCCAGCAGGTTTGAGCCTCTCCACTTTCTCACTGATTCTTTTCTGAATTGTTTATCTCCCCACTTTACTCGTTGAGTCACAGGCCTACAGCTTAGTACAGCCCCAAATTGTTGTGCATTATTCCCCCACATCAAAGATATGATGGTGCTGAATGTCAATAACTCTCCCCTCCCACAGTATCCTGTGCCCTCTTACACAACAGTGTCTCCCATACTTCTATGCTGGGTCATCACCATGCACCCATAGTGATTGTGTCGGCTGCATCTTCCAGCATGCTGCCTCCATTCCTCACACTTAACTGAAGAAGGGCCTGTGCCCGAAACGTCGAATCTCCTGTTCCCTGGATGCTGCCTGACCTGCTGTGCTGTTCCAGCAATAAAGTTTCAACTCACACTTAACTTCCCCAACCTCCACACTTGTGCCCAATACAATCTGCCCTGACTTTGAGTGCAGAACATACACCTCCCCACCCCTTGAACTGACTGACTGATGTGAAATGACAGACTAGACTGATGACAGACTAGACCCTTGACTGATCTCTGCATAGCTCTCATACTGATTTACTGCTAATCCCTGGTCTGGTTGGACACGATCTGTTGGAGTCAATGGAGTCCACGCCCTAGAATGTTAGGACATTGATTCTTAGATCCTTATTGCACCACGTGGCGAACTGACCATGGTAACCACCTCGATTGACACCAGGCATGAAGAAGGGTCACTGGACTCAAAACAACTTTGCTTTGTCTGCTCAGATGTGGCCAGACCTGCTGAGTTTCTCCAGGAATTTAAACTTTTGTTTCAGCAGCCATCCTGGACTGACTGGTGGCATATTCTAACAGAGTCCCCCATGACTTGACTAAGATTCCCCTTAGATTTTCAGTCAGGTCGATGTGGGGTTGAAGCATATACAGTATGTTTGCTCAATGTCACATGGTGCTTTACAGAAAATGTCCTTTCCTTGACCGTTCAATGCTGGCAAGCACAACAAGGTGCCTGGCTTTCTGTCTGCACAAAAAGGAAAGGTAAACATAGTTTTGTGAGCTTGTGAGTTATGAATGAAACTGCAACACTCAAAAAGGCAAGATGAGGTATGACGGAGAGGCTGTCAGCATCCAGGTAGATGCAATATGAGTGGGAACTAACAAGACAAGTATAGGGCAATAAGATGCACACACCATTTTGATACTTGAGGCAGCACGGTGGCTCAGTGGTTAGTACTGCTGCCTCACAGCACCAGGCACCTGGTTTCAATTCCAGCCTTGGAATATTGTCTGTGTGGAGTCTGCACATTCTCCCCGTGTCTGCATGAATTTCCTCTGGGTGCTCTGGTTTCCTCTCATAGTCCGAGAACATGCAGGTTGGATGGATTGATCATGTTGACTTGCTCTGTAGTCTCCAGGGATGAGGAGGCTAGGTGGGTTAGCCATGGGAAATGCAGGGATGGGGAGGATGCTTTTTGGAGGGTCATTGCAGACTCAATGGGCCGAATGGCCTCTATCTGCCCGTTGGGGATTCTATATGATGGGTGCTGTTCGCAAAGTGGCCTGTAAGTCATGTAAAGTGTTGATGATCTCCAAAGTGCTGTATTGAAATGGTGATCAGTATTATAAGTTAGTCAAGAATACGTCATAATGATTTTAAAATGTTGGTGCTTTGCCAATATCTATCTCCATGGACAGAGGGTGCAGGTAGTCACTGCCTTTGGATTGTGTGCTGAAATGTTGGAGAATGCTGATCAAGATGATCAATATACATTACTTTGGTGTGTTAATGCATGTAAATAGGCCCCTTATTCGCTCTGGTAAGACTTGCATTTGGTTATTAAAACCTTGACTGCAATATTGGACAACTTTTTCTCAATGTTGAGAATCTCATTTCTTCACTCTCTCCATACTTTCCTAATTTTCTTACCATTGTCCATGTCTTTCAGAGGCTCAGAAATTTCCACCCACGATCTAAGAAAACTGCAAATACTTCTGAAAGTGACATGTGCATTTTGTTTTTATTCACCCATGGGAGATGGGAGTCACTGGTTGGGCCAGCATTTATTGCCTGTCTCTATTGCCTTGAGAAGTGAGTGGTAAGCTACCTTTTTGAACCGCTGCTCTCCATGTGCTGTAGGTGGACCCACAATGCTGTTAAGGAAGGAATTCCAGGAATTTGATCCAGCGATCTGTGAACTCTGTTTCAATGGAAGATTACATAAACTGCACTTATTGATTTTCCTATCTACAAACACAATCTGGTCTAATTATTATATATGACTATAATTGTTTTCTATCATTATTTTTAAAGAATCAATTACTTTTTGACATTTCTGAGCACCAGCTTTAATTTTTCTCAAAGAAAATTTATGTTTTAATGGCAAGAAGAACAAAAGGAACATGCTTTATATCCACTCAGACGCTCACACACACATGCACATTTTACTTGATGAAGCAAATTGAGTGACTGCCGTTAGAATGGTGTTACAACCAGAGATGCCTGCTATTATTTCCAATGTCAGCACTGCTGCAATTTACTGCTGCAATATACTGAAGCATTCTAATTCTTCCTGCTCACTAATGCTCTATAAAAGAATAAAAGTGCTTGTAAAAGGAATTCTGATCTCGCTTTCTAGTAAGTACCCTAGATTCCTCCAGTGCATAAGATCTGCAATGCATTTATTGGCAAGTCTGGAATTTGTTTTAACATCTTTTGTGGGCGGCAAGGTGGCACAGTGGTTAGCACTGCTAACCACAGGTTCAATTCCCGCCTCAGGCGACTGACTGTGTGGAGTTTGCACGTTCTCCCCGTGTCTGTGTGGGTTTCCTCCGGGTGCTCCGGTTTCCTCCCACAGTCCAAGGATGTGCAGGTCAGGTGAATTGGCCAAACTAAATTGCCCGTAGTGTTAGGTAAGGGGTAAATGTAGGGGTATGGGTGGGTTGCGCTTCAGCGGGGCGGTGTGGACTTGTTGGGCCGAAGGGCCTGTTTCCACACTGTAAGTAATCTAATCTAATCTAATCTAATCTAATCTAATCTGTAAATGAAGGACACCTGACCACAGGCATTTAAAATCCATGAAGTCATTCACTGTTTCTTCATGATATTTCTGCCCCTGTCTTCCCAGACAGTAATAAACAGCAAAGAAAAACAGTTCTGTTGGGAAATGAGCATATTGACACGCTGGTTTGAAGTACACGAGAAGAGTCAGACCAGTATGTGTTATCAGACAGTTTTATTGTCTTTTACCCCTTTTGGGTGATGAGAAAGACCAGTCTCTAAGAGCTGCCAGTCAATCAGACGGGAGTGGAGTCAGCTGGGACTACAGCCAAATCCCCTTGAGGATCATTGGCTCAGCAAAAGGAAGGACGTATTAGACAGGGAAGAGGATGAGGGAATTCACAGAGGTACAACTGGTATATTACTCACAGTGGCAGAGATACCAGGTTGTCTGCCTGTTAACTAAGTGAGACCCTTAAGTGGCTTATTAAGGGCCTCGTCCATTCAGATTTAATGTGCAGGGTAGGAGGTCAATAATGGCATTGTGCTTGGGATCTTAAGGTTGCCTTCTGCTTGACCATCTTGTGCCATTGGAGGCTGTCCTCTCCCACAAAGTGCTCCTTCCATCAAATGTATGCCCTGGCAATTCTAGCCTACTACCCCTTCTCACCAATATCTTCCAGTATGGCTGCCGGTAATAATCTCCCACCATGACATTTTGTCCACTTCAGGAGATTCATCCTAGCCCCAGCATTGATGACCTCTCCTTTGGCACCCTGTGACCAGGGAGTTAGTGGCTGCTCTCAGAGATGGAGCTTCCTGTTCCATGGGGAGGAAAAGCCAACCTCAAAATAATTAATAGCCAGGGACTTGTGAAATGGCTGCAGGGTGAACCAGTCAAATGTGGGCAGGCTGATCACCAGCTTTTATGCCAGAGCCAGAAATCCTGTGCTGCACTCCCCACCCTGCATAAAATTCAAACTCTGAAAAGGAGAAATGCAGGGCTCTGAGGAGAAGGCAACAGAATAGATAGATCTACCAAAGTGATGACACAGGGACAACGAACAGAATAGAATCTTCTCTCTGATATGATTGCACGATTTCCTATTATAGGATTAATGTTTTTTTCATATTATGAAATAAAAAATTCAATAACAAAGGCATTCAGGCAACACTAAGAACTTTGCTAGCCATTTTTCTGCACCTCTGGTTTATTCTGTTCCAAAGTTATTTTTATAAAGAGTACTTCAGCATCACAGGATCAAAATCCATCAGAGATAAATATAACCATGTTAACATAGAATGAAATTGTCCCTTATTTTAGTCTCCATGGGTAGTTTTGTAACAGATTTATTTTCAACCAATACAAGGCAATGCATGTTGCTGTGAGGCTGACTGAACAACATTGTATTTCTCACATACCAGCATTGTCTCCTGTGACAACGGGGGATAATTTCCTGAACTAAACACATCTGTCAACACAGAGAACAAGGGATTCCCAGCTGAGTGGCAATAAACACAAGCGTTCTGAAGAAAAATAAAGAAAATGCAAATATTGGAAATCTGAAGTAAAAGCAGAAAATACTGGAAGTACAATTCAATCAACATCTGTACACAAATAACATGGATTAATTTTCCATGTGTATATCATCAGAACTGAAAGTAAGACCTGAAAGTAGGGTGAACATGCAAACATATGAAAATGACAGACAAGCTGTCCCGCACACTTCTGATGTCTTATCACTTATATTTCCTTCATATTTCTACAATATCAGATGTCTTGGCCAAACCCCTAGCTGGAGGAGGGAAGTGGGGGAGATGAGGAAATGGTGTCCCATATTGAAGAGACAAGGAGCCTCAGCAATGATAGCTCTGGTTGGTTTTGCAGAGCCTAGAGATGCATACTTTCTCCTTGTGTCCCTGTGACAAGGTTAGTGCTGCAGCCTAGGCAGTAGGTTTTGCCAACAGAGCTGGCTTCCCCCAAGTGCAGGATGCTACGAAGATACTTCCAAAACAGCTGATTTAGCAGTGTGCATACTTGCTCCAACATTGACATTACAAAATCTGGCTTTTCATTCTCTTCAGGTGCTTAGTTCAAGGTTCTCGGCAAAACAGAGAATATGGCATCAGCAATTCCAATTTTTGGAATTCTACATCCATGCTCTCATTGGGAAGTTGTACTGAAAGCTCATCCCCAAAAGATACTGCTTGAGAAGTTAATGGTTTGAACGACCTGCAAACTGATGAATAGTGAAGATGGAACCCATTAAATAATAAAACGTGTCTTGCTAATTAGGCATCCCGGCTTTTGATTAACAAAACAGCTGGTAGCAAGAATAGAAAGGGCATAAGGGATACAGTAAATGCTGGAAAGTAAAAGAGAGCTCTGAAACCCTTGAAAAGAAAAGGAAACAGACAACATTGCAATCACAGCAGCAGATCCCCTCAAAGCTGTGCACTGAAGTCTTATTTTATCTTTCCCTCTCACCTAGTTCATAATGAGCATGCTGAAGCTTGGATGCTTCCTGATTTTAATGCTTGCAGTAATTTATAGACCCTTCCGTGCAAATAAATTTAACTTCATAAGTAAATTCCATTCCATCTGAAATTTTACATGAATAATTTTGAGGAAGCAAGTGAAAGTAATGTAGCCAAATTTGCAGATGACACAAAAATAGATAGAAAGCCAGGTTGCAAAAAGATACAATTTCAGATATTGATAGATGAAGTAAGTGGGCAAAAAGTTGGCAAATGAAGTATAATGTGGGAAAATGAGAAGTTTTTCATTTTGAAAGGGAGAACAGAGTACTATTTCATTGGAGAAAAACTGCAGAAAGCTGCAACACAAGGGATTTGGGGGTAAATGTGCATGAAACACAGAAAGCTAGGACACAGATGCAGCAGGTAATCAGGAAGGCTAATGGAAAGTGGGTCCTTATTTCATGGGGTTAGGAGTTTAATAGTAGGGAAGTTTTACTGCAACCGTACAAGGTGTTGGTGAGACCACGTCTAGGGTTCTATGAGCAATTATAGTCCCCTTATTTAAGGAAAGATAATATTTCACTGGAGGCAGTGCAGAGAATGTTCACTAAGATGATCCTTAGTATGCAAGAATTGTCTTACGAACAAATGTTAAACAGGTGGGGAGTCTGTTCGATGGAATTTAGAAGAATGAGGTGATTTAATTGAACTGTAATGGATTTTTAAGGGGCTTGACAGGATAAATGCTTAACGGATGTTTTCCCTCATGGGAGAGTCGAAGACCAGAGGTCATACTCTCAGATTAAAGACGCGTCCACTTAATGAGGAGGAATTTATTCTCTCACAGGATTGTCAGTCTTTGGAACTTCTTACCACAGAAAACTATGGGGACAGAGTTCTTGTGTATATTTAAGGCTGAGATACATCGATTCTTGATCAGTAGGGTAATGGGTAAAGGACGATGTGAGGAGTCTCAGATTGCCTGTGATTGTCTTGAATGATGGAGCAGGCTCGATGGGCCAAATGGCCTCCGAAGAGACCTTCAAGTGCAGGTTCATAGCTCCTTGAAAGTGGAGTCGCAGGCAGATAGAATAGTGAAGAAGGCGTTTGGTATGCTTTCGTTATTGGTCAGAGTATTGAGTACAGGAGTTGGGAGGTCATGTTACGGCTGTACAGGACATTGGTTAGGACACTGTTGGAATATTGTGAGCAATTCTGGTCTCCTTCCTATCGCAAAAATGTTGTGAAACTTGAAAGAGTTCAGAAAAGATTTACAAGGATGTTGCCAGGGTTGGAGGATTTTAGCTATAGGGAGAGGCTGAACAGGCTGGGGCAGTTTACATTGGAGTGTCAGAGATTGAGGGGTGACCTTATAGAGGTCTACAAAATTATGAGGGGCATGGATCGGGTAAATAGGCAAAGTCTTTTCCCTGGGGTGGGGGAGTCCAGAACTAGAGGGCATAGGTTTCGGGTGAGAGGGGAAAGATATAAAAGAGACCTAAGGGGCAACTTTTTCACACAGTATGTGGTACGTGAATGGAATGAGCTGCCAGAGGAATTGGTGGAGGCTGGTACAATTGCAACATTTAAGAGGCATTTGGATGGGTATATGAATAGGAAGGGTTTGGAGGGATATGGGCCAGGTGCTGGCATGTGGGACTAGATTGGGTTGGGATATCTGGTCGGCATGGACAGGTTGGACCAAAGAGTCTATTTCCATGCTATACATCTCTATGACTCTACTCTTCCTATTTCTCATGGTCCTGTGGTTTTAGGAACCATAATTGATTAGTCACCACCTTTAGAGAAAACAAATGGTCCAGGTTTGCTTATTGTCAGAGCTGAAAGAGATAAGAGATAGACAGTGACAGAAATTGGGTGGATGGCTGAATCTTTGCTTTTGTTAAAGGTCGAGATTGATAGATACCTGATTATCATGGTGTACAAGATTTTGGGGATAGGGTGGGTAAAATGCATTGGAATCTTCAATCAGCCATGATTGTAGGAATATTGAGGCAGGCTGTATACTCTACTCCTCTTCCTATGTTCCTAAGTAATAGTTACTCCACTTCAGCTTTTTGGTGAGTTAGATGGGGGGGAGTGGGGCAATATATTAATCAACAGAAAGACTTTCAGTTTTACTAATGTAAGGGAGGATGCTTTACTAACAAAAGGGATGTCATGGAAAATCTGTCTTCTGGAGAGTAGGAGAGGAAACCCCACCAGAGAGTAGTTTCAGTATAATGGAGAGAGGTGTCTGGGAGGCAGCCATTACTATCTCAAGACTTATAATCCCAAATGGCACCATAATGACTTTACATGGTTAACTCAGCTGAGTGAAGACACACACCCCACAGCTACACCCTGTAATCCTGAGAGATACAATTCATCGCCGTACCTATCATTCCCTCAAAAGTGAAGGATTCACAGTATCCAATCTATACTTTGATAATCACACCTGCATCAGTGTCACACCACCAGCTCCGCTCTTACCATCTCTTAAGCCACCGAGCTTGCAAGTATTGTCTTTTTTACAAGGGTTACCTAATTTCTGGATCTTCTGGTATGACATCTTCAGAGATATGGCTGCCAGTACACCTGAAAGGCTACAGATCTTTTCCACCATTCTCTCAAAGTCCAAATTTCTTTGAAAATCCCATCGAACATTTCACATTTCTATAAAATCATGGAAGAATACAGCAGAGAAGAAAGCCCATCATGATTATCCTAGCTTTCATAAAGAACAATCCAATTATTCCTTTTTACCAAATCTTTGCACAAGTTTATTTTCCAAATGCATATTTAACTTACTTTTGAAAATTAAAATTGAATCAACTTGCTCCATCCTTACAGATAGTGAATTCTACATCATTATAACTCCTCAACTGTGCACTGATGTTTTGCACCAATTGTTTTATGTCTGTGTTCTCTGATTACTGACTCTCTTTCAGTTAAAAATAGATTCTCCCTATCAACTCTGTCAAACTATATCAACACTTCAAGTTCAGTTTTTGTTTGTGGCATATAAAATGGGAAAGTAAAGTTTTGAATTTCATTCCTTTTTTTCTGTTCTATTTCTGTTAATCTCTATAATGAAGAATTCAAATCTTAGTTTATCATCATTTCACTTATTTACCATAAATTTAGAAAAAAGGTTTCTTTTAAAAAAAATGTGACTCACCAGTCTGACAGCAGCACACTAGATGTTAGCTTTCCTAGTGACTTAATTGAATACTATGAACTGAGGTTAGGAACATTAACAGTTGCAATAAATTATCTGCTAGAATGAGCTCATGGACATTTGGATAAAGCTGTAAAATGGCTGCAGGAATACTCTTAAAATGTTACTGCCTCCCAACAATAGTAGCATTCCAGCACCAATTCAGTAATGGAAGATCCCACTTTATTTGGCCATTTCTAGATTAAAAACTTCAATTTTCAGCATCTGACAATGTCTGCCTGATGTTCATTAAGTAAATGTATTGCTTGAGTGATACACAAAATCCGCAGGCCCAAAGTAAAGCCTCTACTCTATGCTGAGTCAGTTGATTTGAATCAGGCTAATATCAAGGACACTGGAATTTTCTCACTGTTTCTACACAGAAAGGTTATACAGACATCCATTTCTGCTCACGATTTCATGAAATTTGTGTGTACTCTTCTGATTCTTTTAAATTAGGACCAATTATTACATGCATCCATCCTGGAACAGAGAGTAGGAAACTTTATTTGAATTTTTGGATTTTATTCCTGTGATCATCATAGTGGCTGCAGCTATCAAGACATTGTAAAAAGAAAGAAATGAGTGACCATGCACAGACAACAGAAGGAAACAGGAGTTTTGCGTGGTCTTGTGCCTAAAGGCTAGAACAACAGACAATCTGATAGAGTTGCAGGGTAGCTGCGGAGAGAGATGCAGGGAGTTGTAACTTGGTGTCTGAAATGGTCTTGTTCAAACATGGAGACAGACAGCTAAATTATTTCCAAGTGGAGAGTCCTTGGCAGTGATCCAGCTCCCACAGAGCCAACTCTCAGAGTGAACAGGATGCCTGATACTCCTGTTCTTTTAATTTTTTTTGGGAGAGATCAACTTTTATTTCCAAATCACTTCACTACAAGTTCCTGGAGGAATTCTCCCAATGAGAGTTGGATACACAACAGACAAAGACTGCAGTCAAAGGCCCCACTAACTGCTGTCCTCCAGCGAGAGCCTGTCAAACAGGTACTCTCCCAGCCCATTCTCAGGAGCTCCCAGACGCTTCAGGTTGGTGATGTAGTGCCCAAGTCGCTTGATGATCTCAAACTCCTCATCCAAATAGTGGGTCTCCAGGAAGTCACACAGATGAGGGTCAGTCTGGGCAGTGGCGAGTTGGTGTAGATCCAGCAAACTCTGGTTCACATTCTTCTCCAGATCCAGGGCAACCTGCATTGCCTGCAGCCCGTTACCCCACTCATCCCTCTCTGGCTTCTTCACATCCTGGAGGAGGACTCTGCCTCCACGCTGATTCTGGAATTTCAGCAGCTTCTCTGCATGTTCCTGCTTCTCCTGGGACTGAGCTTTGAAGAACTGGGAGAAATGGTGCAGGGCAACATCATCCCGGTCAAAGTACGACATCAAAGACTGATAGAGATAGGAGGCAGTGAGCTCCAGGTTAATCTGTTTGTTGACAGCAGCTTCATAATCCTGGTGATAGTTTTGACAAACATGGGAGGCCATTTCACCAAAGCAAATGCTTTCCTCCAAAAGAAAACTCACAAAAACACAACCCTTATCAGATACACCAAGAGCCAACACCAACTATATACCGATACTCCTGTTCTTATCTGTCAGCCGGGGCTCACTGATTGGACCAGGTTAACAGACCCAATCAGAATAGTCATGTTCTATGAGGTCCATCTGGCTGACCTCATTACAATCACTACAACCCAACCATGACTTCACTTAAAGAAACTGCTGCCTCTATATGGGAGGAAATTCCACCTTGGAGGTCTGCTGACCATCAAGTGGTGAGCAGCTCTCTATTCCCAGCAGCACAACTGGGAGTGGTGGCCACTTACTGGAACTACAAGCAGTCCCTGAAGAAGATGCTCACTTAAACGAGGTTTCAGCAGGGCCAGGGTGGTGGACAACGGCAAGAGAGTTTTGTTAGAATGGAGCGAAGTATCTTAACTGGCCATTGGGTGCCTGAGCAGAAGCAACAGAACCCCACCCCCAATTACACCATTCCCAGTTAGTCTGCAACAAGTCTGGCAGGTTGAACCTTACTGACCTGGACACTTGATCCTGGCACCCGCTGTAACTCAAAGTCTAATGGAGATGGTACTCAAATTTTGCCCACTCTGCTTACCAACCTCGGGTGTAAATGTTTGCACAGTATTTAAACATTCAAACTCCTTATCAACAGAAATTAAATGAAGAATAATGATTTATTCAAGATTTCCATAAAGCAGGGCAAAAATGGCTCAAGCTTAGAAAGGGAGGAAAGTGACAGATGGATGCAGAGTTTGTGAATTAGTTTGATATTTGAAAAATGGATGGCTTTGTTTTTGAGATCAGTGGTTCAGCCAAAAACATTTCAAACAATGTGTTCAACATCCCTATGGTGCTCACATATTGCAACTGAGGCAACTCTCAATGAAACAATGTAATTTATGCACAGAACAAATGGTTTTGTACTCGCAAGTGCACAGCACAATAATGTGTCTAACCATGCTGTAAGTCAATGCCTGACTGGAGTTAAAGGGAATAGTTTGAATTTATTCATTACAAACCTATACACTGGAATATTCATATTCTGAGATCTACGTGGTTTGGCAACAAACTGAAACAGCAAATCCAATGAAGAGGGATAGAAACATTCAAACAGATAAACCAAGCAGCAAAATAAGTTACGTGGGCATGTGTTATACAGCTAGTCAGGATTTGGCTGAATTTAAATTTATTTTAATTAGTACAAGGATTTCATGAACAAAATTAAAAGGTGTTACAACCAATCTATGATTTGAGACACCAGAAAGAAAACCATCTAGTCATTACTGATATTCAAAGCATGTTTTCCTCACAGGCAACATTTAATGTCAAGGAGGAACACTGAAAATTAATTATGTATCATTTCAGGTTGGATTTTCAACCTAATCCAGAGGACTGAATATCCCCACTCGAACAGCATAATGATATACAATGTATTAAATATAATTTTCATCTTCTTATGAAGCAGCTCCTGCCTCCTGTGAGTAGAGAATCAACAAAAAAACCCTTCTCATCCATTCTTCTTTAGCAGCATTTCTGTGTTCTGTTTGAAGATAATAAAGCAGCACTTTTGTGTTCCTTTTGAAGATAACAAAGAGAAAAGGAAAAGTTGTGGTTGCGAAGGAGTTATTTTTAATTAGCACACTTTCTTAGAGGCTTAATGGATGGGGTTTGATAGAACAGGCATATAGCAAAAACAAAGATCAAAAAATATGAAGAGGAGTAAGCCATATTGTTGTCTGAGCCTGTTCAGTGACAGAATAAGATCATGGTAAATCTCTTAGTCCCTTTCATTTTCCCATCTGATCTCCATGTTCCTCCCTTTGTGCTCAAAATCCTGGGTACTCCAGCCTTTTGGCATATCGGGGGGATGGAGATGTTTCATGGTCACATATCAATTTTTGTCTTATTTGGGGACCAGCAATAACACATCACAAAGATTTATCACAACAGTAAACATACATTTCAGAGTAAAAGACGATTCCAAAGTAACATTTTGATTATTTAAATGAGTAAATTGTAAAAACTAATTAACCCATTTACAATTGCCCAGCAGCAGATCTAAGTAATGAAGCCTCTTTCAACCTTTCTAAGAGAAAAAAAGTCTATGCCCAAGTCCTGATCACCAGAGGAAGTGGGTGGCAAGGGGCTTGACCAAGAAGTTATGTTTAACTAACATTGACCTTCATTTTCCCCTAATGGAGAACACAATGAGCTAGCTATGGTGATAGTGAAGATTGGTGAAATTAGCCTTTAATCTTACACTTTCCTCTTCTCCAGTCCTACTTTGAGGAGACGTTTTTGAAAAAGAGGATGATGCAAAGGATGGGTGTATGAACAGCTCCGATATAATCAGCTACCCAATGGGATAATCAACTAAACTACACAAAACCACTCAGCTACCCACTTTCCCTGATCCACACTCCTGCACCTTCACTAAAACATCTGCCCACCATCACTTATTCATCCACTCATCAATCCATACCGTTCCCTCATCTATTTACTCATCACCCCGCATGACTTTGTTCTCTTACACACACACACACACACACACAGTGTGGAGGTGTCTGGCCAGCACTTCCAACCAGAAGAACAAGGCCAACAGATGCATGGGAACATCATCGCCTGCAAGTTTTCCTCCTAATCACTCATCATCCTGACTTGGAACTCTATCATCATTCCTCCACTATTGCTGGATCAAAATCATCATGCCCTCCTTAACGGCAGGATGGGTCAACCCAAAGCAGGTGAACTGCAGTAGTTTAAGAAAGCCTCTCATCACCACCTCCTCAAGGGTAACTAGGGACCGGCAATAAATGCTGACCAGCCAGTGATGCCCATATTCCATGAGTGAATAAAAAATAAACACACGCAGGCACTACACACACATACACACACACACACACAGACACACATGCATGCACATACAAACATATTCACAGGTACGTACACACACAGACACACACACATAGACATGTACACACAGACACATACACAGACACAAACACATACAGACAGACATACAAACATGTACAAAGGCACACATGCATGCACACACACACACACACACACAGATTTCCCAGCTGCCCTGTTCTTCTTGGAGTCAATTCCACTCTCACTGTGTGACAAAACGACAGCAAGCGGTAATATGTCAAATCTTTCCAAATTATTCAGGAATTTGAGGTGAGTTTAAAATTGCCAGGTCAATGAATTCCTTGGTCACCAGCAAATTTCCAACTTTTAGTCATGCCATCATGCTGCACAACACAAATGCAAGTCACCAGCTTGTCCATTGACATCCTAAAATGTTCAAGCTCCTTGCCACAATCTGCACACGCAAGCAATGGAATAGTGTAGGTCTTATGTGTTTCAAATTCCTGGGCTCAGCAGTTGCAGAAACACTCCTTACCCCCTTCTCTCTCTCATGGTGTTCTTTCAACCAATAGAGTGGAGCTCTGCCAATTCTACCTGCACTTGTTCTTCATTTCTACATGGTGCTACACCTTCTTACAAATGACTAATTCCCATCCGACAGCTCAATATGGTGTACAAAATATTGAAGCTCCTTCAAAATGTTTTAATAAAATAAGGCATCACTGCTCATCTAAGAATTCACTGTTTTTTGCTCCACAATCCTTGGTCCTACACTGAACTACAGCAGACTGCAATAGGGCAAAGCAGCAAGGAGGCATTTCTAAAATAAACCAAACACATCCATCCTCCAGAGCTGTCACTGTTCACTTTATGAGTGCAAACAACAACTTGCCAACTGTGAAGACAGAACAGGAATCATTCTTTATATATTAAAACTGCAATACACTATTGGCTTCTGAATTCATTGCAATCAGTTTTCATCATTAAACTAATGGAGCTTGCTGAATTTAGCAAGAACATAAAACATTGTAACCTTACCTGCAACTCTGTCCTTGGTAAACACAAACTCCTGTTGGAAACCCATTAGAAACCCAAATCTAAAGAAACACAGGTCAACTTTCCAACATACGTTTGCACAAAGACAAAACTAAATGAATTTATTTCTTCATTTCAAATATCATACTGTATTGAATAACATTTTTAAAATTGATACTTAAAGTAATTTTGATTTTTCTGCTTTAAAAGATTAATTAAAGCTGTTTGATACTGCCAGTTGCAGAAACAGAATTTTGCTGCTAAGTCATTAACTCAAGATTTAAGTGGAGTGTGAAACACAGTTCAATAATACACATAGCACTCATTAATTTAGAATCCTTATCATGCAGATTATAAACTGACTTTGTTTAGTTAGATGCACTTTAAGTTTTTATCTTAATGCATGTTTGATGACAATCTCATATCTACATTCTATGTACAGCTCCTGAATTATGAAGAAGTATTTGGTGTGCAACAAACAGCAATTTGAATTTAGAGAAAGAAAGCCTTCCCACAAAATAGTATCAGTTGAAGGTGTGGCACCATTGGTACATGGCACAGAAGTCTATCTTGACTGTGTTGTACATTTTTAACTCCAATCTAAGAGAGATGATATTGATTTCAGTTTCTACAGAAATGTTATTTATAATCTTTCACATAATGCTCGAAAATGTCCATTCCATGCTTCAGGTTTTCCTTTCAGCTCTTTTTTTTATAGGTTATCATTTTCTCTGAGTTCATACTCAAGTTTAATTCATCAATCATTGTGAACATAATTGGAAAATAAACATAAATGCAGAAACATCGCAGATTATTATAAACATCTTGATAATGAGAGAAAAAGACAATACATATCATCCATATTTTTGATCAGTCAGATTTTTAGACTTGATTGGGAGAGAAAAACTACTCTGATGGAGAAACTATTTTCTCAATGGGGGAGTCATGGATAAAGGGCTGTAATCTTAAGATGAGAGTTAAGCCATCCAAGAATGAAATCAGGAGACATTTTTCAGACAAAGAGTGGTAGAAATATGAAATTACCCAAAATATGGTGTGGTTACTAGGGTAAATAGCACTTATGAGACTGAGACAAATAGAGATTTGATCTGAGTGGATTTGTTATTGTCTCATGTACTGAGATACAATGAAAAGTATTGTATTGTGTGCTATTCAGACAAATCATACCTTACATAAGTACATCAGGGTAATAGAACAGAATGCTGAATATAGAATTACAGCTACAGAGAAGATGCAGAGTAATCAACACTCATACTTGAGAGGTCCATTCATAAGACTAATAACAGCAGGAAAGAAGCTCTTCTTGAATCAGTTGGCACGTGTTTTCAAACTTTTGTATCTTCTCCTTGTGTTCATGATGCTTGATGAATTAAACTTGGGTGTGAACTCAGAGAAAATGATGGAAGAGGGTGGAAGAGTATAACCTGGATAGAAGGGGTCTTTGATTATGTTAGGTGAATGTGAGTTAGAATAAACAAAACTGAGAATCCTATTGTTAACAGTTCAGAAATTGGCATCCATTTGGTTACATTGTAAGGGTTTTATATCTCAAATACCCTAAACGTGGATTCCTTTCAGAGACCCCTAAGAAGGCACTTATGAAACAATAGGAAGACAGTGTTGAAAAAGAACACTGTCATGCTCACAGTTGCCAGTTACCCCAGTTTAGATATGGACAACACCACCAGGTTGTATGGTTTGCTTCTATTCTTATTGCTTGTGGTTTTGTGACGTGACACATGTTAGATGGTAGCTTGCACCATCTGCATATGATGAGAATCCAGATATAGCATGAGTGCAATGAGGGCAGGAGCAAGAATAATGCAGGTACATGGGAATAGAAGTAGACCATTGTGATCCCATCCCCTCCTCCCACTGTTTCTGCTCTGCATTCACTTAGATCATTGGCTAACCTGAACCTCAATTATTTATCACAACTCTGAATCACAACTCTTTGTAATTTCTTGCTTTGTTAGATAAGGATATAAAAGGATATGAGTGAGCATAATTGATAATAAAATAATTGATTAAAAAAAATGTCTTTTTCAATATATAATTTCACTTACATGAAAAAGACAATCTGGATCTTTCTCAATATATAATTTCACTTACATCACACTATAAACTTTTGCTATAAATTCTGTGTCATACAATCTTATTCTCCACAATCACCTGATGAAGAAGCAGCACTCCAAATGCTAGTGCTTCCAAATAAAGCTGTTGGACTATAACCTGGTGTTGTGTGATTTTTAACTCAACAATTCAAGTTATTGTAAAACATCCTGACGTAGAAGATGATGGTACAGTGATAACATAGGCTCTGGGGACATCAATTTCAATCCCATCACCACTGTTGGTAGAATTTAAAGTTAAATAATGATTTGTAGAATTAAAAAGCTAGCCTCTTTACTGTTGACCATGAAAAGATCATCAGTCATGACAAAATTAAAAACTGGCTCACTAATGTCTTTTTCAAAAGGAAGTCCACCATTCTTATCTGGTTTGAGCCACATGTGACTCCAGACCCACGGCAATATAGTTGACTCTTAGCTGCTATCTGAAATGGCTTAGCAAATCACTTCATTTAAGGGAAATTAGGGAAGAGAAACGAACACTGGCCTTGCGATCAACATCTACATCCTGTGAAATAACTATTCCCAACTTACAATACTGAGCCAACTTACAATAAATGTCAGCAGTAATGAAATGTAGGTGTTCTGTTCTACAGATACAATTAATAGATCAAGGCTTTTGAACACCACAGTCTTATTCAAAGATGTGATAGTTCTTGATAAAGGATAAACTTCTACTGATTCTAAACTGCTGAGTTCAAATGTTTTGCTTAGTCCTTTGAAACTTAGAGAAACCATGAAGTTTACAAAGTCTAATTAAGACAAATGTGCTGGCTGTTTTGAACCAGACTATCTCACACCTAGAGGACTCTGTGACTGGTACCAGCCTGCTTTTAATTAATCATCACACTCAGCAAACAGAAATTCAAGCTTGACTGTTCAAAAAGATAGCTAAGGTACAATCATAAACTGTTACTTCACATTCTTAGCCTAAGAATTAGTAGAATCAAGTCTTACAAATGGCACAATGATAAGGCCATGGTGATAAGGGTGGATATGGGGATTAGAAGACATGATCTAATCATCACTCCTTGATATTTACTGGTGTTACCATCACTGAATCATCCACTATGAGTATCCTTGGTGTTACCATTGACCAGAAACTGAACTGGACTCACCACATTAACATAGTGGCTACAACAGCAGGTCAGAGGTTAGATTAAAGTTAGATCACATGGGATTCAAGGTGAGCTTGTCAATTATATACAAAATTGGTTTCATGGCAGGAGACAGAGTGTGATGGTGGAAGATTATTTTTCAGACTAGAGGCTGTGACCAGCAGTGTTCCACAGCGATCAATGCTGGGTCCACTTTTGTTTGTCATTTATATAAATGATTTAGATGAGAATGTAGAAGGCATGGTTAGTAAATTTGCAGATGACACCAAAATTGGTGGTATAGTGAACAGTGAAGAAGTCTATCTAAAATTACAAGGAGATGTTGAACAATTGCAACATTTCAAAGGCACCTGGATGGGTATATGAAGAGGAAGGGTTTAGAGGGATATGGGCCAGGTACTGGCAGGTGGGACGAGATTGGGTTTGGATATTTGGTTGGCATGGACGAGTTGGACCAACAAATCTATTTCTGTGCTGTACATCTCTATGACTCTATGATTCTAATGTTGGATCAAGGGGCTGAAGAGTGGCCGATCGAGTTTAATTTGAATTAATGTGAGGTATTGTGTTTTGATAAAACAAACAAGGTCAGGACTTGTATAATTAAAAGTAGGGCCATCAGTAGTGTTGTAAAACAGAAGGACCTAGGAATTCAGGTACACAATTCTTTGAAATTTGCATCACATACAGGTGATTAAGAAAGCATTAAGTATGCCAGCCTTCATTACTCAGACCTTTGAGTATAGGAGTTGGGATGTTATG